>NC_087071.1:10051587-10421587 GCF_963678635.1 Symsagittifera roscoffensis
CCAATATTTTTTTTGCATTGGTTTTGACGCTGACGAGTTTGATAAACAGAAAGCAGCTACCTTGTCTTTTGCTCTGTAAAAACCATATTGATGCATTAAATTAAACGACGCAAGCATCATTATTAGGAATTTTCTCCGCATTTTCCAGTTGTGAATGAAGAAACATCTCTAAAGCTAAAGAAATGACCTTGAATAAAAAAAGCCCTAACCACCCCAATTCAGCAGAGTTCCATATTCAATTATCAGTAAAGATCTTCCCAAATGAATACGAGATATTCTTCTCAAGTTAAATAAAGTTTCCTTGTGGCGGTATTTTGGACCGATGAGAAAGTTAACACGAAGAAAAATATAAGTATAATTTTTAGACTGAAAAATTTTTGGGTAAAAGTGACCAATTTCCCAACTAAATTCACCATTGCCAGGTCTTATCAGAAAATTGAACTTGTTTCCTGCAATATTTACATCTAAAACAGAAGGCTCGTATAGACCATCTTCATAGCGATAAGGATTTTCAAAACCAATGAGATATCTTGAACTTTGTCAAAGTGAACTACTCTCACTGAAACTGAATGCTTTCACGTTCATGTAAGTGTTGTTACTTCTCACAATAATGTTGGAAAAATATAATTCTTCCACTAAATTGAAAAAACTAAAACTGCTGATAGCTTCAATATCTCCACCATTCACTGAGTTCAAGTTAATCATGGCATAGATTCGTGCAACTTCTTAGTCTAATACCGATCTTAATCTTACTCTTATATCCCTCAGCCTAAATAGATCTAAAGTATACTGGTTTTGCTACGAGTCGGTCTCTTGGAGAGCTAACTAAGTTAAAAGTTAAATTCAAATCTCTCTGGCGCTGAAATTATAAGTAATTTCAGCGCTTACAAAAAAGTGGGTTGTTAGTTTGATGGACAATGATTGGGTAGCATTTAATTTCCTATAGGGATAAAATATCCAAATAATAACCATTAATAAAATCTAGTTTGGATCTGGTTCCACCCATCCGGGGTTTACAGAGTTTTTTTTGTTCTTTGACTTTCATCTGTAATGGAGGATGGATGATGTTTGTTTGTATTTTGCGAGCATCATTTCAGTTCCGTTCTGGGAGAAGGTTGACTTATCCGTCTGCCCCAGGAAGCTGGAAACGTCGATAATAGTCTGTCGTTCGACAATGACTGTGACCGCCAACTGTTGCTGTTGCTTCTGGAAATCAATCTGATTTCCAAATGGTTTGTTATGATCGTTTTGGTAGAGAACTGTGTTTCGATCTCATTTGGGAATGGCGTGTAGTCTGAGCTTGGAGGGGGAGCCTTGTAACTTGGATCTGTACGTATACTTGAAAATCGAGATGGCCATTGGTCTGGTGCCAAATCGTACTTTAAATCCTTTGAGTTGTGATTGTAGGCAGCACATCGGTTGTGTTTAGTCATTCTGTAGTTTGGTGTAGTTTGATTGTGTTTGGGTCGTCTTGTTTCCTGATGCTTGTCTTTGGGCTATGCGTAATCTATATACTGCATTTTATCCTTCAATTATTATTATTTTTTTGTTATTTCTGTTTTTAGTTATGATCTTTTATTAGTTTTTACAAAAGCGTTTTCATTTAGCTCTGTCAATTTTAAAAAACTACTCACCCTTGGGTAGCTCTCATCGAAAATTGGGAGTGGGTCACAAAGCGTGATTCTAGCACGGCGGGTTAGGCCAGGAGTGAGGGTATGATTTCATGCTAGTTTTTTGTGGGGTCTTGTTTTGTTTTAACCTTTTATGTCTTTTTTACTGCTGGTTTTTTCTTTTGTTGTTTTGGTTGTGTCCTTTTCTCAAAATCAAATTGTTTAGTTTGGGTTTGTCTTTAGACTTTGTTGGACTTATGAATAGTCTTCGAAAGAATAAATTATCCAGTTCTTAAGCTCGTTTAATCCAGTTTGAGTACGTTGGGTGGTTTTCTTTTCTTTGTCATGCTGTTAGGTTGTTGTTTGTGGTCTTTAGTAAGCTGCGTTGTTTAGTTTGGACTATTATATAACTCCTTTCCAACCGGGTCAAAGAAAAATTTTAAACTTGTTAATAACGGTTGGAGTTGTTGTCAGTGAAATTTAAAACGTAATTCACTAGTTTAAACAATTCTTCGTGGCTGAGCTGTGCGATTATGGATAGAAGTTTAGGCGAGTGAATATTATCAAGAAGCGTCTTGAAAAAGTTTAGTACTGCTTTCATTTGCATACTTTTACTACTGGAAATTGCAAATTTACTACTTTGTGGGGGTTGAAGTTTTTAATTTATTTTCATCTTAGTTATTTTTACTGCATTGGGGAAAAGAATTTATATATCAATTTATTGTTGTTTGGGGGTAATTTTAATGCTTTTTTCATTGCGATTGGTTAAAAGAAGTTTTCAAATTATGAAAAAAAAAGTTTCTGTTTTTCATTTGGTTTTTCTTTTTGTAGATGATTGTGCTCTGAAGGCTAAATAAAAAATAACACTTGATGAAAAATGGTTAGTATTCTTTTGATTTTGTTACTTTAAATTATTCAATTCATTTTTACCTAATCGTCGGGGAAGAATCCATAGAGAGAAACGTCGTGAATGAATTCAGATGTGGTTAGTAATTTTGCTAAAAAGCGAATGATGTTTTTAGTTTGAAGTAGTGGCCAAAGCAATTGAAGTGCTCTAATGGTTTTTAGTTCTTCAGTGCCGGGTGAAAATTCATACGGTGTATTTTGAATAAGGTTAAAAAGCTTGTGACTGTATTTAGTCTTATGTATAAATTCTAGAATTGAAGCCTCGATGGGTTGTATGAATTCATGTGGGACGATTATTGGGCGGGATTCTTCGTCATTGAAGGTTTTGGTTAGGGGACAGAATATTTACATCTGGTTGACGGGATCATACGTGCGGGGGATGCCTTGAAATTTAGTATCCTAAATACAATACGTGAAGTTAAGAAAAAACGGTGAAGTGTTTTTGGAGTTAATGAATTGTTTATATGGTGAGGTTGTTGTGATGGTGTATGCAAAGTGTAATGACTTTGTATAAATCTGTAGTAAGTGTACGTATGTGTTTGTTTAGTACGTAACATGATGTCGTGTGAACAATTTAAATCACGCTCTTTGGGGTTAGTGATGAAAGGTCATTGGAAAGATGTTAAATTTATTGTAATAAGATTCATAAGCTTGGATATCACAAAGTGCTTCTGAAATAATGTGATCAGGTTTTTTATCTAATGAACTGAAGGTAAAGATATGAGATGTTTGAATGAAAAACTTTTCTGTTAGTTGCGGGTTAGCAAACTGATCGTCGTTAAGGAATTGATCTTGGTTAGGTCGGATGATGTTATGAGCATAATTTTCGATGGAATAATTGTTAGCTTTAGGTGCGGTGAACGTTTTTGATAATTTTTTCTATTCTACGTGTGGAAATTGTCTAGGAATTAGTGCTGTAGTGAGTCGAAAGAGGTCGTTTTCGCAATTTTTGTTTTCTTGTGGTGTGTTAATTGGTGATAAAAAAGTGGGTTCGAGAAGTGATAAAGTGATGTCCAATGAAGAGTGGGAATTAATACATGCTCATCGACGTAGTTTGGTTGTTCTTGGTTAGGGTCGGAATAAGCATATGTATATTAGGGAATTGAGGGTAAACGTATTTGAAGGTATTCTTTAGTATTTGTGTGGTTAGAGTGATTAATGTATGTTTGTGCTGTTCCGAGTTGAGAGGAAAATGGGTGATTTGGGTATATCCACTGGATATTTGTATGTCATCTGGGGAACTGTTGTTTCAGCGTTCATTTGTGGAGGGAGAGTATGTGGGTGTCACGTGGGAAAAATGAAAGGGTGTTGAGGGAGGTTCATTTCTGGTTTGTGAGTGGATGGGTTGAAATGGGGGTTGGGAAAATTTAGATGGGCTGGGTTCTGAATTAACGAATTCGTCTTGGGTTTCTAGATCTGATTTTTGAATTGGGAAATTGTGTGATAAAGTGTGGTACTTGAATTAGTATCAGAATCAACGCTGGTTGAAGTGTTAACATGGGTTGATTCAAATGTGGGGAAAGCAAAAAAAAGGAATGATGGGGATAGTTTTTGGAGGTTGGCTGGGTAGGAAATTCAGCGGTGTAGGGATCCAACTTGGCGGCTCATCGTTGGCTAAAGAAAATGGTTGTTCTGAGAACGAAAGTTCGTGGTGTGGGTTGTTCGATTATTTGCTCATATGTATCGTCAATTTGAGATTATTGTGTCACTATATGGTGAATTGGGTTTTGCATATAATTAGGTCTTGAAAATATGATATCTGTGAGTGCTAAATTTTGAAAATTTCGTGGTACTAATGATAATGGATGGTACTGATGTAAGTTTTCATAAATGTGCTGCTGTGGGTGTTGCAGTTGTGTTGTTTTGTGATTCGTCATTTGGATTTGGTGTGGTTGATACTTCTGTATTGTATTCTTTTATTTGTGTGCGTAAAAGTATTTTTTTTATTGATGTTCTGAAAATTCCAAAAAAGCCTGCAAAAAGTTTACGTACTACGCTTGGTTGTCAGTTTATTTGTTTATGTATAGCACATGTTGTGTAGATTCTTTTTAATAGTGAGAAAAAAATCCAATAAAAATAAATATTGCGTATAATATATTCAATCTTTCTAAGATGTAGTAGGGCCATCCTAGAAAAGCTAAAAGTTCGTTTTTAAAATTTACAAAACTAAAAAAATTAATTGGTGACATATCTTGTGGTCTATAATTTTTGCCAATTAAATTAATGTAATCTTTGGTTTCTTTAAAGTAACCGATGTAGTCCTGTGCGTAAACATCTGAAAAGCCTGCTGTTTCTGCAAGCTTGCGTAGATTTTGTTCTATTGATTGTCGTTGTATTGTGTTATTTTGTGAGTAGTTCCTGAAATTGTTGTGTACGAGTGTGGTGCTGTGTGTCTGATTTACAGTATATGCCGATCGGTTTTAGATCGATATTTGAGTTTCGGTCAATGGCTCTAATACTTTGAGGTGAAAACTTTTTAAATGTTTATAATTGCTTTGTCTGATTTTTTCAGTGCTTACATTTTCGAAAAGTATGAATTCAATAAAATATTTTTGTGATGTTTTATCATTCTGGCGTGCATCTTTGCTACTTGAAATATGGTACAAGTGTCTTCAGGAAACCAGACAATTGTTGCTTGTGTCCGAGTAGTAGGATCACAATATCATTGGTCATTTTTGCAAGGGAGTCTGATTCCTTGGTAAATTATTGTGTCATCGTTTAGATATCCCGTTACTTGTACTTTTTCATGTTGTATTTTTGAATCGAAAAACATTATTTCTTGATATACTTTTTGTGTCTGCTTTGCAGTTCGAGGGGTTGTGCGTATCAATTTCAATGTGTGGTATCCAATTTTTATCGTGAAGATCATAAAATAATCTCCCGTGTAAGCCATTATATGGTAATTTTCGTCTAGTCGGATGTGGCCTTGGTTTTTTTTTCACTTCGGCTTGATGTGCAGAGTCGGGGAAATTTGGAAGTTTACTAGTTTTCTGTTTGTGTTTTTGTTTGATGTTATTTTTAATCTGATAATTTTGTTTTTGCAATCTTTAGGTTTGAGATCGTAAAGTCTTTCGATATTATTTTGATTCGTGATCTAATCCATTTTTATTTCCATTTGCGACTTGTGAACAAGGTTCATTCTTTTCGGAAAATGTTGCTGTGAATTTGTATCCTATAAGTGTTGTGGCTCGTGCTTTTGAGTATAGTGTAGCTAAGATGTTCGTGGTTTCTATAGCTTGTGGTTCGGATTCACATTGTGTTACTTGATTTATATCATATTTATGTAGTGTATTTTGTTCTTTTTCTTCACAATCGTAGTCTGTTACAAATAAATCCTGAGGGCCTGTGCGAGGGAACGGATTTTGACTCTGATCGGAAAAATTTAGAAAAAAAAGGTGTTAAAATGAGAAGATTTTAAAAATATACATTTGTACGATAATTCTGATTTTGGGTTATAAAAAGCTATATAACCGATTGTCTTTTTGGTATATCCATCGTATTCATAAATTGCTTGTTATAAATGGGGGAGGTAAAGATTGAGCTGTTCTATTTGGCGGGGCTAATGAATAAGGATGTTGAACAATGTTATTTAGTCTTACTGTAATTTCGAGTTTAAGTGTGAGACTATTTTGTTGAAGTATTTGGATGTTATGTTTCTGAATATTTTTGTGGATATCTTGTCTATTTTATAGCTTGTGAGTCGGATTCACATTTTGTTGCTTGATGTTTTGCATATTTATGTAGTGTTTTCTGTTCATTTTCTTCACAATCATAGTGTGTGACTAGTAAATTCTGAGGTCCTGTGCGAGGAGTAGAATTGTAATTCGATTCGGAAAGAAATAAGAAAAAGAACGTGTCGAAATGTAAATATCTATAAATTGGACATGTGTATGATAATCTTGAATACGGGTTATAAAAAATTATATGTCCAATTGTCTTTTTAGTGTATCTATCCTATTAGTAGATTGTTTCTGTTGTTATAAATGGGGGAGGTAAAAATAGAGCTGTTTTATTTGGAGGGTCCTGGGGGAATGGATGTTGAACGATATTATTTAGTCTTACTTGATTTCAAATTCGAGTGTTAGACTATTTTGTTGTAGTATTTGTATGTTATGTTCTTGAATGTCTTTGTGGATATCGTGTCGGCACTGTAATCGGTTTAGTGCCCAGTTGTGTAATCTTCTTGATGTTGACAACTTCATGATGTTGACCAGATAATGAAGGAGGTGCTACAAATGTATTCCAATCTAGTCGTAAGGGTGTATTATTAGATAACTGTGCTTGATATCGAGCGTCAAAATTTAGTGGAAAAAGTGTTGGTGATATTCAAGAAGGTGTTGAGGGTAGTGATAGTGTTTCTGGCAATATTGATAATGTTGTATCGGATGAAACGCCAATTGGTTTGCTTACTAAATTTGGTTCACCTTGAGTGTACGTGTGTGTTACCCAATATGGGATACGTTCTGTAGTTGCTAGGCTATCAAAAGTGTTTTCTCGGATTTGTTCCGGTGTGGGAAAAAAACCTAAGTAATCGAATGGTATATTTGTATAATTGAAGTGCTTTGTTGTGAAGCACCTGGGGGAGTATCTGGTAGTGTGCTACTAGAAAGGTTTAACGGGTTTGGTGTTGGTGTTTGAGGTTTATTAAAATGAACTCTGGGAGTTTGAAAATTTCTTCTTCGTCTCGGGTGTTTAATTTGTCTATTTATTTCAAGTGTTTTTTGTTTTTGACTTATGTGTCGTACTCTATTAAGATACTGTTGGAGAGGGGGAAATGTTATAGTTTGGTTTGTAAAGTGGTTCGCTTAAAGGTGCTTGGCGAACAACTGATTCTAATGGTTCGGATAATCGTGCGTGTCTTTCTTCAAATTTGTCTGGATTGACTTGAAAAGAAATGCGTGTTGATGATTGGAGATTTTGAGTTTTGTTGTAGTTGTTGGCGGTTCTTGGGATTTTGTCGGCGGGGACTGGTGTGGTGGTTGTTGAGTAGCTTATGTGTTTATTTTATGTTTGCTATAATATTCTTCAATAAAAAGAATTATTAGTATATTTGCTAACGCAAATGTGATGGTTGCTTTTTTATACAATTACATAATGTCATTATGGGTGATGTCAAAGGCGTGAGAAAAATTATGAAAAGTAGAAAAACATCGGTTCTACTAAATAGGTGTTGAAACATTTAAAAATTTATTAAATTATCGTACCTATGGAGGTGATCAAGGACTTTGTCAATGTTTATATAAACTTGGAATAGGGAAAAAAAGATTTGAAAAAGGTTGCAAAAAATTATTAGAGTTTCTAAGATATCGGCTGAAAATTTTACAAAAAATTTAAAAAAAAAAATTGTTGAAAGTTTTATGAAAAAGTTTGAAAATAGCTGTTTGAATTTGTTGATTGTCGCAGAAAGAAGCATTTAAGAAATGATTCGTTCTGTCGATTTTTTTTTCGAGGCTAAATTCGGGTGTGGTCGGAAATTTTTTTGATTTTCTGACAAGTGGGTTGGGTTTTTTCAATTTTTGTTGGGGGAAAATTTTAGAGTGTCGAAAAGCTCTTTGTAATTTTGTTTTTATTTATTGTATAAGTGGGGGTATCTAAGAGATATTTGTACTTTAAGCTAAAAGATCTCGGGCAATTTGATCTTTATGCTAATTTAATAATTTTGCCTGGAGGTTTCTTGAGGTCTGAGTTCGGAAAATATTGTTGATCTTTGTACTACTTGATAGGGAGGGTTGTAAATTTAGATTTTTTTTATTTCAGTTCATACTGTAGCCGTTTGCTTATTTTTGACCTGTAGGACTTGAAGTTATAGTTAAAGATACGTTCGGAGGTTACTATTTGTCGGCTAATAAAGTCGTGTCTTTAAAATGAGGTGATGATTCGGAAGGGTTTCTATTGGCTCTACTTTTTGAACTAGATTTCCTCAAGAGGCTTTCAGCATGAAATTAGGAAAATGTACTGTTGTTCAAAAAGATTTTAAAGAGGTGAAATTGTTAAATAAAAATGAAGTTGTTTTTGAAATTCAATTTTCTTCAACATTTAATACTGTGGAATGACTGTTCCACAATTTTTTCGTGGCTGATTTTGTAGTCGTGATGATTCTCTAAGTTCTAATTTTTCTTTTTGATCCTGTGGTAGAATTTTTTAAATTAATTTCCTGTTTTTCCTTTCTTTTTGAGATGTTTTAGTTTCTAATTGAGGAGGTGTTTGAGAAAATAATTATTTTGGTGTGGTGGTTTCGGAGTCAGATATATCTTAGCGTTTTGATTTTGTTCAACGTCTGAATTATTCTGAAAAATTTTCAATCCTGCGAAAGAATATATTTGAGTTAATTCGCGGAGTAAATAATCTGTTACCCTAAAACCTCTTTTGGGTAATGGGGTCATAGATTATTTCAATTTTGGACACTTTCTTTTTTGTTTAAATTTATAAGTTTGTATGTCACATCAGTGGGTTTATCAATTATTTGATAGGGTTCTTTTCGAAGTGGTTGTAATTTTTTGGAGATTCCTTTTTGTGTTTTATAATTTGGAATTAAAACAAATGTTCCTACTTTTAAGCCTGTGGTTGCTGTGAATCGTGAATTAATTTGGGTATTTATTTTTTGTCTTTGTGAGTATTTCTTTGTTACTCTTTGATAAATTTCATTGTTTTTTATCTCTGTTTAAAATCCATTTGGTATGTGTACCGGCAAATTTTGGGGTGGTGCAAGTGGATGGTGCAAGTGGTGGTGCAAGTGGTCTTCATCGTGGGTATGTAGTGGTAAATTATAACATATTGAGTCTTTATTCGGTTGGCAATAACCTTGTGTACTTTTAGAGGCGTTTGCCCTAAACATTTTCGGTTTTCGTGGTTTTTGGTTAAATATCATTTCATATGGTGACATTCCTAAAGTTGTTGTAATTTGTGAATTATAAGATAAGGGTAGTATCCTTACATCTTTTGACCATTCAGCGTATCGCGTGTCATTTCCATTAATGATACATCTGAGATATTCTTGTAATGAACGGTTTGTACATTCGAATAAGACATTAGTCCAAGGTGCGTGAGATGTTTGTGGTTCATGTTTAATACTATATAGATGGCATAGTGTGATAATTTCGTTATTAACAAACTCAGTGCCATTGTCTGTAACTAGTATTTCGGGTAATCCGAATTTGGCTGTCCAATGTTGGTAGAGTGTTGTATATGCATAATAATCCTTACAATGGGGTACTGAGTTGAGTGCTACGTAGTGTGTAAATGCGTCAACATTGACCATTATATATGAGTTTCCTTCTGAGGATGATGATACTGGTCCTTTGGTACCAAATGAGATTCTATGATTGAATTATAGACTTTGTCCTTCAAAATATTGTTTTCGTGCAGTTTGTTTCTGACTTGGGTAGGGTTTATTTAATTGGCATGTAATACAATTAATGCATAATACTTTGATCCAATTTGGGGCATTTGGAAGAAAAAAAAACTTTGAATAAAATTGGAGTACGTTTTTTCTGATCTTGATTGTCCTTTAGTGTGTAGTGTATGTGAAGTATGAAAAGCTATTAACATCATACTTAAAGGTAGACAAGGTACTTTGAAATCAGGTGTTTGATATTCTAAAACATCTGTGTTATCGTTTTTGGAAGTATTAAAAAAATGTTTAAGATATCTAAGAAGTGTTTTGTTTTCTAAAATTGTACTAACTGCTTTGCTTGGTTTAGTTTTATATTTGTGCCAAAATTGCAGTTGTCTAATGACTGGGTCAAGGTTTTGATAATTTTGTAATAATTCTATGTGATTTTTCTGTAGTTAGTAGAAAAACATTTTCAACTTCTATCTTTGGTAGGGGTACTGTGTCAAGTGGGTCATGGAGGTTACAAACTTGATTTATCGTGTGTTTTGAATCGATATTCAATGGGCCTGATAAATTTTCTTTTTCTATTAAAGAAAAATAGTCTTTCTTAATGTGGTTATTGTCTAATGAGTGTTATTTTTAACCAATTTGAGTGTGAGATTAGTTAAAACGTAGATAAGCTAGTAAATCAACTTCATAGTGATTGTACTGACAATCTAAATATAGTGGAAAGTGTTGAAGATTGTTTTTTTTGTGATGATCTGCATATTTTTACTGCATATTTACATTCTAATTGTGGTGAAGTTTCATCTTTCGCAAGATAGAATTTAAAATTTTAAGGTATTTTGACTGTTGTTTTTTTTTGTTAGAAACTCCAGTGGTGTATTTCTACTGAGAGTATCGGGTAATGCAAGGTTTTCTCCTGCTGTCGATACTATGTGTAAGTTGGGAAATTTCATTAAAATTAAATGAAAACTGTAAAATCTAGGGTCTGGGTTTGATTTTAATGTGAATAGAAAGATTATGGGTTTATGATCTGTAAACAAAACTGTTGGATGTTTTGATCCAATTATTAAAAATTCATATTCTGTCAGAGTATATATTATGGCTGTTCATTCTAGCATAAGAGTAGAGATTCGTAATTCAGCTTGTGTAAATAGTCGAGAATTTACTAAAATTATATTCATTTTCTTTGTTCCATTGTGAGATTGTAAAGTTGCTGCACGAATGCCAAAATTTGAAGCATCGCACAATTATAATTTGGTCGATCAGAATCTGGAATTGTGTTTAAAATTTTTTCTGTGAGAAGTTTTTTTGATTTCTTCAAATCGCGTTTGGTGTTCTGTTGTCCATTCGATATTATTTTTTTCTCTAAGAATGTTGTAGAAGGATCTTAAAATGAGTTGTATTTTAAAGACATTTTTACTTAAGAAATTTTAATATCCATAAAATACATGAAAAACTCAAACTCCGACATTATTTCTCTACATGTAAATAATATCTCACCATATAAAATAACTCTACCTCTAGGACTCCTATCTGTGAAACAAACGCGTCAACTTCGCCTGCAAAAGAAGTAGTCTATAGAGTAAAAATTATTTTCCAATTATTAGATATATGCCAATCAAGAATTCTTGACGAAGAATTATCAATTTTAAAAAAATAAGCAACGAGAAAAAAATTCAGAATTTTTCACAAGAACACTTTGTTCTAAACCAACATTTAAAATATAACACTATACAGATGAACAACAAAAAATTCTGACAATGTTCAACTTTGAACACTCTCAGATAACACAGATTGAATTTGAAAAATTAGCCGATTTTTTATTAGGATACCCAACAGTTTATGCTACATCTAAATTTGACGTTGGAAAAATAAATTCACGTTACATCTACCTTTGAAACCTGACTTAATTTTCAAACAACAAAGAGCAAGTAAAGTACCAATCCACTTACACGACAAAGTTAATAGATTAATTGACATTTTAGATTAGTATGAAATCATATCTCCATTAAATAAGAAAAACAGCCAAAAGCAAACACAACAAATATGGATTATTCTTGGATTTTTTTTGTTAAAAGTTGGTTGAAATTTTTGGATTGCATCTAAGGGTGATTCTATTGGGGTTATAGTGTTTCTTTCTATAACGTGTCCAAGAAATTTTAATCGTGTTAAGAAAAACTGTGATATAACTGGGCCTGCTTTCATGTTTTCTTTTTGCAATATTTAATGATATTTTTCTAAAACAGCGAACCTTTTTTCTTTGGTTTGTGATTGCATAAAAACATCGCCTAAGTATGTAATCGCATATTATTTGAAAATGAGTGGTCTGAAAGTTTGAACTCATGAATGCTGAGAAAGCTGCTGGTCCTATTGATATGCTATAGAAAAATTTATTGAACTCATTTTAATGGTTTCCGATAACAAATTGAGTTAATCGTCGTGATTGTTCATCTAACGGCATTTGATTATAAGCACTATTCCTGTCTGCTGTTGTGAAATATTTACCGTTTATCTTTGGTAAAATTACTTGAATTGGTTCAATTGGCCAATTACATTTAGGTTCATCAATAGGTGATTTGAGATACCTAGCATCTAGAACTTTTTTTAATGATTCTCCTTTGGCAAAAAAAAACCCTTTGTTTGGTGGAGAAACGATTTGATATTTTTCTAATATGTCGAGCAGTCAATTAAATTTATCGTGTAAATGAATTGGTACTTTGCTTGCTCTTTGTTTTTTGAAAACTGCATCAGGTTTCAAAGGTGGGTGTAGTGGTGAATTTAGTTTTCCAACGTCAAATTTAGATGTGTCATAATTTTTGGGTATTTTTATAGTAAATTGGCTAATTGTTCAAAATCAATTTGTTTATCTGAGAATACTGAAAACTTAAAATTGTCAAGAATTTTTGTTGTTCTTCTGTATATTTTTTGGTATTTTAAATGCTGGTTTAAAATAAGGTGTTCTTGTGAAGTAGTCTTTATTTCTTTTTTCAATTCTTGTTACTTTATTTTTTGACAATTCTAAAACAAGAAAGGTTGATTCGCATATATCTAAAAGTTGTAAAAAATTATTTACTCTATACGCTACTTCTTTTGTGTGAGAAGTTGTTGCGTTAGTTTCACAATATTCTAAGAGTCCTAGAGGTAGGGTTATTTTGTATGGTGAATTATCATAGACATGTAAAGAAATGATGTCTGATTTCGAACTTTTCTTTTTGTCATATTGATGAGTTGTTTGATCGGGAAATCATGAATGTAACCTGAAAGTGGTTTTAGACGTTTTCGTTCTTTATTATAAACAGAGTAAAATTTTGAGAAAAACGGTGGTTGTTTATTCATTCTTTGGAAAAATTTTAAAGTGGTGTATTGAGTTCTTGTATATTTATATTTTTATTTCAATTTTGCTGTCTAATTTATTAATAGTTGGTCTATATTTAGTGATAATTGGAATTCCGATGATATTTTGTTTTATATCTGTGATATAGAATGTTTTTTAATGGTTTATTCAAAAATTTTGTTTTGTTCCAGTGTTTTAGTTGGAACAAGGAAAAGTTGGATTTTTCCGTAATTTGTTAAAATTGAGCCTTGTGCTGTGGCTAATCTGCTTGCTATCTTTAAAGCTATTAATTTCGGATGTAAAATTTTGAGTTCGTTCCATGTAGGAATGTTGATGATATTTGATTCTGCTCCGGAATCTATAAAAGAATCAATTTCGAGATCTGGTGGTTGAAGTTCTTTTACTTTTTGGAATTTGTAAGAGGAATGGAACTGTCCAATTTTTTCCCTTGATGATTCTTTTGGTACGCTTCGATGTGATTTGTACTAGAACATGGTACAGGTTTTTCTTTAGGTTCCAGTAGTGTCGTTACGTTTTCTACTATTTCCTCTATTGTTTTGTTTTTATTTATAGGTCTTGTATATTAATTTAAAAGAAAGTGGTCATGATTTTCATAAAGATTGGAATGTATAAATTATTCATAGATAAGAGGTTCGTAGTCATTTTCAATTTTTATCATGTAAACTGAGATTGTTTTTTCTGTATCGCTTTCACTGTCTGTGGATTCGCAACTGATCTGATTTAGTTGCAATTTGGCGTTTTGTGTATTGTCCATACCAGGGGGGTCTGAATTAAATTCTTCAGTCGTTTATATTTGATTCATTTGTCTGTGACGTTTTGGTGTGTTGCTTCTTTATTTGTTTTGAGAATCTGGATAACTTGTGTTATTTCTGTGTGGTGATTGAAAGTAGTTCCTTTGTCTATTTTTATAGTTCGAATTTTTTGTTAGTTATCGCGTGATCTATTTTGATAGTTGTTATAATTAGATCTTTGATACTTTGGTCTGTTGTTAGAATAATCTCATGATCTATTATTCTGGTATACTCGTTGATTTCGATTATTTGAGTAGCTTCTATTCCTATTGTTGGAAATGACCCTAAATCTATTGTATGAGGAACTTCTTGATCTATCAATGCATTAGTGTCCAATCCTAGAGTGTGACTGGGAACTGGTTTCAAACGAACTTTCTGGTCGGTTTGAGTTTGATCGTGAATAGTTATTTCGATACTGGTTATGTCGACTATTTGATTGTCTATACCTATTTTGTGAGAAATTACGTAAATTTCTTCGGTTTGGTGATCTTCCTCTGTAGTTAGAATTATGAGGTGATTGGTTTCTTGAATAATTTGAATTGTTTGGAAGTAGTTTTCCAGAACTATTGTTACTATGAAAATTTTTATTAGCTAAATTTTGATCTTTTTTCATGTACTGATGAAATGATTTGTTTGGTTCTCTGTACTTTTCTGGTTTATTTTGGATGTCTTGCTGTTTTTGTCTGCATTTAGCAATGCTGTGTCCATATCTTCGGCAATAGTTACACCATTTTTTGAAAGATGGTTTACCTTTAAAATTTCAGTAATTTTTTTGGATAAATCTGTATCTAAGTCTTGTATATTATTTAATTGTAAAGTAGTAGTTTGTATATTATTTAGATATTGTAGCTTGAGATTTTGTGTTTTATCTAGTGCTCTCCTTTTGATTGCTATACTTGTAATTGAGTTGTTAGAATCATCATTAAAATTTCTGTAATTTTTGTAGTTCCATAATCATGAGTGTTTAAAGAAAATGCTTTTCGGACTAGTGTTTCAATTCTTATTGCGAGTTGTATAATCATTTCATTTGGTATTCTACGAATTTCATGGCATAACCCTCTTTGATGTTGTTTGTTTCTTACAGAATCAAACATTTTTGAAAATTCTTGATTGAATCGTTTCCAATCTGATTTCATATCAATAAGTAAAACTGAAAACCATTTTTGGGCTGCGCCATCAAGTGTGGTTTGGATTAACGCTGTGCGTCTATGTACCTAATTTTGATGAAGTGGCATATTTACTGGTTCAGGTCCTATTTTTAAAATTAAAATTGCTGTGACTGCGTTCAGATAATCTTCTACAGAGTATTCAGGGTCTGTGCCTGTGAAAACCATTAGCGGTTTGATTGATGATATTGATGATCCATCCATTAGGTATAGACTCATAGTCATCTGTGGTGATTCTGCGGCATTTGGCATTTGTGATAAATTCGTAAGTTGACTTTTTGTGATTTCATGTTGCTGTAAAAAATATGGTAGTGGAATTTCATTACGCATTTGAGTTGGTTGATAGGATTGTGTAATACCTGGGTTTTGTGGTTGAAAGTTATTTTTCTGGGATGTTTGAATTGGTCTAAGTTGTCTTATTTGTTCTTCTCGTGTATATAGTTCAAAATAACTGGTTGATCTATGTTGTAAGAACGAGGTCTTTGGTTTTGAGAAAAATCGTTGATGAATCTGATAATACAATTCTTCATCGTCTGATGGAAAATAATTAGAATTATAAAAAAGTGTTCGATGTCTAATATGGTTTCGTTTTTTATTATTTTTGTACTGCTGAAAAAATGAACAATTTTCACTTTGATCTTGTGAACTTTGTAGGTAGTCAATAAAATTCCTTGAGTTTGACGATGTTTAATATAAATTTTGGCTTTGTGAGAATAAATGGTTCTGAGTGTTTGTATGAGAGGGTTCAAATAAGTGTGATCTATTTACGTATTTGTAATTATGTTCTGCAAAATTATTTCTATAGGATGTTCTTTGTTTTTGTGTTGGTTTCACCTTTGGTCTAAATGTTTGATAATCCATTGGGTATGTTTTGGAACAACGGAAAGTTTATTCGTAGATTGTAATGTTACATGTAGTAATGTTGTGTTTTTTGGTCTAGGAATTGTAAGATTTAGGTTTATAGGTGAGATACTTTGTTGTGCTATTGTTGTTATTGCTTAAACTGTTTCTTCACTTACAAAATGTTATGGAGTTAGATTATCTTTTTGTGTAATATTTTTAGTTCCGTTTAGGTTTTCTTGTCGTATGAGGGTTGATTTAAACTATTGTTTCCTTTTCTATCGGGTAAAAATGATTTATAGTTTAAAGGTGTCGCATCAACTGTGAGTGGGTATACTTTAACATAACCTTTATGATTAGAAATTGTGCTAATTGCTTGACTTGATATTTCCTTATTACTTGACTTGATCTGTTGGTATGTTTACAAACAAAATATGAGACCATTCAGGGTCCCAAACATAATCTGATTGTTCTGCTAAGATAGCTTCATCATTTGTATTTTGAGGTCTAAAACTTCTTCTTGCTTGAGAAATGCGTAAAAAAAATCAATTATAAACCATGCTAGTAGTTTTTGTAAACCGTGTTTAACATGTTGCGAGATTTCGTTACTTGTTAAATTTTCACGGATTGTGTTTAAAAATTCGGAGAATGCAGCAATTTGGTTTCTTACAGTTGTATGTCTTGCGTTTGGACCTGTGAATCTCCTTGAGACTCTGTTTGTTCTAGTATAGATAAATAACTATAAATAAGTGAAAATACATCGTTAGTGAACATTAAAGTTGTTCTTTGTTTTTTTTTGGTGTTGTGTATTTTCTATGTATCCTGTGAAAACGACTGAAAATTCTAAATCTACATTGTCTGTTTGAAGTAGACATCTACCATGAAATGTTTTTGGTGAACTGATTTCTATGGTATAGATTCCGTACTGTTGTGTGATGTTACATATTCTTTTTAGATAGTTATCAACGAGTTGTCTTTTGATTTTTATTTATGGGAATTCTCTTTTACATGGAATATTTCCTGTTTCAAATAAATTTGAGATTAGATTTTGACAAAATTGTGTTTGTCCTCTATCTTCAGTTAGTGGGTTTACAAAAAAAGATGAGCATGGAGGTTTTTTCTTGGTCTTCTTTTTGAGTCATTTTTGTGTTTTATGACTGTTATTGTGTAAGTTTCAATGTAATTTGATGGTTGATTCCAATTGTATAAGCGCACGGGTTTATTTTTGTATGTTTTTTTTAATTTCGTTTTCCTTTCATTGATGACTGTAATTTAGTTTCTGAGTAAAAAAAAAACAATTGATTGTTAATTTGGTGATTTTTATATGTCGAGTCTTTTAGCTTGTAAAGTTCTTGTGTTCACTGATTCCTGATTCGGAGACTGCGTTTCTCCGCTTTGAAAATCGTTTTCGATTAATTTGTTTTTGTTTACTTATGATTTTCTTTCTAAGTGTGTGTCGATTTGATCTTATGTATCCTATTGTTTGTCAATGTGGAGTGATTATAAGATCGTATCTTTTGTCGTTAATTATACAGTTGTGTAGTTCAATTGTTTGTTTATTTCCTATATTGTCTCTTGACATAAGGTTTAGGATGACGAATTCAAGATTGGGATTAGTGATTTTTTTGTCTTAAACTGCTGATTCTTACAATTTTTCGTGTTTAGCTTGTTTTGGGTCATCTATTGTAGGGTTGGAGAGAAAAGTAGGTATGAATGACATTTACTTTCTCGTCGCTAGTCTAAGTTAAGGTGTTAACTTACTTACTCTTAACTATGATTGTTACTTTCTCGTGACTAATTCAAGTTAAGGTATTAAAATACTTAATTTTACTTAGGGGTAGTGATTTGTGATCAAGGGTTGGAGAATAGTAAATCGATCCACAAGGTTCAGGTATATTTAGAACACAAGTAGTTCATTAGGTACTATTTTAAACTTACTATGTTTGAGTGTGATCTGTGTCAGCTAAAAGGGGGGATCGAGTGAAGGATGAATAACCGAAGTTCTTCACTGTTTTTCTTATTTCGAATGGTTAATTTTTTGAAAAATTTCTTTTAGTCCTGGGTCTTGAGTAGGGGTTGGATAGTGAATTGACGTTTGAAGTCGTTAGACACTTTGTAAATTGTGAGGGGGAGGACAAAATTTTTCTCTTTGATCCAATAATAAGCCTTGATGATCAGGATATAAAATTGATTTAATTTAAATTAATTTAAACGAAATTTAGATTCAGATCCTTGATGATCTGTTCAAATAAGTTTAAATTAAGTAAAAAAGGATAAGCATTGATAATTTAGATAGAAATTTAAGTGAAAGTAAAAAATTAAGTTTTAGTTTTGATTATGTTAGTAGTTTTAAAGTTTGCTGTGATGTTTTAAGGGATGAAGTTGGGCCGAAGAGATGATTTATATATATTAAAAATTTGTTTTTTATAGTAACTAATTTTTTAAATTTTATATCAATGAAAAATCTTTCCAGGAAATTTTAACTTTACTGCATATTTTTGAGGAGAACGGCTAGAGATGTTTTTACCAGTCTTGATTGTAAAATTATTAGGCTTAGCGCCTTTAATGATCGCTGAAGACTTTTATTCAAAGATATTATCAGTAAATGGAAATCTAAATATAAATGTTTGAGTTGGCTTTTGACGTACGACCACAAAACTTATTGGTAGGTTTTTTTGTAGTCGTAAATCGTCTCTTGTCCGGGGTCTTTTTCCAATACCGGGTAGTTCTCGTTTTGTTCGGAATATTGGCTCTGATCTATTGAGTCCTAGAGACATTTCAATTAAAATGTTGTCATGTAAAATTTTCAAAATGTTTTTCTCTAATTCTAATCTAATGTCTTGTTAGTTCTAATCTAAGTTGTTCAAGGTCTTTTTCGAGACTTTTGGTCGCACCAGATGAGTTTAGTTCGAGGGTCTAACTCATAGAGTAATTTTAGATAGGGTACACCGTCTGCTCGTCATGCTATCTTTTTTTTCGGCCGGATAGATTCGTGCAACTTCTTAGTCTAATACTGATCTTAATCTCACTCTTATATCCCTCAGTCTCAATAGATCTAAAGTATACTGGTTTTGCTACGAGTCGGTCTCTTGGAGAGCTAACTAACTTCTAAGTTAAATTCAAATCTCTCTGGTGCTGAAATTACAAGTAATTGCAGCACTAACAAATAAGTGGGTTGTTAGTTTGATGGAGTATGATTGGTTAGCATCAATATTTTATAGGGATAATATATCTAAATAATAATCAATAACAAAATCTAGTTTGGATCTCGTTCCTGTCGGTTTGCAACATAAGCATGTCATCAAACGCACGGTAAGTTGGGGTCAATGTTTTACATTTCATCCGATTAAATTCTACCGAAACACCTTCCTGCTGCGATCCATTTGTACGAGGGCAAAATTTTTTGAACATAGGAGAAAATTGAGTGGTTTTCATGGCAAAAAAAAATCTAAATATTTAATGCGCTCTATATCAGGATTATAAGAGCTGGGCATCGGCTCTATGGAACAACTCAATAATGAACCGTTTTTGGGGTCACATACATAATCTGCTACGTAATCTTGAGTAAGAAGAGCAGAATTCAAAAGCTATTTCACTTTGTTTGGGGACCATGATCCGAATAAGCAAACTGATAATACTTAGTTTCATTTTTTCGTTGATATAACAAGGCAACTGAAAAAGGTAACCTCGCAAATTTACTTGACTTACAACGTCTTCACGACTGACTTATGTTTCAACAAATGATGAAGGAGAATAATTGAGGAGCTATGAGCTAATGGTAGAAAAACATGCAATACTTCGATACTGAAATCACTTTCAAATCATGTCAAAGTTTCTTCTTGTTGTGATAACTTTAATGCTTTCAACGATAAAATGCGCGAGAAGAAGTGGTCTTAAATTGCACAATTAAGAAAAAATTTCAAAGTTTACCATATCGAAAGTTTACGATTTTTGTTCTTTTACTGTAAAGGGCTTATGGTCCTTAGTTTTTAAAATTTTGCTGCATAAATTAGATCAGCCAAAAAACAAACCAATTTCATGGTTTTTTCTTGAAGAAAACAATCTCAGAGAGAAAAAATTCAAAGTAATAAAAACAAGACTGCTTTTATCAGTGCGAAATCCGGAAAGTTTCGGCCGCTTTTACAAATTTGATGGAGAAACCAAAAAAAAATTAAAAACTTTTTTGTTGAAAAACGTCCCCCACACGCAATGTGAAAAATTAAATGAGGTTTTTTGCACGTATCAAACTATTAAAAACACCTAAAGAAGCATGCCTAAGTTAAATTTGGAGAGATTTCTAAGACGGATTAAAGCTCCGTTTAAGCGTTAATAGCACGAAACTTCTCGCACAATAATTGTCGTTAATTGGCCGAATTGACAAACTTTACGAAAATTGATCACAGGTGAAATAACTTTTATCTTTTAAAAAAAAAAGCCCAAAAATAGTACCTTTTTATTTGATCGAAGAAAGTTTTGTCAAAATTGGCTAGTTATTAAGCCGATATTTGTCTGGAGAGAAAAACTCCCTTGAGGACAAACACTCCGTCACTTTCCTCCAAAGTCGGAATAACAATTGGTTTCCTTTAGTTTTCCTCTCCTGTATACTGAAGCGTTTTGCTCTATAAATGAGCGAACGCTTGAAATTTTTTTCGTTTCGACCGCATTTCATCGAATTTCAACATTTTGCCACAATAACCGAAACGAGCTATTTGCCACAATACAGTTACGTTTTTTGAGGATGAAACATCAACTCCTGTGAATACGTATATTACACATAATTCATTAACAAAAACTACGCACTTTTGTTATAATCGCAAGTTCACAAGTAATTTGGAAAACGAAAATTAAGTACCGTATTAACAGAGAAAAGACCAGAATCAAGAGAAGACAAAGGTAGAGAGAGCGAGAAAGAGAGAGAGAGAGAGAGAGAGAGAGAGAGTTTTGGATCAACGACCGCTTCCCCTCCTTAAGCATTACAAACCTAGATCTCGCTAAATTTTACTTAAATTAAAAACAGAGATGTGTTAATTGCTCAATTTCGTTTAGATCAACATTCCATCTTAGAAACAAGTTGTTATTCTTCCCTCTATATTGCTTCAGGGAGAAGTAATTTATCTATTTTTCTTTACAAGGTTGATTTCCGAAATGCAGATTAAATGAATATTACCCAAGAAAAATTAATTTAAATGGTTATTCTCATGCTGGTTTGATTCTCGAAAGGCATTTTCAACTTTGAAAATTTTTTTTATGTTTAATAGAAGTTTATAACTTTGCCTGAAACACTCAAATTAATTTTTCGTCCGCAAAAATCTTTCAAGCTTCTTTAACGCCCATTGTGACATTATTCCCAATTTTATCTAAATTTTTTGATAGACTTGCAAAATAAAATTTCCAAGGTTAAACATTTTCAAAAGACGTTCTTTCCCCAAACATAAACTTCCCAAAAGCTTTTTTGTCTATTGATAGTCCAGATTGACTATCTCACTAAAATGAAAAACAACAAACTAAATATTTTTTTATGTAGGCCCAGGTTTATAACAACTTTTTTTGAAGGTTAAATGGGTTTTTTAGCTATAAAATAACGGCCACGACTTTCAATCACTGAATCACTGCATTTTTGATTTAAGAAATTTCTGCCTTTTAGGGAAAGGGTTACATTTTTTTAATTTAGCTCCGAAAGAAAACAAAATCGTTGTCCTAGACGACTTTGATCCATTTAATTTTTTCGACTGAATTAGAAACTGAAGAAAATTTTTAGTGTTCTTGATAACGTTAAGTTTCCAAAAATAGCGATAAGCTCTATTATTTTGTCCACAATGTCTAGTTTTAAAATTGAGGATGATTTTTATAATAAATGACGTAGCAAATGGTAAATTTCAAACGTCCACACAACAGCAATTCTGATCACAAAACGATTTAACGCATGAAGTAATTATCAAAAGGTGTGAAAAACCTGTAAATGAATTGTTTCAATCACAATTCTGAATCTTTTTTCTAAGAATCCAGATAGTTTCGTTCAAGATTCTTGCAAGATGGAAAAACTGTCTCTTTTCTACTGTAAAACAAATCAACTAACTGTAATAGATCTCGGATATTGAATTATATTTCGGCTATATCAGATATTTCTTATTCAAGAAAACCTTTAGTTGCGAAACTGAAATATTTTCCTTTGACAAAATATTAAAAACTGACAAATAGTGAAAATTTCAATTACAAACTATGAAACAAATTAGTCATTTTTCAGTTATTTTAATAGTTCTGCCTTCCTTTTAGCTGGTACTATTTGAGAAAAAAATTAAGTTTTGAAACATTAAATGTCAAGAACGCTTAGTGGAAATCTTTTAGTGGCGAACATGAAGTTTCGTTTGCTGAAAAAACGTTAAAAACTGGCAAAAAAGTTCAAAACTCAACCACAAAATTTTGGAACAAAAGAGTCACTTTTTACTAAAAATTCTGTCTTTCCGCTGTTTGGATATATTCGAGAAAACTTTTAGTTCCAATTTTAAATGTCAAAAATGTTACCAAATTAATTTTTTGTTACGTTACTATTAAGTTAATAGTTCAAAGGTTTAATATGAGGTTCTTACACAGATGCATTAACGAATGGGAGAGACTTCACGCTTTTCCGTACTTTGTGGAAATAGAGAGATGAGTATGACCATTCTTCCTTTTATATGAAAGAGATGATAGTATGACAATTTTTCCACTTTTTTATGACAATTTTTAATACTGATATAGCCATGATAGTATGACATTTTTAAATACTGATATAGCCAGGGGGCCGATGGTGATATTACGTACCCTATTTCCTGAATTATGGAAAAATGGTATGAAAATTGTGGATTTAGGGTAAATCAAAATAAAATAGAAGACAATTTAGTACACAAAAAACCCTGCCGGTAGGACGACGGTGGTTTTATAAAATCGGATTAGCTGTATCATGGCGTCACGTAATGCTGAATATAATTTTTTTCAACACAAGTTTGAAGGTATATATTCATGAACAACACAATAAGAGCAAAAGCTGGTATTTTTTAATCGACAATTATTTGGTCATTCATGATAAAACACAACAAAAGAGCCGGTGTATGTTCAGCAGACTAAACTGGATCATGGTGCAACTGAATAAGAAAAATGGACCACCTCAGAACGGCGATTTGCAGTCGATTGTAGAAGTTTTCAAAAATGGTTTTTATTACGATTTGTTAGAATTCATGATTTGTTTTGTGTTTGAGGGTTTTGTTCATTCTTTTTTTGACAATTTTCGTGGTCGTTCGAGGTTCATTTTTTATCCTTTGTTAGAAATGGGTTGTGTTTTTGACTATGTAATTGTTGAAAAAAAATAAAGAAAGCAGAAATATATTTTCTGATTGATTTTTTTTCCTACGATGTATTTATCATGTTACAATACATCAGTTTAAATGTTTTTGATTTTCGAATTTGTGTTTTATTAAGTAATTTTAACCGAAAAATTTTAATCAAAAGTATCGTTTTTTATTGAGAGATGCCATCTTTCGTGTATTTTTAAAAGTGAAGCTGAGAAGTGAAGTTATTAAAAGTAAAGCCGTTTTTTTGTTGAAGCTGTCAGTTTATACGGCAGAAATTGCATTAACAAGAGTAAAATAAGCCAGAGCTATTTTTAACTTTAAATTTTACATCATATGAAAGCCAGATCATGTGTTCTTAAATGATGTAATAATCAAACCTAAAAACAGAGCTTTGGTCTGAGTTTCAATTTTAATTTTCGATTCTCTTGCAAAAATTGAAAGCTTCAATAAAAAACGGGAGATCAATTCTAAAAATTACGCAGAAATGGCTTCCTCCAATGTAAACCCTGATGAGGTTAAATTTGAGCTTGAAGAAAAAAATAATGGTAATACCAGCCCTCAACACAATCAAGTTGACGAGCCACTTGGAAAACCAGAATTCAATGTCATCTACGAAGAGCCGGTGTATGTTCACCAGACTAAACTGGATCATGGTGCAACTGAAGGAAGCAAAGGCTCAATGTTATGCTGGAAAGTTGTCGTGATTGTTTTGTCTATAGCTGTCGTTGTGCTGACAGTAAGTGAAATCTTTCAAATCACTATTCCTAAATTGAAAGTGGGTTTTCAGAGTTTTTTTGATCAGTTATGTTCATATTCATCATATTCAATTGTTCCCTTTCATATTCTTTTTTTTTTCAAATTCTATTGTTTTTCAACATGTTGAAACATATCTTTTTTTCGACTGATCCATTGACAAGCAAAAATAGATAAAAAATCACAAATTCTGTAATTTATAGTTTTTCATTTACTTTTAATCAGAAATATCTCGATACAGTTTTGCAAAAATTTAAACCAACCTCAGCATAGCCATCATGGCCATCATGGCTATCATGTCCATCATGGTAAGTTTGATCGAAATATTTTGCTGTTCCTTAACTGATGTGCAGTTCTTTGTGGTTTTTCCAGGCGTATGGACGTGTGTAACTATAGCTTGCTACTGCAACACAGTTGCTTTGTCTGAAAATACGAGAAATTTTTGCTACTCACCTCAGATTCATCTAAGAAATAAGTTTAATAATAACTTCCTTTTACATTATAACATGGTTAACATGATTTAGGTAAATAGAAAACCCGTTAAGCATACTAAAAAAAGGTTGAACAGTCATTTAGATATGCTTGTCTTACATTTTTGTTTTCGATGTTTTTATTGGAGTAGTAATTTTGCTCTGATATATCAGAAAACCATTTTTTTTTGTTTTGATTTTTTTGTTTTTTATTTTTTTGATTTTTTTTGTTTTTTTTTGTTGTCATGATCGCCCTTGGATGCGTCTTTAGATGTTTAGAAATGATGATGTTTTTTACGGGGGAGGGGGGGGGGCGTTTACCTTCATGTATTAGGATAGACAATTAACTTCCGGGTCAGCACCCTACGTATTAAGAAAATGAACAGATTTACAATGTATTAAAATAGATTTCACAGTTTCAGATGGTGAGTGGTAAGTTTTAAAAAAATTTTTGCGCCCGATGTGCAAACAAAATGGCGCCTTTTTGCCAATACGGCAATGTTTAAGATTCTAAAAGTTTTCTGGATCAAGAAACAATAGACTTTGAGCTGTCAACCCACGCACAGCGCTTAAGAAAATCAGTTTTTCGAAAAAAAAAATGTTTACAGAGAGAATGTATTGCATCGCTTACACATTTACTCCGTATTCTCGTACATATTTAGAAGTTTAGTATGTATTCCATCTCAAAGTGGAAATTAAATCATTGTTTTTTGCGGTACAAAATTAGCATCAAAGTATTAAACGAGCAGTTTGTATGATTCGATTCTCCTTGTCTGTTTTTATACTTATAAGTGGTGTGCGCGGGCCAATTCCTCAATCAGTTCGAAAAAATTCGAAATTTGTCTGAATACTTTTCTAATTGTCATTAAAAGTAAGAACACTAAGTCTATTCTTAACCAAACTGAACGTAGTGAATATTTCCTCTTCAAAATCAAACTGGTTTTGATTAGTTTGAGTCATGGATAGCAGCACTTAATAAATAGTAGACTATTCAACGTGAGACTTGTAATACATGTCATTTCTAAGGCAAATGTGTTGCACCACTTTTGAATTTTCAAAAATTATTGTTATATTTTTTAAAAAAATGCATCTGGGTTTTTTCTTCAAAACGGGCCTCATCTTGTTAAAAACAACCATGAAAACTACTATTTTTGAATTTTGAAATTTTTTAAAAGAAAATTTTCCCCTCACACGCACTATAAACTTCAAAAAAATCAAATTTCGTTTTTTGTTTCCAAATACGCTTCTTTAAACCCAAATTTTAACCCAAAAAATGATTATTTAGGCTTTTTGTAATTAATCAAGAAATACGCTGAAATTACTTTGTTAATAGATCAACAAGTAATATCACAAAAATATTTAAATCTCCAAAAACATGAGCAAGAGAAAATATTTTTGCTTGATATTCACGAAACCTGGTTTTTACTATACAAAACTAAAATCTTTGCTTAAAAACAAATTTTTTTAACAATTAATTCATTTTGTTGGAGATCTAGCTCTTGTTGAATTTTGTTTGGCTGTATAAAAGGCTTCTTGTGATATATGTTTTTAATCAATTAATAAATTAATTTCAGTGTAAATCTTGATTATTTGAAAAAAAATCAAAAGGACCCATTTTTGGGGTAAACTTTTGGTGTAAGCTTTTGGAGAACAATTGCACGGTATTAATTGTTATGAAACTTCTAGGCAATTTTTGCATTCTTCTTTTTTTGTATAACTTTAACCCAATTTGAGACAAACGTGATTGAAAGTTCTAGTTTTGTTCCTTTTGTACCGGATAATATAAATCAGCTCTGTGTTAACGCGTAAGCTGAGATTTTTTTCCGTCGTAGAAATTGTCGTTACAAATTGGTGTAAAGAAGCGTATTTGGCATAATTAATTGGAAACAATCGCGCGTTAATATATCGCTCGTTAATTGTCCCAAATTGGCCAAAATGGCAATCTTTAAACCCCCATAACTTTAGGAAAAATAATAACAGGTAAAAAAAATTTTTTCAAAATTAAGCTCAAGACAGCAATACCTTATGAATGAAAAAAAAATTGATCAAAAATGGTCAGTTAAAAAGTCATTATTTGTCTGAAGAAAAAAAACGAACCCCGTGCACAAATATTCCGTTACTTTTGTATCAAAAGTCGGAACAAAAAGACAGCAACAGAGCTGTCCTCTGCAGCGCTTCTCTTTGGAAACTCAGGGCCTTCGAAAAAGCGATACAAAAAATCCACAAGCACAGACAGAAAAGGAAGAAATATCAACAGTAATGTCTTGTGCTAATAGAGTGCCTTTATTTATAGATGTGAGGAATCTTAACTTGATAGCATAAATGGGATTATATTGTTAAGTAGATCTTAAAAATAGGCCTGATTCAATTGAATTTTTGACTAGTTTGGGCATAGAATTCGACATCCTTATCCAGAAGAAATTACGCACTTATAAAAATTGCATAAATGCATGAAGAATTGAATGTGTCAAAAATGCAACAAAATAGTTTGAATAGCTGACAAATATGATAAAACAAAAAAAATGGTAAGATGTAAAAAGAAGTTGCACTTTCTTTATTAAAAGACATCAACAGAAAAACGAATTGAAGTTTTTTAGCAATTGGACCCCGAAATAGGATAATAGTCTCTAAATCGGCTACAAAAACAACTAAAACAAGATGAAAACGAGGCTCTTTTCTCGGTTATTGGAAATTCCGTAGAAAACACCTGGTTGTATGCAAAAAGCGGTTTTTCACTTTCGGTAAACGTGCACTGAGAGCAAGTGCATATCAAGCTCCAGCAAAAACAAAAATGGAATTGAAAATTTAGAAGACCATATTGTCAGTTCTTAAAAGGAAACAGTTGATGATTTTTTGTTCAGACTCTTCTCGTAACTCTGACAATCTCCTTCTCAAGCAAAACGAGCGACCTTGAATCAAGAATGAACTCAATGGAAAACAAGCAATTGGACGAAAAACGAGAGGTATGTTCATTTAACATGTCCATTGTAATTTTGAAAAAGTATTTAAAAGCGTATTTTTAAAAAAGTATTGAAAATAGTGAAAAATAATAGCGACTAACATTATATTAACAGCAATTTAGCTGAGCTTTTAATTAAATGAAAAAAATATATAATTTTTCCCTGGAAAGGTAAAACAAAATTTTGTTAATTTGTATCGTTGCTTTTTACAACAACAAAATTGAAAGTCAACTGGGAAAATGTTTTTTTTTCTCAAACTAAATCAGAAAAAATTGTGTGGTTTTTAGTGGTTAACTCATCAAATTTTTATTGGTTAACCAGAAAATTTTCCAGAAAAAAATATCACAAAAAAAAACCTTTTTTTTCTATTGGAAATGTCCATCGAATTTATGCATCTTGCAAACTTAACAAACTCAAGTCATCTCAAAAACATGCAATTTGAGACGAAATCAATTTTTTCATAAACTGTGATAATGTCTAGACTTTTAGAAATGTAGTAAAAGCCTTTCAGGAAACAAGCATCATCGTTTTTCAACGTCGAGGTCAATTTGATGTTGATTTCGATAGAAATTTCTCCGAATACGAGAATGGTTTTGGAGGCTCAACCACCATGTCAGACTTTTGGCTGGGATTGAAAACAATGCATAACTTGACCAATGAAGGAAAATGGAAACTAAGAATCTGGACGCGGCAATTCTTAGACAATCTAGTCATTTGGGGCGAATGGGAAGGTTATAGCTAGTAGTTACGTTTATTTTATTTTAAAAAAGCTGAGCTTTGATTGCTTTCCAATTTCCAATGAAAGATTTCGTCTTTTTTTCGGGTTGTTTGAAGTAATTATTGATTTTTATTTAAAGAAAACTTCCCATGAAGTATGTTTTTCGTAATTGTTTATTTGATATAGATTGGTACCGGCAACTACGGAAAATGAAAGTTTTTTTGCGTTTTCAGAGGGCTTTGAACAAAAGATCACGTTATTTCAGGTAAAAATAGAATATCGTTCACTTGTACCAAAGGGGGCACTACATGTGGCCAGGAGGTTTTATTCATTTTTTCTTTTCTTCTTCCTTCAAAACCCTGAAAATTTTAGAACTCCACAACCTTTACTAATCATTATGATAATTTATATAATTTTCTGTATTCAACCAAAACTTATAAAACTAGGTCAACTGGCAAAGTTAAATTTAAACCCTCCTACAATTTGATAATCAAGCTCCATTTTTGCATCATTTCATTTTCGGCGAGTCTAATTTGCGCTCAAATTTGAAATAATTATCGAAATAAAACTTTTAAAAATCTCAAAAGTCAAAAAAGTCCATGTCAAAAATTAACTTGTACAAATTTAAGGAGTATTTTCTTTGAGAAATCCGAAATTAAAAACGCTCCGTCTATGCCACTGAAAACTATTGATCACATTGATTTTTAGAATTTCAACCTTTTGCCACCCAAAAAGATCATTTGCCACGTCAAGTCTTTCAACGCTTCTTTGTTTTTAAGACTTCACGGTCGGCCCTCACCCCTTTTACCGATTATCAGTTGGACCAACGGTGGCGAGTAAGAACATGTGGTACCTTGACGATGCGGGTCCTGGGCCATGGGCACGTCGTGGCCTTCAATATCACAATGGAATGGCCTTCAAGACTTATGACATGGGCGAAGATGGTATCTGTGCTGTTAAGCATACTGGCGGCTGGTGGTTCAATGGATGTCACAGTATGCACCCGAATGGAATGCAGACAACTTCGAATTCATCACAGAATGACAGACAGATGCAAATCACAAACGAGGCAGGTCAACGAACTGATATTTCTTACAGCGAGATGACAATGATACGTATTGGATGACTCAACCAGTGATCAAAACTCTGTTCAAGTGACAAAGCCGAAGACTTAGATTAGAAAAGTTTGAAATACAGACAATATTGATTCCAAAATTGGCTTTTTTCCTCCCTTCCCAAGCATAAGCATCATTTATATGGTTATTACAATGGGTTTTAAAGGGTTAAATATGAAGAGAAACTATATTTTTCATAGCCTAATCAATTTCTATAACAATCGGACAAGGTGAACAAAAAAAAGGGGGATGAACCCTTGCATAGGGGGAGGGGGAAGGAGCCCCAATAATTAACAGGAAAAGAGCCCCAATATTTAACAGAGGAGGTTAAATCACATCTCTACGTTTAATTAAAAGAAATGTCTAATAGTGCCTAAATTCTTCATTCTGGTGTTTTGAAATGAACCAAAGGTTAAAAAAATACCGCTAATGCTTAAGGCAGACATGCTAAATAAAATTTAGCTGAAACAATTGTAGATGAAGCAATTTGTCAAATTTGAAATTTGATAATCCCTTGTTGAACAGCCAAAAAAGATGTTTCAGCTTGAGAACTCAGACTGATTCATTTAACATCTTGCTTGCTGTGTTTCGAGACACTCAAATTTTGATGCGCCGATTTTGATTTTGCGCCAGAAAAGTAACTCTGTCCAATGTCTGTCTTAGTTAATCTTTTCATTCATTAATTTGATAACGTTACCTGATTTATATAATTGAGTGATTCATCAGTGATCTGTAATTTTTTGTCTGTGAATAGAATTCGATGCTACGGAGGCCTATAGCCAAAAAAATTTGAAATGCCTTTTTTATATGAATTATATTTTATAATAATTGTGACATTCGACCAGAATGGACGAAAATGCAGTTTCGAGTTTTTAGCAGCGAACCTTCCGAATTGGAAGTTTTGAAGGATTAAGAGCGTTATTCAGACGATTAGACAAATCTTGAAGGCTGAAAGATTCGGAAATTCCTAAGTTTTAAAAATTCGAAATGATGACGTAATAATTCTGAGAAACGTCAAAAACGGTCATTTTGGAGAAAAACCTGAACAAAAACACAACAACATTAGTTGCGACGACGACAACAACGAGAAAATTGAGAAACCGAAATGGAGAAAAGCAAAAGGAGCAGAGACCGTTCCGAATTGCAACTATTGTGTCGCTACAATAGCTGCGAGGCCGTTGCGAACAAGGGTGAATGGTGGAAAACCAGCCTTCCGGAAGGAGAATAAGGGTCTTATTTCCCCGGATTCAGGAATCCGGAGGGGTCTCGGGACTGGAATTTTTTAAATCTTGTATTAACTTTTAGCTTCCCTGTCATGGGCTGACTTGAATTTAATTAACATCTGAATTCATTTGGCGAGGATGAGAAGCTAGGAGTTGGGGGAAAGGGTTGGTCCATCTTCGATGGAGATGATGAATTTTATCTACTGAACAAAAACAATAATAATTCAATAAGTAGTAGTAGCCCTAATTTTAGGAGTGATCTCGTGTTCTGGGGATACTGAGACCCAGCCATGATCTCACTATTTCTGCATGTAATTAAGTTAATCTGAGTGTTTTGACCGAAACCGAAAGCAGTAACGTTTTTGTCGACCCGATGTTAGAAAGACCACCAAAAGAACTGGCTTTGGTAGAGACGGTGAAAAGCATGTAAAGCTCTGCTTAGAAGTTGGCCAGTCGTCTTAGGGCCTAGCTTTACTTTCCGTCCATATGTACTTCCGGGCGAATGTTACATAGATGTTTTTATGGCGCTCCTGGGTGTTATTCTTTTTTAACATCATGACCGGCAGAACCGTTAACGAGCACTCCGCGCCGAGCGGACGCTCATATTAACGCCCTTAATAGGCCTAAACCGCCACTGCGGAAAGGGTAGTTCGGAACGCGGAAGCCTTCCGGATTACCGTGAATAGCTTTTTAACCTAGTTAAAACCAAAAAGTCACGAACCAGGAAGGGTGGGGGGATCGGCCGTCCCCTCGTTTCCTGAGAGGTTTGTGACCAAAAACACTCAAAGATATTTAAGAAATCAAACAAAAAGTAGTATAGTACCCAAGAAAAACAAAAAACATAAAAAATAATCGAAAAAAAAACCAAAAAAAAGTAAAAAAGTATAAAAATTGGTAGAAATCATCCCCCAAGACAAGATGTGATCCGACCCCCCGTTTGTTGTTGAGAGATATATTGTTGTTACAGGCATTTATATTAGTCAGGATTGTTACGATCAATTTTGTAGCCCGTTTGTGAGGCTTGTACTGCAGGGTTATTTGAGTATTTAAGCACGTTAATGCTAAATTGCGCTCAATCCGGAAGGGTCTGCTGATTTGCGCTTAATCCGGAAGGGTCTTGGGAGAAGACTGATCCGGCAAGCAGTACAAGGAGCATCAGGAAGGGGCTCAACGACAATAACAATCGACTGTTGGGTATCATTAACAAGTTTTGTTTCCCTTTTGGTACAAGAAGTAAGATAGTAATCTGTGGGGTGCGACTGAATAACTTTGAAACGACTGGGCAGATCCAGTTGATCTTGGTACCATTAGATCAGAAATTAGCTGAACTTACTAGTAGGAACAATAATTGTTCGAAAAAGTAAGCGTGAAAATTTTTTGAGATTGTTTTTAGCAAACTCACCAATTTGGGAGGGTAGACCCTTCACGTTTTATAATTTTTTTTGGAAAGCCATTACACCCCTACCAAAAGGTGATAGCGGTTGAATAAAGTAACTTTAGGCTGTTCTAGACAAAAAGGGAAGGCTAAAGGCACAAGACAACCTAAATTGAGCCGAAATTAGGCAAGCGATAAGACCCTTCACCGTTAATGTGAATTGTCAAATAAGAGGCTTAACTTCAATCCGGAAGGGTCTAGGAAAGGACCACATACCCTTCCTAGTTAATTCAAACAGCATAATAGCATCGGGGAACGTATCCAGAGGGGTATAGGTTAAAAATCAAGGAAGTCTCCGAAAAGCCAGTTTTACAAAACCGTAGGGCTACCAATCCTGAGGGTCCAAATTTTTTTTTAATTCGGAGGGGTCCCAATCCGGAGGGGTCATGTTCTCACAAAACCGGAGGGGTCCCAATCCGGAAGGGTCTCACATTTGCTAACCCAGAGGGGTCCCAATCCGGAGGGGTCTCAATTTTGCCAATCCGGAAGGGTCCTATTTTTGACAATCCGGAGTGGAACTGTTTTTGTCAACCCGAAAGGGTATTATTTTATTAAAGGACTTAGAAAAACAGAAGAAAAGATGATAGTGAGAGGTATTAGGTTATTAGGAGACAGGCTAGGAACCAGTGACTGCACTGGTAACTTTCCTTTCAAAAAGACCAGACCAAAACAGAACGGGTCCAAACTCGGATATTCGCGACACTAAGTCTAAATTTAAAAAAAAGAGTGTGTAACTCATTGATGTGGATTGATATCCAGAACGTTTTTGAGAAAAGTGACTGTCCTGAGGATTTTAGTAGGTCTAGCTCGGGCAGTCCGAAGGCAGATAGGTAACACAGTACTCGGTGGGTGCAATAGACGCCCACTTGAGAAAATTACTGCCTTCAAAGTTTTGTCTGTTTGGTGCAGCTAGGAATCTTGACACAAAGATAGATGCGATGATTGAGAGACGAAATCAGGCTACCATGGACAGGTTGGACGGGCTACAAGGCAGCAGGAGTGGATCAAAAGAAGGAGAACCGAATTCGGGAGGTCCCAGCAGGGAACCGAAGGTGAACTTCAATGACCATCAAAGGAGGAGGACATATGGATCCACTAGAGGTAGGGGCAGCTCATCAAGCTATGCCACAAGGGATAATAGACCATGGGGCCCAAACAGTAGAGCAAGTTCAACAGGGAACATACAGACCTCAAACGAACGACCGACGCAAGGCACACATGCGACTGGGAGAGGTGATTCCAGCAACAGGAGACATGCCAGCCCAGGGAGGAGTCATGTGGGCCAAGGAGGAAATAGTCACGGTGATTGGGATTGTAGGGATGCAACAAAACCAGAACCCTTGACATGGGGCGAAGATACTCAGGCAGGGCACTCAAAAGATGCTACGACAATGGCCACAGCCTTTGAACCCCTAAACAGGTCTTTGGAAACATTCTTTACCAGGTTATCCAGAACGCAGTGAGAAGTCCAGAAGAGTCTTTAAGAAACCAAGGTGCTATAAAGACGAATCTGATGGCTGTATTGATACCTGGACAGAGGTAATGAAATTGCATTTCGAGGAAGAGGGATGTCGGAAAGACAAGATTGCAGTGCGCTCACCAGTAACCTGGAAGGGACAGCCCTGATCTGTGTCATGGCCAAGAAGCAAAATCAGCGAGACACTGCTGAGAAATTCTTCGAAATCTTGTCAAATCAATTTGGATCAGGGGTGGAGGGGCTGAGAATGCTGAGAAGTTGCAGCCAACCGGATGAGTCAAACAGAAGGATGAACCTGGCAGTAGCCTCAAAATTCATCGACGGTGTGAACAATGATGAACTTTGGACAAATGCTAGCAACGCATCACACACCACTATCAACCAATGCGCCAACACCAGAGGAGTTGAGGCTCAAGTCAAAAAATATCTTTTGTTGAAACCTCCTTCGAGATCTGGATATTATAAGAACAATTATGGCAATTTTAACAACGGACCAGCAAACCAGGGGAACAACTGGTACAAATTCAGGGATGATATGGACAAGAGACGCTCTTGTGCCAATTGCATTTCGACGGACCATCATGTGTCAGTATACCCAACTTACAAACAGGGCATGAAAGCAATAGGCTTTAGCCTCGAAGACGAAGATTCGTCAGAAGTTGATCAAGAAGATTTCATGAGAGGAGTAATTGCAAAGTTCGGCCCGAGGTGTTTCTTTTGCAACTTGGAAGGTCATTTTAAATCAGATTGTCCGCAATTCTGGGATGCTGTAGCAGACATCAAGCATCCAAGACATGAGGAAGCTTTATCAGGAGTGAAAGCCAGCAAGGCTTGCCTGTTGAGTGAAGCGGAGGCGCGCAGAAAAGACAAACCGCAAGAGCTGAGGACGAAGAAAATGCAAGCGGTAACTGAAGAGACATGTGAACTGGAACCGGTGACTGCGGCCGATGACTTCAAGATTGATGATAGGGCAGCCGCGAGGGATGCTTTAAATAGAGTGTAACAGGAACTAATGACGAACGAGATTGAACAAAAAGTGAAACTCGAACTGGAAAATGAAAAAGTGAAACGTCGAATTATAGGAGCAACTGAATACCTTCGAGGCAACAAAAGTCGAAGAGAAAAAGGCACCAAGTAGTTTGGCATGAAACTTAATGTGATCTCCGGTCAGAGGTTCGGCATGGTGCCGCAAGGAAGCAAAATACAGTCGATAATCTTGGTAGCAGGACACCAGGCAATCAGAAATCTGAGTGAACCATCAGAGTTCACATTGATGCATTTGGACACATATGCAGATAATCTGAGGAAGGTGGAACTACGCACTAAGTCGAGAGCTGTGCGAGCACTACTAACAACGGGTGGCCCTCGCAAAAAGAAGCTTCATGGACGCTACGTGGAGGTCTATGGGCCGTATCAAGTGATGCTGAACGTAGATGGAATCAGTATCTACACTAGGACTTTTGTGACAACAGATAGTGACCAAATAGGGCAGATCTATTTGGGTGAGGAGGAACTCAAAATCCGCAGGATAGGCCATGACGCCATGATGGAACAAGACGCAGTACACATTGGGTACGAAGCAGATGTGACTGCACATCTGCTCGACACCAATGGCAAGAAAATCGGAGTCACAGGGCTTCTGGACACAGGGCTTCTGGACACAGGGCTTCTGGACACAGGAGCGGTAGTGAGTATGATGCCGACAAAAACTTGGGAAAGAATGGGCTGCCCGAGGGAAGATCTAATTCCGACGAATCTTCGACTGGCCGCCGCCAATCGAGGAGCGATTTACGTAGCCGGAAGAACACCGATAACAGTTCTCCACATGGGTGGACGGGATCTATGTATGAGCTTCCTGGTAGTAAAGAATTTAGACCACGCCGACCAATTCATCTTGGGCAGAGATTTTGTCAGGAATTTTGACGTGATGATTGACTTGTACAGCGGTCTAATACGGATTAGAAACCCGGACCGGAAGTATGTTAAGAAACCAATTAATAGGATAATAACAGACGAAAACAAAGTACCAATTTTTTTAGATAGAAAAGTAAGACTACAGCCAGGGCAGACTGTAGTGGCAAAGTTCAGAATGAGGAATTTGAATTCATTAAGCGATAGTAAACAGGTTTGCTTAGTACCGAATCTAAATAGTCAGAGTTCGGTGATTTTAGGGCGGAGCTTCTCGGTAACGCGAAACGGACTGTGTGTCAGTGTGTTATTGAACACACTGGACACCACGGTTTCAATCCAGCGTGGAAATAAGCTTGGTTACGCTTTGCCGATGAGGACCGACTATGAGGAAACACAAAACTTGAAGAAACATAGTGTGAAAGACTGTCCTTATCATGCCAATAAAGATAAAATTTTGAAGAGGAATAATGAATTAAAATCTAAACATAAATTGTTTTCAATGAAATCCGAAACAGACGACGGCTTATCGAGCTGCTCGAATTTTCCGGAACGCCCCTCGTCATATGAACTAGAATCTGACAAACCGGTTTTGCCAGAGATAGAACATTTAAAAGGGAAAATAGGTGAGGGAGATTTCGAAATACTACTTCAAAACATAGGGCGGATATCGGTTGCTGTAATTTCGTTAAACACGAAATTGAACTTGAAGAAGGCGCCGTTCCCCACAGAGAAGGCGCGAGACGAATGACGTCACATAAGTCGGAAGCGTGCCGAGCGGAAATCCAAATGAAAAAGGAAATGGCGAAAAAGAAAGGGGGCAGCTAAGGTTTTGTTGCAACTTTTGCTATTTGAACGCGGTGACGATAAAAGATGCGTACCCGATACAGCGAATAGACGAGAGTCTCTCCAAACTTGGTGATGCCAAGTTCTTCACAACATTGGACTTGGGTTCTGCCTTCTAGCAGGACCCTTTGCGGAAAAATAATAAAAAAGACTGGATTTGCGTGCGAATTGGGGTTGTACCAGTGGAAGAGGATGCCCTTCAGCTTGCGCAATGCAACGGCCACTTTCCAAAGACTGATGGCTCAGGCTTTGACCAGAGTGACTAAGAAGTAAGGGAATCTCGTGATGGGTTACGTGGATAACGTAGTCATAGCGACACCGACCCTGGAAGACCACATTGATCGGCTCGATGAGGTCTTTGGATGCATGAAAAGAGCAGGCTTGAAGTGCAAACCATCGAAATGTGAAATTCTTAGGGATTCGATCAAGTACCTGGGAAGAATGGTGGACAGACATGTTGTGAGACCGGACCCGGAAGCAGTAGAGGCTGTGTTGACATGGAAGGCTCCGAGAACGGACACACATCTAATGAGCTTCCCAGGGTTTGCCAAATTTTACCGTGAGTTCATCAAAGAATATCCAGACAAGGTGTATCTAATGCAGAGGCTGATGCGCAACAAAGTAAAGAAGTTCGAATGGAACGTTGAAGCACAAGTTGCCTTCGAGAATTTAAAATGGGAACTGTGCGAAGCGCCAGTGCTAGGCATGCCTAGAGAAAAGGGTATGTATGTTCTTGACACAGACGCATCGGTAGTAGCCATCTCAGGAATATTGCATCAGGAGCAAGAATGGAATGGAAGAACGGTTCTCCGTCCCATTGCATATGGCAGCAAGGTCTTGAGTGACACTGAAATGAAATATGGTGCAGCGAAAGCAGAAATCTTTGCAGTAGTCACTTTCGTGAAAAGTACCGCGCATACTTGGGGAACGCTCCCTTCAAATTACGCGGAGACAACAGAGCGTTATCCTGGTTGAAGACCTACTCGATGGATCAGAGTTATATTGGTAGATGGATAGTAAGATTGGATGGCTACCACATGATAATCGAGTACAGGATGCGTGATAAACACCAGAATGCAGACAGCCTCAGCAAGAAAACTGAGTTTTATGAAAAATTGGAACAGAAACATGTCAACCAGGCAAAAATAAAGGAAAGATTCTCGTTTCTGGACAAAGAAACTTATGAAGCGCTTCCCCTAACGAAATGGTTGGACAAGTCTGGACATCCATCCTGAATTACCTGTCGAGAAAGCAGCCGAGATAAAAATCCTATCCAAAAGGGACCCGGTGCCCTTGGATCTGTTGCTGCGCTCAAACCTAGTCCAGCATGAACTCTCTCGCATGAACATAAACAGCCTCTCATTATTGGACAAAACGGTGCAGGTAACACCGCAAGTGATGCGGATGCTGGGTGGGTTGTTAGAGAGAGAAGTGACGAGGGACGACCCCGAGTGGGCAGCAGCCATGGCATCACTGACAATTAGTGAGAAGTTGAAGATCATACCGTTAATACGACAACACAAAGACAACGAGAGGGACTGTAGGTCAATAGTTCAGCAACTAGTATCCTCAATACCCACGAGGTCTTAACAAGTACTTCATACGGTCGGAAAGAACAGGGGAACTATATGCGAAAGAAAAACGTTACCTTTGAGGACCAGGATAGAGATAGTGAGAGGGTTGAACGAAAACTGGTGCAAGATTGTTTGTCCGGGGAGACAAACGGTGAGAAAAGCCGGCGAATTCGAGATCATCACCCGGGACAAGGAAGAAATGGGAGTCCTGGGAGTCTGAAATAGATGAAAAAGTGCCTGAAAAGAAACAGGACCTGGGAAACAAAGTTTCGTCCGGGGAGTTCAGATGGATGCAAAGAAGGCACGGACCTGATCTGGAGGAAGGTGCAGACTCCAGCACAGACTCTTCAACAGATGACAATTCCCGGAACTCAGGAATTGACTCATACTCAGACAGGAACTCGAGCTCGTGATCAGAACTGTCAGAAGTAGCAATCCACACTACTAGTCGAAACTCGTGCAAGGGATCTGGACAGAGAGGTGTACCAGGACCCTGGCAGTGATCGCTACCTCATACCAAGCGAAAGAGTCTTTGACAACGCAGCGGATGATTTGGAAACAATAGCGGTATCGAAACGTTCGATAAGTCTGTTGCCGCAAAAAGAGGTAGTCAGGACTGATCTTCAGCCGTTCAAGCAAGAAACACAGCCGTTGGCGACGATTTGGTGCGTTAAGATGGAAGAAGACACACACGAGCCCAACACACACACAACTGCTTCGGCGGAAAAGATATGCGACCACCTGATCAATACGTGGATAGCGAGACATGTTTGTCCGGTGACGTTTCAATCGGATAATGGAACAGCTTTCGTAGGAGAGCTCACGAAAGAGCTAGTGAGGCGCTCACAGGTTGCTCAAGCTCACTCCATGACATCCCATCCCCAGACGAATGGCTTAGTGGAAAGGTAGAATAGAACGTTAGTGTCGATGCTGAGGGTATATTGTTCCAGGTACATGACCGATTGTAACATTGCCTTCCCCAGGTGATGGGAGCCTATAATAGCACGCAACACTCCACCACTGGGGTTAGTCCACGCATGATGCTAACTGGACACGAGAAGTCTTTACCCTTGACCTTTTTCTACCCAGAGTATGAGGGAAAGAAAACTTCTCCACAGGTCTATATGAAGGATGTGATCAGACGTCAGCAAGAGTTGAACGACTTGTGTAGACGAAATACTCAGCAAGCATAGGCAAGGCAGAGGAAGAAATTCGACAAGAAAGCAGCTGGTGCAAAAGCTTACTCGGTGGGAGACTACGTATAGGTATTTCCACCGAAAGGAGCGAAAAAGCTCCTAAAAAAGTGGAGGGGACCCTTCATGATTACGGAAGTGCACCAGGAGGGACGCTTTTATAGACTGAGTACTGGCCGAGCCGCCCACTACGAAAACATTAAGCCACACAATCCATCGACATCAGACTGGTGTATACCCGCAGACATGGAAGAAGGTGATTATCTAATGATGGATCCTGCTTGTGAAGTCAACGAGAAGGGGACCAGGGAGAAGAACGATGGAAACGAAGTCGTACAGGAAGGGACAAGCACAACACTGGACCTGGGTCCAAATGATGTGATCGAAGCAGAAGATGAGACCTTACCATACCCAGAAGAAGACTGGCAGGATCCCCAACAAATGGAGGTCCCCAAGAACTTGGAACCAGATCTTCCGTTCACGATACAGACTCGACAGAACGGCGGGACAAGACCCAAAAAGAAATATATTCCTTACGGCGACGACTTTGTAGTAGACAGGATAGATCTGAAAAAGATAGTGGAAGAAGTGGTGGGTCTAGAAGGAATAACAGTGTCACAAGACATCGACTTAGTAGATGATCAAGACCAGGAATGGATCGAGGACCGGTCGAAACCCGAAGTAGAATTCGATGAAGAGCAGCAGGAGTCCTACGAAAAAGATCTCACAAATCTGCGAGTCTTGGAGTGGCTGAACGAAATGACATCAGACTCCAAAGAGACCAATGTCACGATTAAGATGTAGATCGTGAAAGCATGAAATACATGATAAGCGAACGAGATGATCCTTCCTGGGCTGCCCAGGAAGGGCAAATACTCATTCCGGCTTCTAACCTCGACTTGATATCCGGTATGCGATCGACGAGGACGTCGATGGATATTTTTGTCCGGGGAGTGGGGTTAGGACTTACCCACACTGAAAATTCGATAATAAAAAAAATTAAGAATAGCATGAGAGACACGAGACTTAGAAGCAGAAACAGGCGAAAAAGAACCTAAGAAACCTGACACAGGGAGGGTAGTTGAGTCATATTTTAACTTACCAAATGCGTATTCAAGTAACATAACATTAACAGATAGTGATTTCACACTCACAAATAGAACATGTGCGATAGCAATCACAGCAGACTTGAATTTTAGGACAGCGTTAGCGGCAGATTTTAAAAGAGAATATAAAAACATAGAATTCCTTTGGAAGCAAAGACCAGGAGTAGGGCGCGTAGCAGCTTTGCATCCAGCGGTATCACAGATACGGGGAAAATAACTATGCTTCTTGGTGACCAGGGCGACGGAGAAGCGTCACGAGGACCCAGAAAACCTAGTCTTGTCCTTGACGAGGTTGAGAGACTTCCTCGTGGAAATGGACGTAAAGAAGCTCTCGCTTCCAGTGTACGATCCGAACAGAGGACGACTGCATCCTCAAGAATTGTATGCGCTTGTACACGTGATATTCTCTGATACTAATATACAAGTATACTTGCATAAGAAATATTGGCTGAGTGACGAGCAAGAGGGTGTTAGACTAAATTATGTAGTGTGTGATATGTGTGTTATGTTATGTTATGTGTTTTGTTATAGGGATCTTGGGTAAGCAGGAGTCAGTGACCATGAACAACTGAATGACGATCTTAGGAAAAGATCCGAAGTTTGGACTGTCCAACCTTAGGTCGAATTCCAAAATTTTACAGCCCGATTGATTTTAATTAATTTTAGAATCAGAATTTTTTTATCTGACTGTTTTAAATAACTTTAACGAGAAGTTAAGGTGAAACTGACAAGTATGATAATCGTGACCTCTTTTCTAGATCTTGATGGATCATTTATTTGCTCACTTGAGTCAAACCTTTGAATCAATTCGAATCAAACCTGAAAAAAAGAATGGATAATTTCAACTTGGATGAATTGATGGACCTGGCAGACGCATATGTAGGACCGATGGTAGATGCGATCTATCGTCGGCTGATGGATCGAGACTTCGCTCTGGAGACCGACAGGTAGTCATGTTGCTGACCGACCTGATAAACAGCTTGTGGCATGACAACCGTGGAGACCGCCCACGGAAGTCCTATTGATGGCAGCATTCGGAGAGAGGGGGAGTACTAGACCGCCCGAACATGAGAGTGATGAGGTGGAGAAATGGGGCTCTCTCAGGGAGTGACTTGGCGAATGAGCCTGGATTTGGAAGTTCTAGGACTTATAAACCAGTTGAAATGCCTTTGCCCTCCAAGCCCAAGCCTGGGCTAATGAGAATGCATCAAGAGATGAACAGCGAGACTGCCTCGTCTGGTTCGCCACTGAGAGCAGCTGTGCCGCCAAAGAGGGCGAAAGTAGAACGAGACGTTCAGACAAACCGAACCATGCAAGATCTAGAATGGATGAAAGACGAGCTGGAAAAGACCAGAAAGGAGCTGGATGAGATGACTAAGACCATGCTCAGTACGGAGGAAGATAGAGACATGTGGAAGAGATTTTTCAAAGACTGCAACAAAAAGCTAAGCGAAATAATTGAGCGCATGAGGCGGGATTACAAAGAGCGGATGGCGTTGACAACAGCCGTGGAGAAGGTGATACCTGCAAGGAGTGGTCCTCGTGGACAGTCCCCGATGGAGCTCTTGACGCCTCGAGAGATGAGTCAGACAACGGAAACGCGACTCCCGACAACAACAGGTCGAGTGACAATCTCGGACCCTAGTGACACCTTGGGTGACCCAGTCGTGGAACAAACGGTGAGGAGGCTTATAGAGACAGCTGGACGACTAGTCGCCAACAAGAATGCGCCAGGTTGCGATATAACTTTACAGGAGTTCCGGAAACAGATCCGAGAGCTTGCTTCAACCGAGCGACCTGGAACCCGGCAGTGAACCTGCAGCAACCACCGCTGGGGACATCACATCTGATACTGGGAGTTAGCTTAGTCAGAGTACTCTCGAACTTGAGGACCTCTTGGGTCACCACGGCGGTGATGGCCTTCGGAGGCGCGACGATAGCCCAGTTATTTCGGATGGTGGAGTTGATGAACCCAGGGAGAATCCTCAATGTGATGATCCTGGTTGGGACGAACAACATCCCGAGAAGCTCAGATGAGGAAGAAGCACTATGGGAATCAATGATGGTGTGCTTGTTTACTACACTCTGGCAGAAGTTCAACTGCGCTGTACTGACCATTTCCACTGTGTCAATGAATGCAAGGTACTTGACAGCAACAGGTAGAAGGCACAAAGAAGGAGTAGTCAGGTGGAATATTATCCTAAGGAATCTCGCAAGTCGGAATGCCGGAAGGATGATCCTCATGGACATCGAACATGAATTGAGAGCTATGGATCAGGCCAGGCTGACCACGGACGGCATCCACTTTGATAGTATAGAAGGACAGGCTTGTTTGAACGGAGTCTTCCAAGGGCGATTGGATGAGTTGGAAGTATAACTCTTTGACACAGGGGTGCTAAAGGAGGAGGGAGCATCGAACGAACCGGTGATTACCACCTTTGTGCCTCCGAACCTGGAAACAGGCTTGGGGACGGTTCCGGCCGTGACGAATTATAGACAGCAGAGCTCTAGCGAACCAGGTCAAAGAACAGAAGTTCAAGTTCGATTGGGAGAAGTGCCGATGAGGAGGACCAATAATCCTAGGAGAAGACTAGGGCCTGTCAACCCGATGGAGGAGACAGCTAGCACTTCTAGATCAGACACGAGATCGGAGACGACAAGTACCAGTCGAGAGGAGAGACGCCCTGATAGAGGCTCTTTGATGTGGTCGAGGCCCATACCATCTCCCTGGCATGTGTACAAGGATGACCTGATGAAGCTGGACATCCAGAAAGTGAGATTCGCTGTGGATGCCAGGAGGATACTGAATGGAGCGAGGCTATCGGCCAGTAGAATGTACTCGATAAAAGGCGTAGGCTGGTTAAAAGCCGCTGGCTTAAACTTCAGCTCCATGACGGCCTTGAGATTTGCTGACCTAGAGGGACTGCCCTCTAATAACACAATGGGACCAGTGAACGCAAGACTATTGCAGGACGTGAGGTTGAATCACGATGAGGGGAATCGAGAAGAGAGACCGGGAAGATTTCTGATAACGAGGGTGCCGATTGGATAACATGTGAAGATGTTCAGGCAGCTGAAGACACCCCCTAGTCATGTGAAATAAAGAGTATACCCGAAACAAATGAGTCAAGAAGGTGAAGTCCAAAGATACGGCTGACCGAAAACGATAAAGAAAGATGAGACCATTTTTGCCGCGTACGACAAGGCAGAAATGAGGAAGGCCAAGATCATGATAGTGGCGAATTCAGAGTCCGTGCACACTTCCAAGTCTCTGTTTTGGCCGGACGTCATAATGTTGGCAGCTGTCGATCCGGGCCTACTGCAATCCGTGTCACTGGCTATCGGGGTACAAAGACAGACGGACATGAACCCAATCACGATCGTGTTCGCTGGCATCAATGACCATCTACACAGAAGAGGTTTTCTGAGCAGACTCAGAGATCCTGCAACGGCAGAAAATGCTGTATGGCCAGCAATAAAGGATATCCTCGAGTCAAAAGGTGAAGTGGTGGATGCGATGAAGGAGGGGTCCTTCACCAAGATGACACCGAGAGTAGTTTTCGCGCTGTCTCCGGGGTATGCACGTCTCCCGGATGGATTGAAATTCGTGTATGCGATCGTGACCTTGCTTTCGGAAGGGAAAAATTATGTTATCATATCGGCCCCAAATCGCATGATAGAGATGGAGAACCTGTGGTCGGATATCTCGAACGCGATGAGAGGATTCAAGGACCATGCGCTACACATGTTAGTGTTGGACGAGTCGCTTGGGTTGGAATTGTCCAACTTCAGTCAACAGCTCAAACTGAAACCGGGAATAGGCGACGACCAACGAGTGATCGTAGCGATGTCGAACGACTTATGGTTCCGAGGGATGGAAGCGACAGGAGCAAGAGAGAGAAGGAAAAACTCCCAGGAGACTACAGTTCACTTGGAGGCGCTGGTTTTGAGAACCAAACCGGAGGCTAACCTGTGGCTACATCTAACTCCTCGAGTAGCGGCATTGGGTGCAGATGCTTTTGAGCAAGACCCAGTAATGATCAAGAAGATCCATGCATACTTATTAAAGGAGGTGAACCTGGCGGAAAATGCTGAAGAAAAGACAGCCAAACTGTGAGGAATGTGAGGAAATTCGACATGAAAAAAGCCACGGACTCGTGGTATATGATAAGAGACCTGAGACACACCTTATCCAGTATCTCTCGCAGCAAAATTGCTTTGGAACCGGAGAGGATGAGACGATCGAAAGGGAAGAGGACGTGAGGCGACATGTTGGGGGCATGCCCCAACTAACCGATCTAAGCTCGGCTTTGAGGACCGATCCCTTAGCGTTGATCAGAGGAGCCACAGAGTCTGTGACAGTAAGTTATGGACCAGCAGTCACGTTTGCGTTCCCTGATGTTAAGGTGGAAGCGTATAGGTGGTCGGTGCTGCACCTGAAACTCATATCAGCAGTGGACGGTAGTGCGCTGAGTTGGTGTGAGCAGCACGCATTGCGGGAGCTCATGAGCGAAGATCTGTTATTTGCGAAAACATCAGAGCCAGAAATGACAGTCGTCAACTTTGACGATCACTTCCGTGATCGTATGGAGAAGTAGAGAGAGGGCACATCGAGGTGTTTCCGAAGCTCTGGAATTCCCTCTGATAAGAAGGATGTTGCTCGGAGCAGTCTCCGTAGTACAAACTCCTAGGTTGAGAGCATTTGAAACCAATGAAAGGAGGGTAGGGAAATTCGTGGGAACGATGGATCCATACTTTGTGGGGAGGAATGCCGCTGTGCTGCAATACACACGATTTGCCTACACGGATCAAGTGACGAGAAGGCGAATAAGCAACGCCGCGACTCCCAAGCCTGGAGGATTTGATAAGGAATGGGCGGGATTAGACTTAGCGCCTATGAAGATGAGAGACAGGACCGAATTGCCTGAGGCCTCCTTGATCCTAACTGGTGTGAAACCGGAGTTGACGGTAGGAGGAACGCTGCAGACGAGAACCTTCCTGGCCCCTTTCGGCTGTGAGGAAATCAAAAAGACGAGAACCTTCCTGGCCCCTTTCGGCTGTGAGGAAATCAAACCATGGAGAAGAGGAAGATAAATCAGCAGGCATACTGATCATACCGAAGTTTCCGGAATGGGCCGAGACCCTCAAGCTAGGACCCTCAAGCTCGAAAAAAGATACATCAGAAGGAGATGATGGGCAGGGAGGAAGCCGTCGAACGGAGGAACCCATGTAACAAGACCAAGATCAAGCTGATAGGGAGGACGACAAGGCATCGACAGGAGGAATGTCCAGCCTGGATTTCAATTTCCTCAGTGACTTTAAGAACAACGCGGATACGTTGGAGTCGACTGAGCCAGCAGATGAAGGCAGTTCGATACTGGAACCTCCGTCGGCCTTTATGGAAATGAAAGGGAGTTTGCAGGAGAGCAGCTCTCCGGGCAATTCAAAAGACAACGAGCAAAGACTAACTGTGGCTACATCTAACTCCTCGAGTAGCGGCATTGGGTGCAGATGCTTTTGAGCAAGGCCCAGTAATGATCAAGAAGATCCATGCCTACTTATTAAAGGAGGTGAACCTGGCGGAAAATGCTGAAGAAAAGACAGCCAAACTGTGAGGAATGTAAGGAAATTCGACATGAAGAAAGCCACGGACTCGTGGTATATGATAAGAGACCTGAGACACACCTTATCCAGTATCTCTCGCAGCAAAATCGCTTTGGAACCGGAGAGGATGAGACGATCGAAAGGGAAGAGGACGTGAGGCGACATGTTGGGGGCATGCCCCAACTAACCGATCTAAGCTTGGCTTTGAGGACCGATCCCTTAAGGTTGATCAGAGGAGCCACAGAGTCTGTGACAGTAAGTTATGGACCAGCAGTCACGTTTGCGTTCCCTGATGTTAAGGTGGAAGCGTATAGGTGGTCGGTGCTGCACCTGAAACTCATATCAGCAGTGGACGGTAGTGCGCTGAGTTGATGTGAGCAGCACGCATTGCGGGAGCTCATGAGCGAAGATCTGTTATTTGAGCCAGAAATGACAGTCGTCAACTTTGACGATCACTTCCGTGATTGTATGGAGAAGTAGAGAGAGGGCACATCGAGGTGTTTCCGAAGCTCTGGAATCTGAGACCCTATGATAAGACGAATGGTGAAATAACCAGAGTTCCTCGTCTCACTGCAGCATACACAAGGTGAGAGAAAAGACGAAAGACTGGGGTGATTACGAGAAGCTGCCGGAGGAAATCCCTGAATTCCCTCTGATAAGAAGGATGTTGCTCGGAGCAGTCTCCGTAGTACAAACTCCTAGGTTGAGAGCGTTTGAAACCAATGAAAGGATGGTAGGAAAATTCGTGGGAACGTTGGATCCATATTTTGTGGGGAGGAATGCCGCCGTGATGCAATACACACGATTTGCCTACACGGATCAAGTGACGAGAAGGCGAATAAGCAACGCCGCGACTCCCAAGCCTGGAGGATTTGATAAGGAATGGGCGGGATTAGACTTAGCGCCTATGAAGATGAGAGGCAGGACCGAACTGCCTGAGGCCTCCTTGATCCTGACTGGTGTGAAACCGGAGTTGACGGTAGGAGGAACGCTGCAGACGAGAACCTTCCTGGCCCCTTTCGGCTGTGAGGAAATCAAAGTGGTCCATGGAGAAGAGGAAGATAAATCAGCAGGCATACTGATCATACCGAAGTTTCCGGAATGGCCCGAGACTGAAAAGCTAGGACCCTCAAGCTCGAAAAAAGATACATCAGAAGGAGATGATGGGCAGGGAGGAAGCCGTCAAACGGAGGAACCAATGCAACAAGATCAAGATCAAGCTGATAGGGAGGACGACAAGGCATCGACAGGAAGAATGTCCAGCCTGGATTTCAATTTCCTCAGTGACTTTAAGAACAACGCGGATACGTTGGAGTCGACTGAGCCAGCAGATGAAGGCAGTTCGATACTGGAACCTCCGTCGGCCTTTATGGAAATGAAAGGGAGTTTGCAGGAGAGCAGCTCTCCGGGCAATTCAAAAGACAACGAGCAAAGACTCCTCATGGAATCACCGAGGAGAAGAGTGGCAATGGTACTGTCAGAGTACTTTTCTTGAGAACGTTGCCCGAGGAAGAGTGGAAAGTACATCACCGAGACCATGAAAATAGGACGAGATGAAGATTGAACAGAGTGGCGTTCATGGAAGAAGTCTGGACAGTAGTGCAGAGCTACGGGACCCAGTTCATTTTGAAAATAGGTCTCAACCGACCATTGACAAACTTGATGAGTGTGAAGGGAGATTGAGTGAGTTATTGATTGACTCAGCCACTGATGAAAGTGAGGCGGACTCTCCAATCAAGATGACACCACAGGAGGATAAAGGAGATGTGGTGTATTTGTCAAGAACCAGGAAGGGAACGATGTGATCGAAACTGGTGATTGATAGGATCAACGAGATGAAGATGAAATTAGGCAGCAAAGTGATACCGAGGGGAGTAGGAAAGACGATGGTGGTTTCGGAGATATCGATAAAAGCTGTCAATTCAGCGAAAAGAAAACGAGTCGAAGAAGTCATGGATTTGGGACAAGGTGATTGCCTGGCACGGACAGACTGTTCTCATGGCAGGGATAAAGTCAACCGGTTATAAATCCAAAAGGAGTGACCGCACTCTGACTGGAGCAACCCTGGAAGTGGAGATACTCAACCAATGTATAGAAGGTACCATGAAAGTCTTCAAACCGTCTTCCATGAACCACGGAAAGGGAAGTGTCGCAGGACAGCTAGTACCGGTGGCATATAACCGACTGATAGTGTCGGAGACTGTGTCAATAGATGAACCCGCCGGTGGATACATCGAGACGTTGGAGTACCGAAACTCGGCTAGAGGATATGTATTGGCTCTGGAAGACAAGAGTGCCATGGAAGGTTATCTGGAGACAATGCTCCAAGGTCCCACCCTCAAGCAGAAAGCGTACGGGAATCTAGCGTCGTCTGAGATGCAGGCAGAAACGATGGAGCAATTGGTGAGCCTTCCATGGAAAGCATTGGTGTTACGGTACTTTAAGGAAGAGATGAGGACTACAACAAGAATACACGCTATCATGGCAGTACCTTACTTGAGAACCGAGTTACAATTGAGGTTCGCCTGGTGCATGATGGGATTGACTCGCGGGGAATATCACTCAGAAGAAAGGAAAAGGTCAAAATAAGAGAAGGTTTTCCTGATGACGAACCTGAGGTATCTGATAATCCAAGAGGGGGCAGCAGTAGCGTGCGCGAAGCGGAGAGACGCTCTCTGTTTCATTCGATTCATGGTAGAGCAGATTTCAGTGCCAGCCTTGAACATTTGTGTCAAGATGCTGAGGGAGGGCGATGAACAAGTAAAAGCCTTACTCTTGCTAGCACTGCTGGATATGCATCAAGCAAGCCGATGAGGGTGAATATGAAAGAACCTGAAGAACTAGAACCCATGAGAAAGATAGACGAAATCAGGAGATTCTCAAACGAGGAACTGAGACTCACTAAAGAATCTATGGGGGCACTGCCGAAATCCAGTGAGTACTGTGGACCGATCAGAAAGAAGTCATACAGCTACTTATCCGGAGTCATAGGGATAGCGTTCAACCTTTTCCTGAGTGAAGACATACGCGATTGCTTCTTTGATTACAAGCAGGCAGTGTTGCTAAGGTTCTGGACGGCGAGAATTGTAACGATTAAGAGCGCTACTAATCCGCAGACCAAATTGTGACTAGTCTCGGAAGAAGAGGTGACTGCACCTTCCGTGCCAAAATCCGAAAAAGAGTAGAGTTTGGGTTGGGATTCTCAGATGAATTACTGAGAACGAGCTTGATGGTAGTGTGGGAACTGATGAGACCATCATGGTGTCCTAGTCCCAACACTGACTCGATATTACGGGCGACACAAGATGTGCAGAGGGAACTGAATGCATACTGTAACCTGCGTGACCTCAACATGATTTATAATGTGATGACAACAACCTCTAGGAGCAACGGGGAAGACAAAGTGGAGTTGCCTGGCTGGGGACCAGAAGACTGGGTCAAACTTGGTAGCTGTCTGGCGGAAGTCTGTGGACTGGAAGGTCACATTTGTGGAAGTCTGGATTGCGTGAAAACAATAGAGAGACAACACAAGCAGTTGACCATATTGTTTGGGAACGTTGTGATGAAAGCAAGAACGGAAACGGAACTGATCGCAGATTGCCATGGAGGAACCGAGGTGAATCTATTGACTGCACTAGGATTCTACAGCATGTTTGGTTCTTTAGAGTCACAATTGAATCTAGAACAGAGTTATGAGATGGTCACAGCCATCAGTGTAGAAGTGTTCCCAGGAGTTTTGCAAACCGAGCAAAAGCATATAGGAACATGGAGGGAAGCGATCGAGGCAGAAATGGACATCCGACACAGTGAGACTTATCGTAGACCATAGGAGCACGATATTTAGTGGGATCGACATTAGCTCCAACGAGCAAGAGCAGATACCCAGTGAATTTCGTAGTGGTGGCTGAAAAAAGTACGAGAACGATCGTGGATCAAGCCTCCTCAAGGCCAAAGTGTGTGAGACAAACGAGAATGTCGGAAAATTTTACGAGTTACTGTATAAATGTTCTCAGCAGTTCCAGAGAGAACAAAGGAGGAGTTGGAATCGATACTGGGAAGGAAGTTCATGGGATACGTGAGTGGGAACTTCAGTGACTTTGAGAGACAGAACCAGAGAGGATCAACCGTTACAGATTACAATACAATAGACGAGAATGATGAAGTCCACCGAGTAATGATGGAAGTAGAGCCATAAATGGAAGCTTCGGGAAAACGTAATTGGAGGAGCATCATGTTGACACATGACGAGTTTCCCTGCCACTGCTTGCTGCAGACCTGATGGTATCTCGAGCGTAGTAATCTGATGTTGATTTGGGACTCTGGGGAGCTGCTCTCCATGGGTTTACAGCATATGTCGAAGCACGGCAGAGTGTACATTGGGTATCAGCTGGACATTGGGCAGGAGCTTTCAAGCGAGCTTTGGTGACTCATCGGAATGCAGTGACCAACGCTGTCAAAAGAATTTCCAGGACAAGTGAACGTGTTGGAAAGGAAAAGGAAGAGATGTTAAAGGAAGATTTGGAGAGAAACGTGACGTTGTGTCTCCACAACAGCTTCTGCAGGAACAGAGAATCTAACGTGGATCCCCTACCTTGTTGTAAACAGAGGGTAGAAGAGCAGAAGTTATGGAGGACTGCTTCCAACAGCGTCAGAATAGCGAACGATGTGTTGCAAGACACAGAAACTGAAAGTGCAGAGTCAGTGTCACAGGAGGAGGAGATGGAACATTGACAAATGGCCGAAAACAAGATGCAAAAAGAAAGAAAATTAGAAGAATTTAGAAGTTTTAGAACTTCTAAACGACGAAAAAAGGAGAAGCAAAGTTGTGACAAAAAGAGGAAGTTAAAACTCAGAATTTTTTTATGTGCGTGAAAAAAAATTCAAGTGAGAAATTAAGCAATCAAGTTGTAATTGAAAACTGAAAGATTTAGTTGAGTTTTGAACAATCAAGAACATGGTGCATTTATAAATTTGCATTTTGATTTTAGTTAGTGGCTTTAGAGGCAATTACTACTTATTTAGAAAGGCTTGAGCACAGAGTATATTTAAAAATTGCAGCCTACATGATTGTTTTCAATCAACCTGGACGACTGATCACTTTGTGGTGACATGAAAGACTTGAATATTCTCTTGAAGAGGGAGATTGTTTCATTGTTCTTTCTAACCACAGAGTTCCTCAGTTTTAATATTCCGGACAATAACAAGCAAAATTTCCGAAGGGAAGATGCATAGTAGGATAATTTTAGCTTGTTGGTTGGCAGGACTGTCCTGCAAACCAACATCTTTTAAAATCTAGGAGAAAAAGTTTTAAATCAGGACAATGACATTGAAAGTCAGAAAAGATGTTTTATCTTAAGTCATATCCTCAATGTGCAGATTAGTGAAAGGAAGGCTATAGTAATGTAATATGATGCCATTTATATTCTGCAGTGAGTCGATATGACGCGGATAAAAGTAATTTCGTGCATTTTGTAAATTCTGTTCGATGACACTGTACCAATTTTACGAACATTAGGAGATTCATTGACCGGGCTGTCCGGGGAGTATGTGACAATTGACCAGAATGGACGAAAATGCAGTTTCGAGTTTTTAGCAGCTAACCTTCCGAATTGGCAGTTTTGAAGGATTAAGAGCGTTATTCAGACGATTGGACAAATCGTGAAGGCTAAAGGGTTCGGAAATTCCTAAATTTTAAAAATTCAAAATGATGACGTAATAATTCTAGGAAACGTCAAAAACTGCCATTTTGGAGAAAAAACTGAATAAAAACAAAACAACATTAGTTGAGACGACGACAACAACGAGAAAATTGAGAATCAGAATCGGAAAAAAGCAGAAGTAGCAGAGACCGTTCCGAGTTGTTACTATTGTGTCGCTACAATAGTTGCAAGGCCGTTGCGAACAACGGTGAAGGGTGGAAAACCGTTGTTAAAGGGATGGACATGTTAAACTTCGAGTGCACACTATCGATTCTAGCTGTATTTGTCTACACAGGTCAACAGACTATCCGATCATCTCAAGTGATAGGGACTTGCTTAAAAAATAGGGGCAGAAAAGACTGTTGACCTGTCAATTGTTTTCACTAAAAGAACAGTAGCAAACGAGATGTTAATTCGATGATCTGACAATTTGAGTAAATCAATCGCTGGAATTGATAAGAGTCAATTCTATCCTTACTATTTGTGTCAAGATATGCCCACAGGGTTGTTTACGAGATGAGACCACTTTAGGAAAACACAAAACTCGGACTCGAGGCAAGGCAAACGAAAGCTACTACATATAAGGAACTCGGAAAAAATGGTTGCTTCAGTGTTGATCGGATTTGCGACCATTTTAAAATTGCTCTTGAAGAAATGTGATGTTATTTCGTTCCTGTCATTCATGAAGCGGGACTTTTTTGTAGATGATAGCAAACGAGGAATCAGAAAAAATGGGCGAGCATCGAAAAGTTTACTTTCGAGAAAAAGTGTTCTCCGTAGACAAAATGTGGGATTGTAGATTGTAAGCTCATTTGAAAAAAAGTTGACTTGAAAAATCTTGTTTAAGCTACTTTTTACAGCAAAAGACCTCTTTCTTCTAAATCACTTTTGCAAACACTTAGAGATCAAAACAAGATTTGTCTATCTGCAATGCGATCTCAATGTTTCCGATGAATTAAATAAAAAGTTCTCCAATATTCCCCCAAATTTCATAAGTAACGATGTCACCAGAAATGTTAATTTATTTCAATATTTACCCAAAAACTCTTAGTGTTGATTTACCAAGAAGCAAAAAACTATTATACTTTCAATCTACAGCTTGAACGTAATACACCAATAAATTTCACCAATAAGATAACGCGTACGAAAAAATTTTCCAAAAAAATTGAGATTCCTTGATTTGATTTTTATCCAAAAACTTGACTTATTACACAGCAAACTCGGGCGCCAAAAAAAATGTAAAATCTTAAACACTGAAACCTATAACCTATCCTAATGCATTAGGAAAGCTATTCCCTATAGGGTGATGACCAGTAAATTCTATACTCATTGTTAATACGTGGGGGTCATCGCCTCGACCCGATTGCGCCCCATTCTATATAATGAATACTTTATTTATGTTTTCGATTGTTCACATCATATCATTTGACATACTTTTCCTTGCAAAACGATTATCAACCAGTTTTTTAAGCATTTGCGTTCTTTAAGCTCGGCCAATATATAGTTCTCACATGGGTGAGTTTTAAACCTATTCCGAAATTCCCGCAACAATCTCTGTAAGTATACGCTTTTCAGCTGGAATTGTTTTTCAACTATACTGACTTTATAGTAGCTTTCATCATAATGTAATGCTGTGTAGCATTTATAGCGTATGTTGGTGATAAAAGTCAACATTTTTATTATCATGACTTAGACGTGTCGACATGAAGTAGAAATTAGGTTAATGAGTTTTGCGGCTGTTCTCCACTGTCCCTCCACCGGGTTTTATGCACGAAACTGCCAAAATTGTTTTTTTTTATATATATTTTTGAGCTGAGTCCGCTGTGGAAAAAACTGATTCGCTAATTTGGGCCAATCAAATTCAAGTAACACCGTCATAAATTCTAATCAAAAATTCCAGAAGATGAAAACATTAGCCGAAGTTACCGCAAACGGGGAAACTTTTTTAAACAGTCAAACTAAATTCAAGTCACTTGCAAAATTTTGCACAGAAAAAAAAGTTCAGCGAAATCGCTTCAACGGTGAAAAAACGTTCAATGTTTTCAACCAATTCAGCTAATAATTCCATCTGCTCGAAATGTAAGTCAATCAGATTCATTGATAATGATTTCAATTCGAAAATGTAGGGAGATACTGATTTTGCGTCATAATTACTCGTAAAACAAATTTAAAAAAATGGTTGGAAAGAGGAAAAGAGTCGGTATTGCAAGTAGATAATTCCACAGGGGGTATAATTGTTCAAAATTTCTACCTTATTCATTGCATTATCACATCATTGTATTAATACAAAGCTTCATTGCATTATCACTTCGTTGAAATAGTGCTTCAAGATCTTATATCAAATGCGGGGGAAGTAGCATGTGCGCTCAGTTAGAAAAAAAACCGCGTAAAACAAGTTTACTTATGGGTTTTATTCGCTAAACACACAACAAGAAAAGTTAAGCACCTTAAGCGGTTTGCTGAATCGAGTTCAGAATATCAACTTGTTTCAGTACAAATTTTTCGCATGATATATTGGCGCAAGCTAGCCAAAACAACCGGTGGTTGTCCTTGAGACAAATTGCTCTTTTTAACGGTCAAATTGAACGCTTGAGAACCAAAAACAGTTAAAAATGGTCTATTAGGAGGAGAAACCAATTTTTAGTATGTTAATACATTGAACAGTGGGGGACCCCAACCTACACTGGAACTTGGTTTTGGTAAATTTAGTGTAGTACGCTCGGCCATCCTGCATTGCTAAGTTTCATGTGCATTCATACACTAGTTAAATTTGCTTTGCAACACCCTCCGCCCCTGAAGATGGAAGAACCGGAGCAAGATTAACGGTCGGGCGAGTGATTCATCGTGTTGCCGATTAAAATCATTATTTCTGTATATTGAGCTGAATCCGTTGTGGTCAAACTTAATCGACTAATTTAGACCAACCAAATTCGAGCAGTACTGACATAAATTCCAATCAACAAATCCAGCAGATGGAATTATTAGCCGAAATTACCAAAAACGGGGAAATTTTCAAACAGTCAAACTAAGATCAAGTCACTTGCAAAACTTTGCACAGAAAAGTAAAGTTCAGCAAAATTGCTTCAACGGAAAAAAATGCTCAATATTTTCAATAAAACAATAGGCACTCTAAAAGGTTTGCAAAATCGAGATCGCAATATCAATTTTTTCGGTAAAGATTTTTGCATGATAGATTGGCGCAATCTAGCCAAAACAACCAGTGATTGTCCTTGAGACAAATTGCTCTTTTTAACGGTCAAATTGAACGCTTGAGAACCAAAAACAGTTAAAAATGGTCTTTTAGGAGGAGAATCCAATTTTTAGTATGTTAATACATTGAACAGTGGGGGACCCCAACCTACACTGGAACTTGGTTTTGGTAAATTTAGTGTAGTACGCTCGGCCATCCTGCATTGCTAAGTTTCATGTGCATTCATACACTAGTTAAATTTGCTTTGCAACACCCTCCGCCCCTGAAGATGGAAGAACCGGAGCAAGATTAACGGTCGGGCGAGTGATTCATCGTGTTGCCGTTTAAAATCATTATTTCTGTATATTGAGCTGAATCCGTTGTGGTCAAACTTAATCGACTAATTTAGACCAACCAAATTCGAGCAGTACTGACATAAATTCCAATCAACAAATCCAGCAGATGGAAACATTAGGGGAATTACCAAAAACGGGGAAATTTTCAAACTAAGATCAAGTCACTTGCAAAACTTTGCACAGAAAAGTAAAGTTCAGCAAAATTGCTTCAACGGAAAAAAATGCTGAAAAATTTTCAATAAAACAATAGGCACTCTAAAAGGTTTGCAAAATCGAGATCGCAATATCAATTTTTTCGGTAAAGATTTTTGCATGATAGATTGGCGCAATCTAGCCAAAACAACCAGTGATTGTCCTTGAGATAAAGTGTTCTTTTTGACGGTCAGTCTTTATTCAGGCTGAACGATTGAGAACCAAAACACAGTAAAAAATGGTCAATTAGGATGAGAACCCATTTTTTACTATGTTAAAACATTGCCCCTTGGGGACTCTAAACTACACTGGATTGGTCTACTAGTTTTGGTATATTTAGTATAGTCCGCTCGTCCATCCTGCCTTGTTAAGTTTCATTTGCATTTGTACTCTAGTTAACTTTACGTTGAATTACTTCATGCCCTTGAAGAAGGAAGAAACGGAGCGAGATTAATGGTCGGCCAAGTGAGTTCAGGTTTTACGGTTTAAACCAGGGCGGATCGTGCACAAGTGTTCGGTCCAGAGACTAGCTTAACGATTCGGGCGAGAGGGAAGTACCCAAGTGGACTATCGGGTTCAACCACTAACTTCAGATTGCCTTAAGAGTGAAGTCAGACGAGGTGTGCCACTTGACACGCTTGAATACTAAGGGAACATATTTCGAAGACAACGAGACCAAATAGCGTTAGCATACGACTAGACTCGCACGTACCTTTTCTTGTGGTCGAAGTGTTGCCCTGATAAAAGCGAAGGAAAGTTTGTGGCATTTTGTTCAAGCAAAAAATGGCTTGGGTATAACGCTTCTAACTCATGTGATTGGGTACTAACGTGAGTGATTGGCATACAATTCAAAGCATGCTCAACTAAGCAGAATGTTGTTTCTAACAGCTCTTCAGTAACTCGCCTACTGCCTAGTTAGTTTTAGAGCACGCGCTTTATGCTTCGGATGAGGTACCACCAGAAGCGGGTTGATTTTCCAAATACCTTCTTTGTGTGAAAAAACGGTCGAAGCCATGCTGTTCCAGTTCTTGATGCAGGCAAGTAATTTTTTTCCGCGCCAATGAAGTTCGTGCCGTCATCCAACCAGATCCTACTTGGTGTATCGCGACGTGCAATGAAGCGGTTAACGCCCATGACAAATAACTAGTGTCCAGAGATGGTTCAATCTACAGGTGTACAGCCCTGGTGATGAGGCAAGTGAAAAAAAAACATCTTTTTCAGTGCTGCTTTGAACCGGAACGCAAAGCGGTCCAACGTAATGCATACCCATATGATAAAAGGGAGGTTGCTTATATCCGAGAGGTTTGAAATGTAAAGCGGACATAATTGGTTGAATGGTACATATTGTGTAGGCGCGACGCGAGCTTCACCAAAGACGAACTCGACGAGTCGTGAGAGCAAAAACCCAACCGCACAAAAACGTCCTGCGAGCTAACACCGAACATCTGAACGCTCAATTTGATCGCCAGGTTCTATAAAGAACTGCGAGGAATTGTCAGTTGCCTGAAGAGTGGGAGACCGTAGTTCCATTTGGGAAACTTATTTTTAATGTTCTCCTGTAATTTGTCATCCCAACTTTGGCCACTGATTTTCCAAATGTGTTTAAGCAAGAGACGAGCCCTAACTGTGTATAAAGCTACTAGCCCTCAGGGTCAAAAACTGACGAAATTCAAGACGGTTCGTTGAGTTATTGCCTTATCCAGAGAGTGATCAACAATTCTGTTAACAACCAATGTGTCTGTCACCTTGCCCACTTAGAACCTAAGACGTTTGACGATTGTTCGGCACCGTTACATATATCTTTGATGGCAGAAGAAGGACTTTCAAAAATCTCGGGGTCCATTGCAAATTAAAGTAACAACACCAAATCACGTCTTATTCTAATTGCATGGGTAACATCCTCAAACAAATCCAAACAATCGTCCAAGTAAACTTTTTAATTTCCGACTGATGCGGACTCAATGTATGAGGATAAATTATTATTTGCTGTTTTTTGCAAGGAAAAATTCGGCGAAGGTATGGCGGGTGTACTGGTTAGTTACTAAATCGGATCTGGTATCCTCCCGCCACAAAAACCGGAGCGAAATTTGATCGCAGGCGAGGAGTTCTACCTGTGGGAACATACCCTCTATATCTGCGGTAATGGCGTAATTGTGTTGACGGACTCGCAAAAAGACGAAAGTTCAATTTTCGAGCAGGTCCGGACCCACCAATAGGAATTTATTTAAGGATGGGCCGTGAAACTTGAAAACTCCAATAAGAACTCGGCAAACCTTAACTGGCTTGTTTGGGCTTACGACGGGAAGGTGTGAATAATACCACTCATAACCGGAACGCTTATGTGGATCATGCGCTTCGACAGTAACGACATAGCTATTCGTAATGTCCTCAATTATCGAGCCTGCATATCGTTCGGGCAGCTTAAAATCTTTACCTAACCTTCGCTCCGATGTTTTATATCGCGCGTGAGAAGAGCAATAAATACTTTCTAGACTGAAAAGACTATTAATCCAAAGCATAAGAACAATGTCTCTCTCGCCAGGATTCAGAATTAACGCTTGATAAGCATGTTTGTCCACAGCGGAACATGCATCAATTTGTTTGAAAGTGCAATAGGATTTCAACTCGTACCAGGATTTTATCTGGTCAGCTAAAAAGGTCAACAACACACTTATAACACAAAGAAGTAGAAGCAACGAACGGCGGCAAAGGTCCAACTACGACCCAACCTGTCGGTACGCGAAAGGAACACGTTGAGTTATTAGCAGCTCCAAACATGAACACAATGTGTCTAACGGCATGGTATTAGACTTGTCCTATAATAACATCAACGTCCTCTTAGGTATATTGAGTGGGTTTAATAGGTGTTTTTTGTGGACATATATTCTGCAAATCAGCAACATCGATTAACTCGTAGCCAATCAAAAAATTTTTTTTCAATGTATGCGAAATCATTTTCGTTCGGCTCGGATGAAACAATAAACTTGACTATGTGTATCTCATCAACGTTGGTTGAATTAAACCCACTACCTGACAACCTAACGGGCTTCCCTACTATGCTGAGATGGTTAACAAGGGACGAATACACTCAAGAGTGTATTGATGTACTACCACAAAGACCCATGTCAGTAGACTGTTTATTTCCGAGGACACATCAAGTTTTGCAACCTGCAACAAACCTTTAGACGATTCATTCTCATATACATCACTAAGAGCGGCGTGGGTGGAAGTGTTTGTGTTTTCCTTGGACTTGTTTGCTCCAGCCTTACTTGAGTCAGTCGAATTTTGCTTCCGAGGAAAAATTATATCGATTCCATGGAGCAAGATACTATGTATGCCATCGCACTCTAGTTTCGGGCATTTTAGACCGTAGAATATTGCTGGAAACAATTTTTGCAATTGAGGTAAGCGAAGCAAAATTTATGTTCAGCTACTTATTTTACTCGCTGGGTAGCTTTTTTTCTCTTAAAAACAATGCATGACTACGCTTGCACAAGATGCACGGCGGAATCTTAGACTTATCCAGTTTTTAACTACATACATTGGGATTCGCTGCAAAATTATAAATTGTTTTTAGCTTAACCCGTTGCTCACTTTTTGCCTTAAAGTTGAGTACACTTAATCTCTCGTGCCCCTCGGCCTTTTCTTTCAGCCAGTTATTGAAACTTAAGAATGTTGGGCGCAGTCAATTATGCCTTACAGTATGTATGGACCATGCTTCCTCGAGGTTAGGAGCAAGTTTACTAGAAGCTTGGATTAGGAGGTTAACATTGTTTAGATCGTCGTTGAATGACATTGATTTGAAAACTTTTACCAGGCCGGTTATGGCAGAGGAGAAACTAATGACCTTTTTCGAATTGTGCTTCTTAATTGGAGGAAAAGCACACAATTTATCCAGATGCGCGCAAACAATATGAATTTTTGCCCAAACTTAGGCCAGTACGTCGTTATACATAACGCCACTATAACTAAATTCCCCAATTGCGGTTTTTGCTTTGCCTGTGGCGAGTGTCAAGTATCACAATTTCGTATCATCTGTGATAACAGCAGAATCATCCGCTGACTTGAAGTGACCAAACCATTCATTCCAGTTTAACGGATTGCCGTCGAGCTGGGCCAACTTACATTAAGGAAAATGATCTTTGCATCTATGCATTTTTATTTCCACGCACTCAGTAGCGGATAGGGGTCAATTAGATGAACAAGCTTGGTTCGGCTTAGCAGAAGACGTTGCGTAGGCTTCGTTGATGGGTGATAACCAGTATAATTATAACTGACAAAAAGCGGAACAATAAGAATTAACTGATTGAGCCTTGAATTACATGCTCGCACCACTAGTATACGGGACGGCTGTGTTACACTTTGGGACAAAAGTTGTCACAAAAAAATTTCAGCATTAAAACATTGCACAGACGTGACGATAGGAGTTACAGCTGCCAATCGCCGCTGGGGTAACACGTGTGCACTAGAATGCACATTGTTAACTGGGAATGAAACAGATGGAACAGAAGCTTGCAATAGCAAAAAGCTCGCACTGCCAAACTGAGGCATATCCCGATGTTCCTTACTATAGATTCCAGGGTCACCCAAGGCTATGTGCCCATATTTATGATAATTATTTGTGTAAATTGTATGAACGAGGTTGGCAGAAGTCATCGGTTCTGAGGAAATTGTTATACGAGTGAAGGCCAGCAAGCTGTAGTTCGTTTGGTCGCAACTTTTGAAATGGGCTGACTTACTCCTCAAGTTGAATTATCGTCAAGCTCAAACGCTTTCATTTCCATTTCATTTAATTGTTTTTTATGACTTTCAGCTAGTTGTTACAGTTCCGGCCGACATTTTTCATACCTAAGACATTTCTTTTGCTCCTTAATCCTTATAGATACTTGACACTGCCTTTGCAGCTTGTCGTGGCGTCGCATTACCACAGCTCTTTCATGCCGTTTCTCTTTTGACGATATAGTGTGAACATTCGACATATTTGCCAGATTATGTTATTCATGTTTTCAATTTTTCCCCAGACATATTAGAAACCTTAGACCTGTTTTTAGATAATCGCGCTTGTGGTTTTCTTGTTTTGTACTAGCTTGAGGATATCCCAGATCAAGTTTCTTGTAAAGCCCTCATGCTTCCTGTATTGGTGGGTGCTGGTACCGACAAATGTTCAAGGCACATCTTGTAACTCTGAGCTTCGTGCATTACTTTATCGTTCAATTCAGTTACTTTCTCAAGCCAAAGGTTTTGCTGATCAATTATTTTTTCAGGGTTTTCCGTTTTTCCCTGTAACTCAATTATTTGCTCATTTACGTCAACAGTCTTTTCCAACGAAATTTCACAATTGTAAACAGCATCATCAGTTTTTTGCGGTGTCACTACTATTCCCGGTGAATCTCGGTATTTGAGATATAATGAGTGACCCAGAAAGCAGCTCATTTTCTAGATTTACCCGTGTTTGAAATAACTTGGGTAACTTATTTTGTAACTAACCATCCATGTTTTCTAAAATTGGTACTATTTTACGGATGTTCCTTTAATAGGAAACAAGATCCAAATTGAGACACTGTACTGATAAATAATTAAATCATTTTTAAAATATCAACATTAATTTACAAAATGAGGTAACATGAAGCCTCAAAGCTTCTTTCTGAAGCCAAACTTTTAAAGCTTTTTGAGCTTTAAATGGTTAGCTGTTACAATTTTTACGCGTTTTAAGATTGTTAAGATTCTCGCTTTAAGGAATTAGAAGGAGAAGAGTCTTTAACTCAAGGGAGGAAGGCTGGTAACCTCTTTATACTTCCCAATTAGAACCTGGTCCTTAGCCTTACGCTCAGAGATAAAGTATTTGATGACGTTCAGAACGAGAATATCTTTTGAAACTAAACTTTGCTCTATATCCTCACTTCCGTTGACTCTAAATTACGATTGCAGTAACAATTGTCTTAAACCGTAACAACTAACTGATAAATTCCCACTATTCAACTTGCGGTTGCTGTTGCTGCGGTGCCTACTTATACACTTATTAAGCCCGTCGTGCCAACTTACAAGGTCGCTACGGTGGGATAAGAAGTGGTTAAGGTAGTACTGTATTGTTTTCTGAGCGTCCCTAGCTTTTATGTTCAAACCTAAAGCTGATTTTTTAAATGAAGTTTCTTTTTGAGCTTCTGCAACGGAGCGGGAAGTTTGCGAAGCGTGTGATCAAACGAGCTAGCTCGTAGAACGAATGCCAAACACTTAAGGGTTTTATGATAATGCTACGGCTACGTTACGCTTAAGATAAAATGGTTTTGGAAAACTAAATAGGTTTATTGAAATCCAAAAACGGAGTAAACCTAAGGATGAAAAGTTCAGTTTATCCACTTACTATCCCAGAACTTGATCACTTAGCATTACTCTCACGCAATGAAGTCAATAATCGGACGGGCTATTACGGCTTTGATACAACTAAAGCGAACCGAACTGGCTTTTAGATTCATCAAAGGTTTGGGGGATCAAGCATTTAGGTTAAATTTCAACAAACCACACGGAGTAAACCTGAGGATAAAAAAACTCGACTCAATTTGTCGGCTCTTTTTCCTTTCCCCACCTGTAATTTTTTCTACTCTTTGAGTTACTTTTCACATTGTCCGATCGTTATGAAAATTGACATGCAGACTAATGAGGTTATGTTAAACATATTTGGTTTTCATAAATAAGCTTTTAAAACCTTTCGTTACAACATAAAAGTGATGGTCGTCTGAGGTGGAGGTGAAAGAAAAAGAACCATTTTGCCTGCTACTTCACTACCAAACCACTTAACATAAAGTTGATTTCTTCTCACAGCACAGTTTCTGGGAACGTTTTGAAGACTTTTTTGCGCTCAATCTATAGCCTCAGAAAATAGCATAAGAAATGCTAGAATGATCACAGGGAAAATAAAATGGAAATTGGAACAATACAACCATTAAGAAAATTTGAACTTACTTTGATTTAAGTCAATTGAAGTTCTTCTGCGGTTTTTCGAAACAGCGATATAATTATCCCACTTAACTAAATTGCTTAAAAAATTCAGTTTATATCAAAAGCTATATGGTATAACAATGATATGTTTTATTTTTTTTATTAATGTTATTTACAGTACAGTTGTTGCTAGGGGGCGGCAGCGACCCGATTTTTCCTTATGGCTTCAACCAAAATCGGGGCATACCTGGTAGATGTTTTCTCTTTGGAAGAGAAGTGGACTTTTTCCAGATGCAAAAAAATCCGTCTTGACGTGTTAGTGTTCTTAATTGGAAGAAATAATCATTAGCGATTTGCTATTTTATCTCGTGCTCATTTTTCATCCCACACCTTTCAACTTTTTTTCGAAAACTTTTATAACGACGTCGACTCTTTTCCACCCCCACAAAACTTTGAATTATACTTTTTAAAAACTAATTTAACAATGGCATAGTAAGCAAACTATTAATTATGAACAGATTTGTTCTCCCTCCTTGTTCTCATTGTGAACAGATTTGTTCTCCATAACATCACAAAGTTAGCCACAATAACACGTATGATGACTGTAAAATTAGAAAAAATTGGAAGGCGGGTGGGGGAGGGAGCGGAAAAGAGCCGCAGTGTCATATTTCAGTGAAACCTGAATTGGTACACAAATTAGTCTTCGTGAACAGGTTTTTTAATCATTTGTTAAGAAGTAAAAATGCCCGTTTAGTCATAAGAACTCGTTCATAAAAATCGATTATTTCGAAGGATGGGAGTGTGATTGAAAAGAGCCTACTTCCAAAAAAAGTTTTCAGCCCAAAAAGTTATATACCTCCATCGCATCAAATGAGACTCATAAAAAATTAAGCCCATCGACCCAATATTCAAGTGGGCTCTCTCTGATAAGAAACACACAGTCTTTTGTCACAAAAATTTCCCCAACGCAAACAATCACGATCAAAGATTTAAAAGCTGAAAAGGCGAATACTAAAGCTACTTGAAAATAAAGATTGAGGATATAGAATCAGAGCCCAAAATGACAGTCGTTTTTTTTATTGTGTGAATGGGATATAACTTGCCCTGGGAGGAGTAAAATGAGAAAAAAAATTAGGTAAATAATGAAGATATCAGTGGTGTGAGTTAAAAACTCCACATGTCAAAAGTAGCGCTGGATAAGATCTATAAGCAGCAGTAGATTTATGGGGGGCAAGATGGGGGGGGGGGATGGACGCCCCTTACCTCAGGGATCGACCTCTGACAACCCATAGGGAACTCCAGGGTAATATTTAAAGACCTCCATTTTTGGCTGACAGACCCTAAACTTTTTAAAGGTGCCTAAGATATCCTATGATCTGATAATAACTGAATATCCGTAATACTGAATCTCAAATATAATACGAAGAAATATGCAGACTAGCGTTCGAATCTTAATCATTATATCACCACACTGACTTTTAAATATGATCTCTCAGATCAAGCACCATGGCTGAACTTGATCAAGACTGTCATTACATCATATTAAAAACAATAACATCGTAGATTAATTGGCTACTGCTTTAGCAGTACCACAGCGCCTTTGGCGCCAATATATTATAATTTTGAGGTAAAGGGGAGCGGACGCCAAAAAAAATCCGATGTTTTGGTCAAAACGGTCCAAAAAGAGCCTTAAAACGCTTTTTGGACCGTTTTTTATTTTCAAATAGGAGTCTTTTAGTGCTTTTGGAAAGCTGGAAAAATCAATGTGGTTGACCCAAATAATTTTTGAGAAAAGTGTTTGAAGTTTTTTTGAAAATCTGCCCCTCGATAATAATATTTCTATAGATAATAAGTTGATAATCTGTATAAATTCTGTACAAAATCTGTATAAAATTGAATACATGGCTGAAAACGATAGGGATTGTAACCATTTCATTTTTGACCATTCAAAATTTAAAATAACGATTTTTTTTTCACAAATTTAACAAAATTTTGTAGGCATGAATTATTTTTCACAGTGTTATAGTGAGTTGATCTCACTGGAGGAAAACATTTTACGCTAACTAAATGTTAACCGTTTCAAAAAATCCCTCTAAGATTTTGCAATCTAGAAGTTACCGCGATTTAAATGATCAACCTTGTCAGTGCAATTTTTAGAACAAAATTCCATGAGAAATTAGAGAAATTAATGTAGAGCAGTAAGTTATGGCAGCGAGTTGTTTCGTCAATAGTGATTTTTGAAAAATTTTCAGATTATACATTTTTACAAAAAAATCATTGAAAAGCCTGCATTATGATTTTGTTTCAAGTACTCATATTGTCTGATTGGCGAGAATGTTGAGAAAATCAGGATATATAATTTATATCCTGTATATAATCTGTTTCTAGTCTGTATATAATCTGTATATAATCTGTTTTTAATTACTATATGATCCGTAGATAATCTCTAGATAATCTGTAGATAATCTTTATAAAAACTGTGTACTTTCTGCAAGCAAGTTCATCCAAAAAAAAACAGTTTTTAAGTGTTTTGGAGAGGATTATATGATAAAGATATGCACTATAGACTTTTTGCAAAACAAAATGCATCATAATTGTTTATTAGTACTTAATAAACGGGTTTTACTATATAAAATTACAACAGATCTGAAATCAGTTTTCAGTAGATAACCAATTTTTATCCAATTTTGTCACTGCGGACAGAGATACTATCTGTAAAAGTGTCAAAATTTGGTATCAATGACCTCACATTGTAATCCAGGTCTTAGAATGCCAGTTTTGTACAGAGCGTTGTACAGAGCAAAATCTAGAATTTGCGCTGAATTTTATCCACTAGTGTATATCACCACACTGAAACTTAAATACGATCTCTCAGATCAAGCACCATGGCTGAACTTGATCAAGACTGTCATTACATCATATTAAAAACAATAACATCGTAGATTAATTGGCTACTGCTTTAGCAGTACCACAGCGCCTTTGCCGCCAATATATTATAATTTCCGAGGTAAAGGGGAGCGGACGCCAAAAAAATCCGATGTTTTGGTCAAAACGGTCCAAAAAGAGCCTGAAAACGCTTTTTGGACTGTTTTTTTTTCAAAAACGTTTTTTAGTGCTTTTGGAAAGCTGGAAAAATTTTTGTGGTTGACCTAAAAAAATTTTGATAAAAGTGTTTGAAATTTTTTTGAAAATATGCCCCTCGATAATACTATTTCTATAGATTATAAGTAGATAATCTGTATAAATTCTGTACAAAATCTGTATAAAATTGAATACATGGCTGAAAACGATAAGGATTGGAACCATTTCATTTTTGACCATTCAAAACTTAAAATAACGATTTTTTTTCACAAATTTAACAAAATTTTGTAGGCATGAATTATTTCTCACAGTGTTATAGTGAGTTGATCTCACTGGAGGAAAACATTTTACGCTAACTAAATGTTAACCGTTTCAAAAAATCCCTCTAAGATTTTGCAATCTAGAAGTTACCGCAATTTAAATGATCAACCTTGTCAGTGCAATTTTTAGAACAAAATTCCATGAGAAATTAGAGAAATTAATGTAGAGCAGTAAGTAATGGCTGCAAGTTGTTTCGTCAATACTGATTTTTGAAAAATTTTCAGATTAAACATTTTTACAAAAAAATCATTGAAAATCCTGCATTATGATTTTGTTTCAAGTACTCATATTGTCTGATTGGCGAGAATGTTGAGAAAATCAGGATATATAATTTATATCCTGTAAATAATCTGTTTCTAGTCTGTATATAATCTGTATATAATCTGTTTTTAATTACTATATGATCCGTAGATAAACTCTAGATAAAATGTAGATAATCTTTTTATAAACTGTGTACATTCTGCAAGCAAGTTCCTCCAAAAAAAAACAGTTTTGAAGTGTTTTGGTGAGGATTATACGATAAAGATATGCACTATAGACTTTTTGCAAAACAAAATGCATTATAATTGTTTATTAGTACTTAATAAACGGGGTTTTACTATATAAAATTACAACAGATCTGAAATCAGTTTTCAGTAGATAATCAATTTTTATCCAATTTTGTCACTGCGGACAGAGCTACTATCTGTAAAGTGACAAAATTTGGTATAAATGACCTCACAATGTAATCCAGGTCCTAGAATGCCAGTTTTCTTCATCTGCACAAAGTTTCGCATCATAGTGAAATCTTTCTTGAAGAAGTGGAGTAAAAAAATTTGTTGATACAACATGAAACATTCTCAGCAAAAAATGGAAACAATCAGTGTGAAAATTTTACTAAATTCAGATGGTAGCTCTGCTCATTTGCTCTCGGTCAATGTAAAAATTTTACTGAATTTCGATGGAAATGGTGTTCAAAATGTACATTGCAGACATGCGTTGTACAGAGCAAAATCTAGAATTTGCGCTGAATTTTATCCACTAGTGTATATCACCACACTGACATTTAAATATGATCTCTCAGATCGAGCACCATGGCTGAACTTGATCAAGACTGTCATTACATCATATTAAAAACAATAACATCGTAGATTATTTGGCTACTGCTTTAGCAGTACCACAGCGCCTTTGCCGCCAATATATTATACTTTTGAGGTAAAGGGGAGCGGACGCCAAAAAAATCCGATTTTTTGGTCAAAACGGTCCAAAAAGAGCCTGAAAACGCTTTTTGGACCGTTTTTTTTTTCCAAAAAAGAGTCTTTTAGTGCTTTTGGAAAGCTGGAAAAATCATTGTGGTTGAGCTAAAAAAAATTGATAAAAGTGTTTGAAATTTTTTTGAAAATCTGCCCCTCGATAATAATATTTCTATAGATAATAAGTAGATAATCTGTATAAATTCTGTACAAAATTTGTATAAAATTGAATACATGGCTGAAAACGATAGGGATTGTAACCATTTCATTTTTGACCATTCAAAATTTAAAATAACGATTTTTTTTCACAAATTTAACAAAATTTTGTAGGCGTGAATTATTTTTCACAGTGTTATAGTGAGTTGATCAGCTGGAAAAATCATTGTGGTTGACCTTAAAAAATTTTGATAAAAGTGTTGGAAATTTTTTTGAAAATCTGCCCCTCGATAATAATATTTCTATAGATAATAAGTTGATAATCTGTATAAATTCTGTACAAAATCTGTATAAGATTGAATACATGGCTGAAAACGATAGGGATTGTAACCATTTCATTTTTGACCATACAAAATTTAAAAAAAAAAAAATTTTCACAAAATTTTCAAAACTTTGTAAGCATGAATAATTTTCACAGTGTTATAGTGAGTTGATCTCACTGGAGGAAAACATATTAGGCTAACTAAATGTCAACCGTTTCAAAAAATCCCTCTAAGATATTGCAATCTAGAAGTTACCGCGATTTAAATGATCAACCGTGTCAGTGCAATTTTTAGAACAAAAGTCCATGAGAAACTAGAGAAATTAATGTAAGGCAGTAAGTTATGGCTGCGAGTTGTTTCGTCAATAGTGATTTTTGAAAAATTTTCAGATTATACATTTTTACAAAAAAATCATTGAAAAGCCTGCATTATGATTTTGTTTCAAGTACTCATATTGTCTGATTGGCGAGAAGGTTGAGAAAATCAGGATATATAATATATATCCTGTTTATATTCTGTTTCTAGTCTGTATATAATCTGTATATAATCTGTTTTTAATTACTATATAATCCGTAGATAATCTCTAGATAATCTGTAGATAATCTTTTTATAAACTGTGTACATTCTGCAAGCAAGTTCCTCCAAAAAAAACAGTTTTGAAGTGTTTTGGTGAGGATTATATGATAAAGATATGCACTATAGACTTTTTGCAAAACAAAATGCATTTTAATCGTTTATTAGTACTTAAAAAACGGGGTTTTACTATATAAAATTACAACAGATCTGAAATCAGTTTTCAGTAGATAATCAATTTTTATCCAATTTTGTCACTGCGGACAGAGCTACTATCTGTAAAATTTGGTATCAATGACCTCACAATGTAATCCAGGTGTAAAAATGCCACTTTTCTTCATCTGCACAAAGTTTTGAAACATAGTGAAATCTTTCTAGAAGAAGTGGAGTAAAAAAATTTGTTGATACAACATGGAACATTCTCAGCAAAAAATGGAAACAATCAGTGTGAAAATTTTACTAAACTCAGATGGTAGCTCTGCTCATTTGCTCTCGGTCGTGGGAAAAATTTTACTGAATTTCGAAGGAAAGGGTGTTCAAAATGTACATTGCAAACATGCGTTGTACAGAGCAAAATCTAGAATTTGCGCTGAATTTTATCCACTAGTGTATATCCGCCCCTGAACCTCAGATCATTCGAGTCAAAAAAAACTACAAGCTGTTTTTTTTCTTTTGTTACACAGGTACGCCTAATTCTTTCAACCAAGATCTTTGTCATAACTAGAAAAAATGTACGATTACTTTGCGGACACTGTTGGAGTCTTCAAAGATTTTTGGACAGGATACGCCCTCATTTACTCTGCCATCTCCCTGCTTATTATAAACGTGAAAGGCGCAGCTTTCAGGAAAGTCTACTCCCTCGAACCAATAACTTCCGGACTCTGGAAGCCTGGTGAGCCGAACAATGCTTATGTGGAAAGCTGCACAGCCGTACGGGGAAAAATAAATGATGTCCCTTGCTAGGAAAACCAAACCTTTCTGTGTCAATTTGTGCCAAAAAATAGACGAAAAAATTAAAATTACTCATCGATTTTTTATACGGGTTGTATACTTAATGATATTGATCATGCCCGGCGCTAAAAGTGTGAAAAGTTTTGTAATCTTGGTTTCAATTGAAACTTTTTGAATACACATTAATTATGACCCTTTTCCAGATTTCTACTTCAAAATTGTGGAAAAAGTTCCAAATTTGATGGTGACATTTGACTAAGTTAAGCCGGAGAAAACAATTAGGTTAAATAAGCTACTCTTAGGGCTCATTAAATGAATCTTTTCATACATTTTTTGGCTCTTTTCTTCTCACCCTCCACCACATTTAGTTTTTCAGTTTTTCTAGTGCTTGACGAGTTAAAACCTTGATCCTAAAGACGTTTTATTCCATATATTAAAACCATAAATTTTGACAACAATTTAAACAGTATCACTGAGGACAAGATTGAGTAAGCTACGTTTTGAGCCTAATAAACATGCTTCACATTGGAGAACTTTGGAATCGTTTTCGTGCAGCTCCTCACATTCCCCATATGTAGTAACAGAAAAGTCTTGAGCCTCCCAATGGAGGTTTAAGCTTTTTCCCTTCTCAATGCCCTTCCCCCACCTCGCTTTTTTGCTGTAACAAGTTTAAGTAATGAGAACAAATTTGTTTTTATGAGCTAATAATTCCGGATAATTCTATAACAATCTGATAATGCAAAAGACATTTTTACTTGTGAAAGTTCTCGGGTACAGGGGGGAGAGATCCGAACTTTTGCTATAATTAACCATTTTTTACTGGAATGGCTATAATTTTTTGCGGGCTATACTTTCCTATAGAGGCTACACGTATCGAACGAAATCTTCAATTCCTGCTAAAAAAACGAAAATTCAAATCTACCAGAACATTTTTTTGAAAAATTTAATAAAGCAGAAATTCCTTATTTTTAATCTTGTTTTTGATCAAAAATTACCTAAATATGGGCTATTTTTAGCTATAAAAACATCTGTGAGGGGAGCGTGACCGGTAGCGTGACGTTTGCATTATCCGCTAGGTCATCAGTCCTGAGAAGTAGTAATAGTTGTAGCATTACAATACAAAGTAACACTTGTTATAAGAAGTCTTAATTTGCGTTGTACTGCTCCGACTTTTGTGTGCACTCGAAACATGTAGAAGAGATGTTTAATTCGATGCTTTGAGCATTGAAATGATTTTAAGTTATTCATCTAGAAAATGTATAATTCTACTGTTAGATGTGAAAAAAAAAGTTTGTACAAAAAATACAGAAAATTTGATTACATTATCTACAGAAACACTCTATTCAGATAAAAAGCTTTTGCTGATTTTGTGTAACATAGGGAAAACCCCAGAATTCACCGAAAGCTCGAAATTTCCACTTTCATCAGCCTTTAAAACTTTCTAATTTTTTAGTTATGTGTGTTATTATGGCTGAGCGCGCAATGTTTCGAAATAAAAGATGAAAAAAAAGTCTGTGCGTAGTTGCTCGTAATTAGAATTACAAAATTGTATTTAAAAATGGTAAGACAAGAAGAGAACAAAATGTTTGATATTGGTTTTTCTTCACCGTCAGCAACTTTATTAAGGAATATGGACTAAAAAAATCAGAACAAACATATTAGGTCTTCAGATTTAACCAGGTAAAATCGTTCTTTATACCTGTGAGGCTTGACGAACGGAAGAAGAGCTGTTTTATTAAACGTGGGGTGGCAGTTCATCCAAAAACAATAACTTATAAATTATACAAAGCATTAAAATAATAACAGGGCAAAAAAAAAAAATATATAGTGCAGAGTGAAAACAAAAGCCGTATTTCGAGGCCCCTGTTAGCGCACAGGTTTGTCAATCTGATGAGGCAATTACATTTTTCTCTAGAATCAAAAAATTGGCTAATGTAGATAAAACTATTCGAATATAAAAATGCGAATAAATCGGAATCGGTTTGCAATGAAAATTGTTAAAGAAAAGTGGTCTGAAATGAATTTGAATTCAGGCATTTCAGATAACTGAAATTAGCTCTTAACCAGTCCCTTATTTGTTTTTCTGAAATTCATTTTTATAATGCAATATTATAAGAAATTTGATTATCTAAACTGCAAAACTTTGTGTCAGTGTAAAAAAGGGAACAAATTTTTCCAAAATTTTTACAAGAAAATGCTGTATGATTACTTTCTAACAATTTTCTATGTAAACTTGTCAGGGCGGGGGATTGAAATATTGGTAGAAAAACCTTGAACTTGACTGTTCTAATAAAACTATTACTTTTAACAATTCTCTTTTTTCTTTTTTACAAATGATTTTTTTAACGGGAAACACTTAGAACTGAAAAAGGTCCGGCCAAAATTTATTGGAAGTGATACAGGCGCGGACAGAAGTGGTTGGCCCGAGGCTCGGAACAGTGAAAAAAAACACCTATACTATTTATTTGTATGGAACGACACGCCACTTAACGTTGATCCGACTGGCTTTTTGTTACTGTACTAATTACCATAACTGCTGTTACATGAATCTATACCGCATCGCCACTAAGTTATGCATCTTTTCTGAGCGTGGATTCCAAAAAACTGATAGCTCAACAGTTCTCAAAAAATGAAATTGTACAAATAGATGAAAGCTCAGCAAAGAAAAAACTATGCCTGAATTTTTTAGACCGAAAGTGTAACACTATTTCGTTCTATCTCTTACTCGAAAAAAAAGAAAAAGTGTTTTGATCAGCAAAGCGGTCAAGCTAAAATTAGTTTTTTCAATTTAGGAGACCGATAGAAAACTCAAATATATCCTTAACAATTTAGTACCCTAGTACAACAGGGGAACCTCCAACCCCAAAAAGTTTTTGGGAAAACAAAACTCTATCTGGACAGAAAAAAATCCTATAAATTTTTGCAAACTGTGCAGATAGTTGTTTCCAAAAAAGACAATTCCAAGAAAAAAAAAACAAGGAAAAAAATGAAAAAGGCCGTTTTTGCATGCACCCGTTCAAAACTTAATACTGTTAAATTTGTCAAGCAAATATTTTAATTGAATACATTTGTCAGTTTTTTTAGTGATTGGATCATTCTTACGATGCTGCTCAGCTCGTTCCCGCACCGCAGCGAATATTAGCGCTACAGCTTTATGTAACGACGTACCGATAGCTTTACGCTACTGCTACTCAAGGTTACTTGAACCTTAAAAATCCGAAAAATTCATAAAACTTCAATCGTCAAAGAAATGATTTTTCTCAAATTTGACGACTTAAAATGTATATATCATTATTTGACCACTTTTAGAACAGCAGACACATTTTGCAACACAGGCAAATGTGTTCATTATGGCGGCTAGTTCACTCCGATTATACATATACACTCTACTCATTTTTTTGCAAAAAGATGTCGATGACTCTTTTAAAGTAGTTTTAGAATTAGGTTTTAACTTGAATTCAATTGACCGAAAAAGGACCGGACCTACAATATCTTCTTAAAATCTCTCGTAACATTTTATACAACAATTTATCCTTTGGCACGGTCTGATGTTTAAGCTAGCTTGTATCAAATCAAGGTTCTCCTCTTACACTCAAAAAGTTGTTATTAAAAACGAAGAACAGCTGTTTTACTTTAAAAGTAAAAAATATTCCTGATGCTCATAGGCGTTCAGCTCAAAGAAGAATTTTAACTTTTAAATTGAGCCAACATTTAACAACAAAAAGAACGAACAAAAAAACCAAAATTCTTTTGTTATTTCAACCTCCCGCCAGTTAAAATAGTTTGAAAAATTTATTCCTTATTCTCTCACTTTTTAACAGTTTTTCGGTTGATAGCAACCAAAAAACTGTTTGTGCTAGAAAAAAGATTGACATGTTCAAACCCTGGCCTTAGAATTGCATAGACACCTCAAAAAGAATATGCTCTAAGAAAGCCAATTAAAGTTGCTCTGATACCTTTAGAAAGGTTCAAAGTTACAATTAAACAGGGCAACCGGAAATTCAGCCGGGTAAATTCATTGAAAGTTTTTTTGGTTTAATTCAAGTCGTCGTTACTAACAATTTGGCTGGTGTACATTTAGTTTCCTTTGCATCCACAATTCTTCCACTTTCTGCGAGTTTGTTAATAATGAATGTTTATACTACAGTGAGTATCAAAAACAAATCATTCCAACGTTTTTAATTCGTGAACCGCGCAAAACTCCAATGCATTATGACAAAGTAAAACAAGTTTTTCAAAAATGAAACTCAAGTATGGGGCGGGTAGTGGACAGAGCAAGGAGAATACTTGTACCGAATATTACTTCGGTTTTTTTCGTCACAAAAAACGCCAATAAAAAATTTCTCTCTTTTTATTAAATGTTGAAAAAGGAAAGATGTATTTATGAAGAGCTTTTTTTGACCCCGTTTGTAAGTTACAAATATGATTTTAAAAAATAACAACGATTTGGTCTTAATTCAATGAAACAATTTGAATATGCTGATATTTTGGGACAACATTGATCCCAATTCGTTACATCCTAGCTAATAAAAGTATAGGTTTACCACTGCGGTAACTAAGATATCTAAATAAGATTAAAACTGAATAAAAAATAATGATTAAATTAAAACTGACTGTATTCTAAAAAGAGCAACTAGTGACTCGAAGTCCAATGGACTTCGTAGAGTGTACATTAACTGGTACTTGATTAAATATTAAAGGTCAAGGTTACAACATACTAAATCACAACATTCCCCACTGCACAAAAATTTATATCTGCCCGGTCCTCGATGTAGCCAATATCACTCATATACTCCATTCTCCCCTCACTCCACCAGGGCCAAAGTTGAAACAAAAAGTAACCGCGTTTAGCACCAATGGAAATTTACAGAGAGTACAAATTACAATGGAGGTGATTATATGGTAATATATACAGGCTACCTACAAGTTTACACAGATATCTACAGTGAATGTACAAAATGATATGTACACTTGGGGTTATAAGGCATTTATACAAATAAGAAAAACTAACCTAAATCACTAACTAATTAAATGGGTAATCCACTGGATAGACGCTCAAGCAAATAAAAGAAATATAATGGAACGAGTTTAAAAATTTTTAGAGTTTCAAATCGTGGCGTTAAATTTGTCATGAAAGCTATCGGCCTCCCTCCTCGCATCTGCATCAATGCCTGAGGATATGTCGCTGCCGTCCTCATCCTGAATGTTCGTACCAACTTCTACCAATGGAGATGGTAAACTCGCGACATTTGCCGATCGAAAAGTGGTTGTTGAGGAGGGGCCTTGTGTGATTTCCGCCACCAGTGTTGGGTGCCATGGTATGTCTTCAACTGGTGTCAAGTAATCTGAAGGGGACGCCGTAGAATAAATTGTCTGAGTCCGTGGGCTCTCTGAGTTGGAGAACGTAACTAGAGGTTCGTCATCGGAGTCTTCTACACTGATGGTCTCCGTTCCAAGCGTCACTTGGTCAATAAAACGCCTGTCTCCGTAAAATTTAAGGGGATATGGATTTCTTCTTGAGCGGAGTTTGATAGATACCGTATTTTTTGGCGTCTCCAATGTCTTCTCCGGAGAGCAGTCTAATCTGATTGGGTCATCGTTTGTGCCCGTTGGAATCGTGGTCGTTGTCTGCGTGTTCATTTGACCTGATAAGGTACTTCTAGGCTGATCTAAATCACTATGCAAATTAACAGTCGGTGTATTACATATAGTTTCCGCGTCTGTACCCAAGTAATCGTCAATCAATTTATCCCAAAGGTCTAACTCTAGCGATGAATCTAAATTATTAAGCGAGGATTTTGAACCTTCGTATTCGGGGTGTTGGTTCTCCTCCTTTTATCTGCCTTTCCTCCCGTTATTATTTAATGCGACGATGGGCCTCCTGCATTTGAGTCCGGTCTCTTCGACGGGGAGTTTCTTTTTCGCTTGCCTGCTAAATCATGATTGTTAATTAGGGGGTTCGGTACTGCCGAAACATTACTAGGGACCGACGGTCGGGTTTTATTAGAAGCTACGTCAGATTTTCTGATCACCTGTCCGTTGTCTAATGTAACCGTGTGCGTCGTGTCTGACAATGGCTTTCCCCCAATGGTTTAAAGTATGATTCGCCTTCCCTCCGGTTAACTGTCTTCCTAAACCAGTTACCTCCTTGGCTGAACAGGTTTGACAGTGGGGCTCGCTGGAGGTTTCTGTCTGCTTTATCCTAAGGGTCGCTCTCATAACCTCTTTTGTCCGATGCTATGTTTTTGAGATAGCCATCCTCAAACGCGTCGTCTGCTCCCCAGTCTTGTGCTCTATCCTTTAAAAGTAATGATTTCCCCTTATTCAAACTAGTCGCGTGAGAGACCAGAGATTTCCGAAACGTGTTGGGGGATCTATTAAAATGTCTTGCAAAAGGAGAACATCGGATGGATGATTGTTTCGTCGAACGAATATTCCATATGATTTTATCAATAGATGTATTATAAGATAATTTTGGTTCGTTAAACGACATTGCCAGAAGTTTAGCTTTAACAGTGTAAATGAGTCGTTCTACGACTCCGTTGGATCTGTGATCCCCAACGGTACATAAAATTAATTTAATTTTGTTCTTCTCGCAGAAGTTTCTAAAATCGAAAGTAGTAAGAAATGACCCATGGTCGGCTCTAAAAGATTTTGGAAATTCGTGAAGGTGGCAATAACCTGTCATCAAAGATAAAATTGAAGAAGCCGAGGTGTTGTTCACTACTTTTGCTGACGGTAACTTTGAGAAGCGATCGATGTATAACAAAAGATATTTCGAGTTACCCCAATTTTTGTCCAATGGACCCGCAAAGTCTAAATCTGCTTCTTCATTTGATTTGGTCAGAATCAGAAATTTCTCCGTATTATTCGTCCCTACTATCACTTTTAGGTTCTTACCGGCCTTGATGCACTGGATGCAAATTTTCCCGTGATAGTAAACCTCCCGGTATAGATGTGGCCACCAAATTTTCTCTGACAAGGATTTGATCCCGAACTGTCCTGGGTTTGATGACCGGAATGGCGACCTTAGAGCTGCTGGTACTATCAATTTGTTACCATAAATAACAATCCTTCTTTAACGTGAATGCCTCTGAAAGTTCTTTAGGTAGGCTCCGAATTTATCCAATGGTCTGCCTTCCTCTACTGCCTTCTTCACCTCCTTTAGGATTTTGTCTTCGTCCGTCATCAGTTTTATTAGTTTGTTTGAGCAATGATCTGTAAGGGATAGCGGAGTGTCTGGTAATTTGATATCTCTCTTGTACTTGGCCAGTAGTTTCTTGTGTAAATCTGACATTGTATCGTTATTGAAGTTCAACGAAATTCCTTTATTTTCTGCCCTGAGGGAAATTTTTAGCAAGTTAACCGATGTAATGAATTCTTGTAATTGTTTTTTTTCTGATCTGAATTTAACGACTGAGTAGTTGAAAGTTTTGACTGGGCAAGAAAAAATAAAAATATTTTATCTGATAAATAAAAACAATTGAATTCAAATTTTGATAATTTAGTGGAACGCAACCGCTTGTACAAGACTCTGAACGTGAGTGATTGGAGTTACAAATTCTAACCGTGTCGTTTACGTAGTTCAGAATACTCGAGAAGAACGACCGTTGGATGCTAAGCGATAGTTCTTTCTTTCCGCCCATTAGATTATTACAATCCAAGTTACTGATCGTATTTGCATCCACTTGCTTATACAATTCGTTCTTTTTACAATTATTTTTTTTAAAATCACTATTTACAGAGAGGTTTTCTACAATCTCTTGTACTGCAGCCACTACAAAGTCGCTATCATAGTGAGAGGCTGGGAGTGCTTTTCCTGAAGGTAATCTCGACAATAAATATGAAAAACCCATTTCTTTTCCCGGTATGTGTTTGATCTTGAAAATAAATGGTAAAAGTCGGTTTACCCAACGGGCTGTCTGCTGTGCATAGTTTCAATAGTCTGGTTTGCATTTAGTGCTGATAGCAATGCCTTATGTTCCGTTATGATTTCGAACTCAGCACCATACAAACAATTTTTAAAATGATCCGTCGCCCAGACTACTCCCAACAATTCAAGTTCATTAGTCGAATATTTACTTTCGTGATTATTTAAAAATCGGGAAGCAAATGCTATTGTTAACCAATTCTCCCCATCCCATTGTTCTAGGGTGGTTCCCAGGCGCTATTAGAAGCGTCTGTCTTAAGTCTTGACATCTTTTATGTCAAAACGGTTGTTCTCTGTGATGTTAACTATCTGTTGGTTTAGTTCCTCAAACGCCTTCGTATGCTCGTCGTTCCATTGTTAAACTGATTTCTTTACGAGAAGTGGTCGCTGGAGAGAACTTAGAGATGACAAGTTCGGGATGAATTTCATATACTGATTGATTGATCCGAAGAATGACCTTAGTTCGGAAATAACTTTGGGATTTGGTAGGCTTTTTATCGAATCTGATTTTCCCACCAGTGGTTTTACGCCCGAATTCGATATCTTGAAACCCAGCCACTCTATTTTTTTTTTAGAAAAATGCACACATTTCTCCCATTTCACTGCCATATTCTTGCTGTCCAAAATGTTTGAAAATTTTGATAATGTCGCTTTGTGTTCATTTAATGATCCTTTCGAAGCTATCAAAATGTCGTCTATATAACAATTGGTAAAAGGATTGTCTTTTAATAAAGAATCCATCGCCCTCTGGAATTCGTTTGGCATATCGCCCAGTCCGTAAAACCCCGTTAAAAACCTATAGGTCCCGGTGGTTTCGCCCCCCACAATACTAAAGTTACACTGTTTGCTGGTGTCTGTACATAATTGTAGTTGACTGTACGCATTTTTTAGATCTATACTACTAAACCAAACTTCTCCTGACTCTCTGCTTGACAGTTGGAGCGCTATGTTGTCTATCAGTTCATGTATGTTTGGCATTTGATCTTTGTTCTTGAATATCTGGTTATTTAATAGTTTGCAGTCTAATGCCAACTTAATGCTACCGTCTTTTTTTCTTGTAATCACTATTGGACTTATGAAGCAATCTTCATCGCATTTGTTTAGCTTCACAATATGCCCCTCTTTTTCCATTCTATTTAGTTTCATCTTTACATTAACTAGTAAATGCAGGGGAACTCTTCCACCTTTGGTTTGGATAGGTTTGAATGGAGAGTGAAAATGTGTAATTTTTCTGTCCAATGGTATTTTCCCAACTCTGTTAAATAATTTTTTGTACTCCTCTTACAGATTAAGAATTATGTCCGAATTATTGTTTAAATTACACACCTCTGGGCGTGATATGTTTTTGACGGGTAGTAGAGGCTGTCGTTGAGCTATCTCGATTCCAATTCTCGGTAGATTGTCGTTTCCCAGGATGTTCTTCTCATGTCTAGATTTGATAAAAAATGGGGTTTTGTCGGCGATCCATCCATTGGATTGTAATCCTACTATCACTTTCCCGATGATGTTGATTGTGTCGTTGGTAAATCCGCAGTATAGTTACCTAGTTTTCTTCTCTACCGATTGTATTTTCAATTGTGGATTTCTCAACTTCAATTCAGGTAGGACGTTTTGCTTCAGGAAGCTCACTGGGCTTGCAGAATCCACTGGAATGTTCAAGTTAACTATCGCATCGTCTCCCAGTCCGATGTTGACTAATTTCTTGGTTTCCAAGCCATTAGTATCGTATATTGTTCTGATGTTAAGAGTGGAATAGTCATCGTTGTCACTTATCCCCTCTTCGGTCCACGCGTTGATTGCTCCGCAAAAGTTCTCTCCGCTTCTTGCTTGAGGTATTCTGGGGAATATGAACAATTCTGACTATTTACAGTTTCATCTACAGTATTTACAGCGGGTTTTCTTCCTTTCGATTTACATTGTCTTCCAAAATGTCCTTTATATTTACAGATATTACAAACAATTTTTTTTTCGCCGGACACACATTCAGATGACCCTTGGTAAACGCATTCCCGCATTTCATCCAAGTATTTTATCTTTCAATGTTCAGGCTTGGTTCCTTTTTGACATTATTAAAATTTTTGTACACTCTACCGCTACTTCCTGTCGTGTTGAAAGATCTAGTCATATTTGTTAGTTTCAGGTGATTATAATAGCCTTTTTCGTCGATGATTGCTTGGTTGAGTGCAACCATTGGATTGAGGGTTTCCGAAAGTAGTCTACGTTGTAAGTCACCATTTTTCATGTTAAAAATAAATACGTCTCTAATCCACTCCTGTTCTGCATTATTGATTCCAATTTCACACGATCTTGCTAAATCTGATAATGCGCCCTAAAAGTGTTCGTAGGATTCTCTATCCTTTTGTTTCCTGTTCAATAGTTTGTATCGCTCAAACGTTATATTAGTTGGTTTGATAAAAGCCGATTCTAGCAGTTCGTAATATTCTTTGAATGAGATTCCTAGGACTTTTACCCTTGGATGTTTTTCGGCGAAAACTCTTTTTTCTTCCGCTCCTAGGGCCAAGTACAGAATTGATCTTACTTTTTTGTCGGCCTCATATCTCCTCATTCCTCCGAACTTCCGTTTCTCTTCTGCTAGTCTTTTCTCTTCTGCGTGTTCGTAGACTCGCATTACTTCTGTATTCCTGGCCTACCTAGCTTTCCTCTGTTGGTCAAATTCTGACTCCTGGGCGCCTTCTAGGATCGGTAACGTCGTCTCCCCTTCCACTGGTTCTTTAAGATTATCTATGTCTAGATTTTCCTTTGCAATGATAGCCAGATGGAATTGGTCTATCCAGTTGTTCCAATGGGTGAGAGATTCTAACGTGTGGTTCGGCCAAAAGGCGGGTATTCCCAGCAGGTTCGAATCAGTAGTTGACTGCGCCATAATAAAAGTATAGGTTTACCACTGGTAACTAAGATATATAACTAAGATTAAAACAGAATAAAAAGTAGTGTGTGAATTAAAACTGACTGTAGTCTAAAAAGAGCAACTAGTGACTCGAAGTCCAATGGACTTCGTAGAGTGTACATTAACTGGTACTTGATTAAACATTAAAAGTCAAGGTTACAACATACTAAAATACTAAATTACAACACTAGCATCACGCATTTAGCGAACCTGATTCGTAAAACGATTATTAAATCCAAAAGTTTAAAACAGATGAAATCGTTTACTGGTTGTTAAAAGTACTACCGGTTGTTAAATCCTACGTACTGTGCAAAATACGAGTTGAGCCTTTATGCAATGGTCACTGAATGTCAGCAATCTTGTCAATCTAAATGATTAAGCTTCCGGGCTAGTTTGCCAAAAAGTGAAATTTTTCATGTATTTTCGGTTCTGTTTTTAATTTCCTAGGCATAGGAACCTAATTATTGAACCTTTTAGTGGGAAAACATCAAAAAACTCCAGCTAAAAACTGCTGAACGATATTTACGCCTGCAAAACCTTCAGTAGTCTGCGAAATTGTCCAGCGGCTTTTGTATGTTCGAAGAAAACTAACACTGTTTTTCGCAATTGGATTGGATGAAAACTGTCTTTTGAACATTCGGAGGTCATCTTGGCGCCGAACGAAGCTGACGTTAACAAATAGACAACAAAAACAGCACCTTTTTGCGACAGTGAAAAGAAAATTATCCAATTCTGAGCGACAGCTGAAAAATTTTTGTATTTCTGTATAGCAAAGTAACGGGAGATATTGAGTTTTTATGCCAAAGTAAAAAAAATAATGGAAAAAATTTTTGATTTCCTCATTTGACTCGTTCATATGATATAATATACGTACGGTATTACAATATAAAATACTACTTCAAATTATATGACTTTAATTTTCATCGTATTATACTATTTTATTTTATATTTCTTTATGAAATTTTTATTATATTAAATTCTATTGTTTTTTAATACTTTATATTTTTTTATATGTTTTTTTATTATTTTAGTTAAATTGAAATAAATTGTAATATGCGATTCCATTCAATACTTTTATATATTACGTTAATTTTGTTCTTTAAGTTTTTTAATTAAATTTTTATATTTTAAATGATTTTACTATAGTGTACTTTTGAAACATTAGTTTATACTATTATAAGATATCATTTTAAACTATCTCTTTTTATATACTTCTTAAATTAAATAAAATTATACTAAAAAGTTTTGAAATCATTTTTTTACTTCAAATTATTTTATTGGTATTGTTTTATATTAATTTATATTGTGCTGATTTAAATTATATTAAATTATGCTTTAACTTATATCATTTTAAATATTATAACATATCGTTTTATATTAGGTTATAACATTCTCAATTCTAATATTTCATTTTACCTTTTATTATATTATTTTATAATCTATTTCTTTACATTATGTTATATTATTATATTGCACTCAATTATATTGTTTTTTATATCATGGTGTATTAATTTGATTTCTGACTACTTTTAATCAATTTGTTTTTTTTATTTTTAATTCAAACTACTTTTTTACTTCATGATTATATACTTAAATATATTTTTTAAATTTGTTTACATTAAATAAACTGATTTTTAATTAATTAAAAATCATTCTTTTTAGATTATATTATAGTTTTTACAATTTTTCATTTTAAATAATGTTATCAGGAAAGATATATTAAAATATTTTATTTTATTTTTTAATATATTACATTATTTTGTATTATATTGCATCATATCAATAAACATCATTCTTTTAAATTAAGTTATTGTACATTTTAATTTTTTTCATTATATGATTTTTTATGCATTTACTAAATTTATTTTATTATATTTTATCTTAGAATACATTTTATTACAAAATATTATGTCAGGTCACATCATTTTAATATCATTTTAATTTATAATATTTTATTTTGTTTTAAATTATATTCTGTTATATCATGTTATTTTACGTTATTTTATTTTATATTATATTATTTATAATTTCATTTATCAATTTTTTATCGTGGTATTTTGTTATATTCTTTTAATATGATTTTATATATTCTATATTATTTTATTTGATTTTGTTTTATATCAATTTTTTTTTTCATTATGTTGTTTTACTTTCTTTCATATCATTTTTTATTTTAAATTATATTACGATACTTTATTTAATTTTGTAATAAATGATATTGTATTATTTGTATAATATGTTTTAATATATAATAGTGTTTGATTTGAAACATAATATTTCATATTTTTTATATTATTTTATATTATATAATTTTTTATTATTATTTTTGTTGTGTTAAATTATAATATGTTCTATTATATTATTTTATAACAAACTATCAACTTTTCCTTATATTTGCAAAATAGTCCATACTTTTGTATTTTATATTAAATCGTAATATAAAGTTTTATGGTAAATTATAGTTTTATATCAGAGTTTTCATCATCCTGTTTTAAAAGAAATTGAGTTATGACCTTTAGATTAACTCATAGAGTAATTTCAGATAGGGTACACCGTCTGCCCGTCACGCTATCTTATTTTCGGCGGGATAGATTCGTGCAGCTTCTTAGTCTAATACCGATCTTAATCTTACTCTTATATCTCTAAGTCTCATTAGATCTAGAGTATACTGGTTTGTTACGAGTCGGTCTCTTGGAGAAAGCAACTGAGTTGTAAATTAAATTCAAAATGCTCTGGTGCTGAAATTACAAGTAATTTCAGCACTTAAAAAAAGTGGTTTGTTAGTTAGATGGAGTGTGATTGGTTAGTCTTTAAAATTTTATAGGGATAAGATATCTAATTTATAACCAATAATAATATATAGTTTGGATCAGGTTTCACCCATCCGGGGTTTACAGAGTTTTTGTTCTTTTTGACTTCCTTCCATAATGGAGGATGGACGATGATTGTTTGTATTTCACGAGCAACATTTCATTTCCGTTCTCGATGACTGAGACCGTCAACAAATCAATCTGATTTCCAAAGGGTTTGTTATGATCGTCTGTTCTTGGTCGGTGTGGAGAACTGTGTTTCGATTTGGATTGGGAATGGCGTGAAGCTCGAGTTTGGAGGGAATGCCTTGCAACTCGGATCTGTACGTATACTGGAATTTTGAGGTGGTCATTGGTCTGTTTCAATGAATTCCCTGCTTCGAAGTCAAGTCGTACTTCAAATCCTTTGAGTTGTGATTGTGAGCGGCATATCGGTTGGCATTCTTTGTGTTGAGGGTGATGAGGTCGTCTTAGCTGTTTGATGCTCGTCTTTCGTGATTGTTTATGATCTATAATACTAAACTAGATAATTTACATAAAAATTGTTTGGTTAGTTTTCTCTTCAGTTTTGATTTTTGATTTTTTTTATCGCAAAAGCTTTTAATTTTTAGTTCAGTGATTTTAAAAGAGTTACTCACACTTAGTACCTCTTAACAAAAATAAGGAGTGTTTCACAAAGCTTGGGCTCTAGCTCGTTGGGTTAGGCCGGCTATTAAGCATGCTCAGGACGTCCTCTACTGGTGGGTTAGGCCAGGAGTGAGGGTATGATTGCTTGCTGGTTTTTTATGGGGTCCTGTTTTGTGTTATCCTTTTATATTATGTTTGTTACTAGTTTTTTCCTCTTGATGTTTTGGTTGTGTCATTTTCTCAAAAATCAAATTGTTTGGTTTGGGTTTGTCTTTCGACTTATTGGTGTTTTATGGTCGTTTTAAGACTTTTTATCAATAGTCTTCAAAAAAATAAATTATCGGTTCTTTTAGCTGGTTGAATCTGGTTTGGGTACTGTGGGTTTTCTTTTCTTAGTCATGCTGTTAGTTTGTGGTTTATGGTGTTTAGTAAGCTGCGTTGTTTAGTTGGGATTATCATATAGTTCCTTTTCAACCGGGTTGAAAGAAAGTTTGAAATTGTTATTATTAGTTTGAGTTGTTATAAGTGAAAGTTAAAACTTGAAAAAATTATTTTAAACAATTCGTCGTGGACGAGCTGTGCGAGTGTGGAGGGAATTTGTGTGCGATCGATTCTTAAAAAGGTTAGTACTGCTGACATTTGTTTAAATTTACTGCTGAAAATTTTAAGTTTACTGCTTTGTGGGGATTGAAATTGTTAAATTTTTTTCAGTGTCTTTAGATTTACTGCATTAGAGAAAAGAATTTATAGATGATTTTACTGCTGTAGAGAAGAAATTTTACTGCGTCTTTTATTGCTGTTTTTTAATAAAAGTTTATAATCTATAAAAAAAATTGCAATACAAAGTTTATAATTTATAAAAGAGTTTTCAGTTTTTTATTTCTGTTTTCTGTTTAAAGATGATGGTGATCTTAAGACAAAAAAAAACATTTAATAAAAAATGATTAGCTTGTTTTAAATTTATTAGTTATAAGTTATTTAATTCATTTTTACCTATGCATCGGGGAAGATGCCATGAGGGAAGATATCGTGTATTGAATCTGATGTGGTTAGTAATTTTGCTAATATGTGGATGATATTTTTAGTTTCGAGCAGTGGCCAAAGCAATTGAGGTGCTTTTATGGTGTTTAGTTCTTCGGTGCCAACGGAAAACTCGTGATTGGTGTGTTGAATGAGGTTAAAAAGCTTGTGCCTATGATTAGTATTGTGAATGATTTCTAATATTGGGATTTCTATAGGTGGGATATATTCATGGGCGACAATGAGGGGTCGGGATTTGTAACAGTGGCCTACTACGGTCACATATGAGGCTTAAGAAAAATAGGCCCTATAACCATTGGCTCAAGATTCAGGGACACTATCTCTTGTTGTTTCTGCCTCAAAACGGTCGGAGCCAATTTGGTTCACTTGCGACATAAGACTGGAACCCGTTACAGCTTAAAGGCCACTACCAAATTACCCCCCACTCTAGAAAATAAGAACGTCGCCATACTTAGGTCTCAAAATACCCAAAATACACGAACGCCGTTAAAAACAGGGTCGGAACAATCCGTACAGTTACTTTTTATTAGAGAGTGGAAATTTGATCCATTTCAGATGGATCAACCTAAAACTCGCCTTATCTCAACATAACAATCATAAAACACACTCAAGAAAATTAAATTGAGTACTCACATACCAGCACACTCGAGAATTAGAGGTAATTTAACTAGTAAGTAACTCTAGAATTGATGGGTCATTAAGTTTAACTCGAGAAGTTTGTAACAAATCAGTTTTAGCTCAAGAAACGAGTTTTGGGTCTGGACCATTGGGAGACTTCGGTTGTCCAGCTTTCCACCGAAGGTTCTTTCTGATCCACTTGAATTCACTCTCTCTTCACTGGTGATTACTTTCTGTCTTCTGTCAAGAATAAGACAGCTCTACTCTCGTGCTTATTTTGATGACGGAAATTGCGAATAGCAATTTCCCGCTGTTTTAATTTGCCACTTTCCCGCAAATGTAATTCGATCGTTCTGATTTTATTTCTGATATTTTCAGAATATGCAATTCGAATTTTTGAAAAATTCAATTTGACCCCAAAATCATGTTTTTCTCCACACTGCTCAAGGTCAAACTTACAAATTTGACCGACTGGCACATACTCCCCGGACTCAAGATCGCGTGCTGCCGTCTGTCAGTGAATCCCCAGAATTTCGAGTGTTGCTCAAGGTACAGTGCCAGTGGTCATTTACAGAACTTTGCAGCAGACTTAAGTTTGTCTACACCCCAAAATTCACAACCATATAAAGTTTTCACACTATCGCCAAACAGCAATCAAAATCTAAAGACACCTGCACCTTTGAGTTTTCGGCTTTGCAAGCTTCTAATTTTAAAATTCATTTTGTCCCATTCAATCAGGAAATTGTCATGCAGCATTTTGATTTATATAATAGATATAGCATATTAATAACAATACCTCATTCGTTAAAATTTCTTTTTCGTGAACCCAGATTTCATCCGAGTTCACCCTCGAGCCCCTTTCCTTCCCTCTCAAGACTCAAGACTCTAGAAATCCCCATTGAGCCACCTGCTCATCTCGCGTTTTTCGCCTTCGAAGTACTGAGCCCAGACGCATCTGACACCGCAATCTGTTTCAACAGTGCCTCTTCATCATCGGAGCTAATTACGATCTCCTCCCAAGCCTTAAGCGCTTCATAAGACCGCATCCATTCCCTCTGCTCCTGCAACCTCTGTAACATTCTCCCGGAAGATACATATCAACGGAAAATAAAGCTAGGTCCTAAAACGACTGGCCAACGTCTAAACAGAGCTTTACATGCTTTAACCGTCTCTAACAAAGCCAGTTCTTTTGGTGGTCTTTCTAACATCGGGTCGACAAAAACGTTACTGTTCTCCGGCTTCGACCAGAACGCTCAATTTAACTAGATTACATGCAGAAATAGTGAGCTCATGGCTGGGTCTCAGTGTCCCCAGACCACAAGGTCACTCCTAAAAACAGGGCTACTACTACTTATTGAATTATTATTGTTTTTGTTCAGTAGATAAAAATCACCATCTCCATCGAAGATGGATCAACCCTTTCCCCCAACTCCTAGCTTCTCATCCTTATCAAAATGAATTCAGATGTTAATTAAATTCAACTCAGGGCATGGCAGGGAAGCTAAAAGTTTATATAAGATGATAAAAGTTCCAGTCCCGAGACCCCTCCGGATTCTCGAATCCAGGGAAATAAGAGTCTTATCTTCCTTCCGGAAGGCTGTCTTCCACCCTTCACCGTTGTTCGCAACGGCCTTGCAACTATTGTAGCGACACAATAGTTGCAACTCGGAGCGGTCTCTGCTACTTCTGCAATTCGCTGTTGTTTTTCAATCACAATCTTCGTTGTTATCGCTATCGCCACTAATGTTGTTGTGTTGCTTTTCGGTTTTTCTGCCAAAATGGCCGTTTTTGACGTTTCTGAGAATTGTTACGTCATCACTTCGAAAATTTAAAATTTAGGAATTTCCGAATCCTTTAGCCTTCACGATTTGTCCAATCGTTCGAATAACGTTCTTATTCCCTCCAATTTGCCAATTCGGAAGGTTCGCTGCTAAAAACTCGAGATTTCAGATTCTGCATTTTGGCACATTCTGGTCGAATGTCACATACTCCCCGGACAGTCCGGTCAATGTTCTCATTGAATCTCGCAATGTTCGTAAAATTGGTACAGTGTCATCGAACAGAATTTACAAAATGCACGAAATTACTTTTATCCGCGTCACATCGACTCACTGCAGAATATAAATGGCATCATACTACATCACTATAACCTTCAAATTTTTTCATTAATCTGCACCTTGAGGATATGACCTAAGATAAAAACATCTTTTCTGACTTCCAATGTCAATGTCCTGATTAAAAACTTTTTCTCCTAGATTTATAAGATGTTGGTTTGCAGAACAGTCCTGCCAACCAACAAGCTAAAATTATCTTACTATGCTCCTTCCCTTCGGAAATCTTGCTTGTTATTGTCCTGAATATCAAAACTAAGAAATTCTGAGGTTAGAAAGCACAATGAAACAATCTCCCTCTTCAAGAGATTATCCAAGTCTTTCATGTCACCACAAAGTGATCAGTCGTCCTAATTGATTAAAAACAATCATGCAGGCTGGAATATTTAAACATACTTTTCACTCAAGCCTTTCTAAACAAATTATAAGTGTCTCTAAAGCCACTTAACTAAAAATCAAAATGCAAATTTATAAAGACAACAAATTCTTTAATGTTCAAAACTCAACTAAATGTTTCAGTTTTCAATTACAACTTGGTTGCTTGGTTTCTCACTTGAGTTTTTTCACACACATAAAACAATTCTGAGTTTTAACTTCTTCTATTTCGTCATTTCTTTGTTTTTTATCTTTTCGTCGTTTAGAAGTTCTAAAACTTGTAAGTTCTTCTAATTTTTCTTCTTTTTGCCTTGTTCTTTCGACCATTCGTCAATGTTCCATCTCTTCCTCCTGTGATACTGACTCTGCACTTTCAGTCTCTGTGTCTTGCAACACATCGTTGGCTATTCTGACGCTGTTGGAAGCAGTCCTCCAACACTTCTGCTCTTCTACCCTCTGTTTGCAACAAGGTAGGGGATCCACGTTAGATTCTCTGTTCCTGCAGAAGCTGTTGTGGAGACACAACGTCACATTTCTCTCCAAATCTTCCTTCAACATCTCCGCCTTCTCCTTTCCACTACGTTCACTTGTCCTGGAAATTCTTTTCACAGCGGTGGTCACTGCATTCCGATGAGTCACGAAAGCTCGCTTGAAGGCTCCCGCTCCAATGTCCAGCTGATATTCACATTACACTCTGCCGTGCTTCGACATATGCTTCTTAGCATATTCGTACAACCATGCAGTCATGTTAGCTCTGAACCATGGCATCAATCGTCTTCTTGCCCATATCTTCTTCACTTCCATCGGAATGTTTAGAATCTTGCACATTGTCTCAAAAAGATCTAAATCTTTCATACATTCCAACTTCTGCAACTGTTCTCTGGTTGGCGCTTCCTGTCTATTGTTCTCTCTTACATGAGCTTCCAGCCATCGTATCGCCATCATAACTCCCACTATCACTATTGTTATGGGCTGTGATGAGTCTGGTAAACCCATGGAGAGCAGCTCTCCAGAGTCCCAGATCAACACCAGATTACTACGCCCGGGATACCACCAAGTCTGCAGCAAGCAGTGGCAGGGAAACTCGTCATGTGTCAACATGATGCTCCTCCAATTACGTTTTCCCGAAGCTTCCAGTAATGGTTCCACTTCCATCATCACTCGGTGAACTTCATCATTCTCGTCTACTGTATTGTAATCTGTAACGGTTGATCCTCTCTGTTTCTGTCTCTCAAAGTCACTGAAGTTCCCACTCACGTATCCCTTGAACTTCCTTCCCAGTAATGATTCCAACTCCTCCTTTGTTCTCTCTGGAACTGCTGAGAACATCTTACATAGCAACTCATAAGATTTTTCGGACATTATGTTCAGTCTCACACACTTTGACACTGAGAAGGCTTGATCCACGATCGTTCTCGTACTATTCACAACCACAGTTACGAAGTGCACCGGGTATCTGCTCTTGCACATTGAAGCCAATGTCGAGCCCACCAAATACCGTTCTCCTGATGGTCTACAATAAGTCTCACCGTGTCTGATGTTCATTTCCTCCTCGATCGCTTCCCTCCATTTTCCTATGTGTTTCTGCTCGGTTTGCAAAACTCCTGGAAATACTTCCACACTGATGGCAGTGACCATCTCATGTCTCTGTTCTAGATTCAATAGTGACTCTAAAGAACCAAACATGCTGTAGAATCCTAGTGCAGTCAATAGATTCACCTCGGTTCCTCCATGGCAATCCGCGATCAGTTCCGTTTCCGTCCTTGTCTTCATCACGACATTCCCAAACAATATCGTCAATTGCTTGTGTGGTCTCTCTAGTGTTCTCACACAATCCAGACCTTCACAAACGTGACCTTCTTATCCACAGACTTCCGCCAGACAGCTACCAGGTTTAACCCAGTCTTCTGGTCCCCAGCCAGGCAACTCCACTTTATCTTCCCCGTTGCTCCTAGAGGCCGTTATTATTATATATGATTTTAAGGTCACGCAAGTTACTGTCTGCATTCAGATCCCTCTGCACGTCTTGTGTCGCCCGTAATATCGAGTCAGCGTTGGGACTAGGTCACCTTGATGGCCTCATCAATTCCCACACTACCATCAAACTCGTTCTCAGTAATTCAGCTGAGAATCCCAACTCAAATTCCACTCTTTTATCGGATTTTGGTACGGAAGGTGCAGTCACCTCTTCTTCCAAGATCAGTCCCAATTTAATCTGAGGATTGGTAGCGCTCTTAATCGTCACAATTCTCGACGTCCAGAATCTTAGCAACACTGCCTGCTCGTAATCGAAGAAGCACTCGCGTATATCTTCACTCAGGAACGGGTTGTACGCTATCCCTATGACTCCGGATACGTAGCTGTACGACTTCTTCTTGATTAGTCCACAGTATTCACTGGACTTCGGTAGTGCCCCCATAGATTCTTTGGTGAGTCTCAGCTCCTTGTTTGAAATTCTCCTGATTTCTTCTATCTTTCTCATGGGCTCTAACTCCTCGGGTTCTTTCATATTCACCCTCATCGGTTTACTTTGATGCATATCCAGCAGTGATAGCAAGAGTAAGGATTTTGCTCGCTCATCGCCCTCCCTCAGCATCTTGACACAGGTGTTCAATGCTGGTACTGAAATCTGTTCTATCATGAATCGAATGAAACAGAGAGCGTCTCTCCGCTTCGCACACGCTACTGCTGCTCCTCTTGGATCATCAGATCCCTCAGGTTCGTCATAAGGAAAACCTTCTATTCATTTGACCTCTTCCTTTCTTCTGAATCGTACTCTTCGCGAGTCAGTCCCATAATGCACCAGGCAAACCTCAGTTGTAATTCGGTTCTCACATAAGGTACTGCCATGAGAGCGTGTATCCACGGCGCAGTCCTCATCTCTTCTTCGAAGTACCGTAACACCACTGCTTTCCATGGAAGGCTCACCAATTGCTCCATCGTTTCTGCCTGTATCTCCGACGACGCTAGATTCCCGTACGCCTTCTGCTTGAGGGTGGTGCCTTGCAACATTGTCTCTAGATAACCTTCCATGGCACTCTTGTCTTCCAGGGCCATCACATACCCTCTAGCCGAGTTTCGGTACTCCAACATTTCCATGTATCCACCGGCGGGTTCATCTATCGACACAGCCTCCGATACTGTCAGTCGGTTATACTCCACTGGTACTAGATGTCCTGCGACACTTCCTTTTCCGTGATTCATAGGAGATGGCTTGAAGTCTTTCATTGTGCTCTCTCCACATTGGCTAAGTATCTCCATTTCTAAGGTTGCTCCAGTCAGAGTGCGGTCACTCCTTTTGGATTTGTAGCCTGTTGACTTTATCCCCGCCATGAGAATGGGTGGCACCATCGCTGTATCAGTCAACATCTTATCAGAGCCAGACAATTGATAATCGCCTTGTCCCAAATCCATGACCTCTTCGACTCGTTTTCTCTTCGCTGAATTGACAGCTTTCACCGATATCTCCGAATCCACTTTCGTCTTTCCTACTCTTCTCGGCATCACTCTGCTGCCTAACTTCATTTTCATCTCGTTGATCTTATCAATCACCATTTTCGATCGCATCGTCCCTTTCCTGGTTCTTGACAGATACACCACCTATCCTTTATCGTCCTGCGGCGTCATCTTGATGGGAGAGTTCGCCTCACTTTCATCAGTGGCTGAGTCAATCAATAACTCACTCAATCTCCCTTCACACTCATCAAGTTTGTCAAGGACCTCCCGCATCAATGGTCGGTTGAGACCTATTTTCAAAATGAACTGGGTCCCGTAGCTCTGCACTACTGTCCAGACTTCTTCCATGAACGCCACTCTGTTCAATCTTCATCTCGTCCTATTTTCATGGTCTCGGTGATGTACTTCCCACTCTTCTTTGGGCAACGTTCCCAAGAAAGGTACTTTGGCTGAACCCTCTATCCTTCTTCTTCTTGGTGATTCCATAAGGATTCTTCGTTCGTTATTTCTTGAATTGCCAGGAGAGCTGCTCTCCGGCAAATTCTGTTTCATTTCTGTAAAGGCTGACGGAGGCTCCAGTGTCGATATGCCTTCATCTGCTGGCTCAGTCACCTCCAGCGTATCCGCGTTTTTCTCAAAATCACTGAGGAAATTGAAATCCAGGCTGGATACTCCCCCTGTCGATGCTCTGTCATCTTCCCCACCAGCTTGATATGTATCTTGTTGCATGGGTTCTTCGGTTTGACGGCTTCCTCCCTATCCATCATCTCCTCCTGACTTATCCCTCTTCGAGCGTGAGGGTCCTTGCTTTTCAATGTCGACTCCTTCCGGAAACTTCGGTATGATCAATGTACCGGCCGATCTATCTTCCTCTTCTCCATGGACCACTCTGATTTCCTCACAACCGAAGGGTGCTAGGAAGGTTCTCGTCTGCAGCGTTCCTACTACCGTCAACTCCGGTTTCACACTAGTCAGGATCAAGTAGGGCTCAGGCAGCTCGGTCCTGCCTCTCATCTTCATAGGCGCTAGGCCTAATCCCAACCACACCTTGTCAAATCCTCCAGGCTTGGGAGTGGCAGCGTTGCTTATTCGCCTCCTCGTCGCTTGATCCATGTAGGCAAATTGCGTATACTGTATCTATCGTTGCCACAAATTGCTCTATTCTCCTCTCATTGGTTTCAGATGCTCTTAACCTAGGAGCTTGTACCACGGAGACTGCTCCGAGCAACGTTCTTCTTATTAGAGGGAATTCAGTGATTGCCTCCGGCAGCTTCTCGTAATCACCCCAGTCTTTCGTCGCTTCTCTCACCTTATGATAGGCTGCAGTGAGACGAGGAACCCTGGTCATTTCACCATTCGTTTTGTCATAGGGTCTCAGATTCCAGAGCTTCGGAAACACTTCGACGTGCCCTCTCTCTACTTCCCCCATACGATCACAGAAGTGGTCGTCAAAGTTGCTGACCGTCATTTCTGGCTCTGCTATCTTCGCAAACAACAGATATTCGCTCATGAGCTCCCGCAACACATGCTGCTCACACCAGTTTAGTGCACTACAGTCCACTGCTGATATGAGGTTCAGGTGCAGCACCGACCCCCTGTACGTCTCCACCTTAACGTCAGGGAACGCAAACGTGACTGGTGGTCCATAGATCACTGTCACAAACTCTGTGGCTCCTCTGATCAATGCTAAGGGATCGGTCCTCATAGCCAAGCTCAGATCAGTTAATAAGGGCATGCCCCCAACATGTCGTCTAACATCTTCCTCTCTTTCGATTGTCTGATCCTCTCCTGTCCCAAAGCGATTTTGTTGCAAGAGATATTGGATAAGAGTGTGTCTCAAGTTCCACGAGTCCGTGGATTTCTTCATATCCAAACTCCTCACTCTCTATCTCTCATCTGCTCTGGACAACGAGTCAATTTCAATAGTCTTCCCAAGTTCCCGTGTGTAATTGCAATCAGTGTTAGAAGCCCGTCTAACCGCAGGTTCTGAATTCCTTCGGCGAGCAGTATCGCCGGTCCTTTTACAAAACTCTCTGCTCCAAATGTCACGAACAAGGCTAGTAGTTCCACTATTGACACTTCCACTACTGCTTGGAGGAATTCCTTTATCAAGTAATGAGAGACTTTCGGGTAGACTTTCGCCAAGAAGGACGCGGTCCATCCGGCTCTCAACCCTTCCAGCATGCTGTCCGTCCAGTCAAAGCCTTCCTTTCCCTTCACCTCCCGGGTCCAGAAAGTTTCCAGGGTAATCTGACACTTTCTGTTTACAAATTCAGCAGTCTTCTCTTCAGCATTTTCCGCCAGGTTCACCTCCTTTAACAAGTAGGCATGGATCGTTGTGATCATCACAAGGCCATGCTCGAAAGCATCTGCACCCAATGCCGCTACTCGAGGACTTAGTTGTAGCCACTTGTTGGCTTCCGGTTTAGTTCTCAAAACCATTGCCTCCAATTGAGCTCTAGTTTCTTGGGAATTTTTCCTTCTGGTATTCTTACCTGTCACTTCCATTGCTCGGAACCATAGGTCGTTGGACATCGCTATTACCACTCGATGGTCGTCATCTATTCCTGGTTTCAGTTTGAGCTGTCGACTGAAATTGGACAGTTCCAACCCCAGCACCTCGTCCAACACTAACATGTGCAACGCATGGTCCTTGAATCCTCTCATCGCGTTCGAGATATCTGACCACACTGCAGATAGTTCAGCCCTGAGTGGCCTCAGGTTCTCCATCTCTATCATGCGATTTGCGGCCGATATGATCACATCATATTTCCCTTCCGACAGTAAGGTCACGATCGCATACACGAATTTAAGTCCATCCGCGAGATGTGCATACCCCGGAGACAACGCGAACACTATTCTCGGTGTCACCTTGTTGAACGACCCCTCCTTCGTTGCATCTATCACTTCACCCATCGACTCGAGGATGTCTTTTATCGCTGGCCACACGGCATCCTCTGCCGTTGCAGGATCTCTGAGTCTGCTCAGAAAACCTCTGCTGTGTAGATGGTAATTGATGCCAGCAAACACGATCGTGATTGGGTTCATATCCGACTGTCTCTGTACCCCTATAGCCATAGATACCGCTTGCAGTAGGTCCAAATCGACCGCTGTCAACATTATGACGTCCGGCCAAAACAGAGACTTGGAAGTATACACGAACTCTGAATTCGCTACTATCATGATCTTGGCCTTCCTTATTTCTGCTTTGTCATAGGCGGCGAAGATGGTCTCATCTTTCTTTATTGCTTTCAATCCGCCGTATATTTGGACATCGCCATCTTGACTCACTAATTTCGGGTATATTCTTTCCTTTACATACCAGGGGGTGTCGTCAGCTGACTGAACATCTTCACATGTTGTCCAATCGGCGCTCTCGTCGTCAAAATCTTCCTGATCTTTCTTCTCGATTCTCGATTCCCGTCATCATGATTCAACCTCACATCCTGCCGTGGTCTTGCATTCACTGGTCCCATCGTGTTATTAGAGGGCAGTCCCTCTAAGTCGGCAAATCTCAAGGCCGTCGTGGAACTGAAGTTTATGCTCGCGGCTATCAACCAGTCTACGCATGTTATCGAGTATAATTCAGCATCCTCCTTGCATCTTCGATGAAGCTCACCCTCTGGAGATCCAGCTTCATTAGCTCGTCTATATATACATGCCAGGGAGATGATATGGGCCTTGACCACATCAACGAGCCTCTGCTCCGGCGTCTCTCCTCTTGACTGGTACTTGTCGTCTCCGACCTCGTGTCTAAACTAGACGTGCTGGTTGTCTCCTCGAATGGGTTAACAGGTCCTAGTCTTCTGCGAGGATGAATGGTCCTCCTCACGGGTGCTTCTCCCAATCGGTCTTGAACCTCCGTCCTTTGACCTGGTTCGCTGGAGCTCTGTTGTCTATAATTCGTGACGGCCGGGACCGTCCCCAAGCGTGTTTCCAGGTTAGGGAGCACAAAGGTGGTAATCACCGTTTCGCTCGATGCTCCTTCTTCCCTCAGCACTCCTGTGTCGAAGAGTTCCACTTCCAGCTCATCCAACCTTTCCTGGAAGACTCTGTTCAGCCGAGCCTGTCCTTCTATACTATCGAAGTGGATGCCGTCCGTGATCAACCTGGCCTGATCCATCGCTCTCAACTCATGTTCAATGTCCATGAGGATCATCCTTCCAGCATTCCGACTTGCGAGATTCCTCAGGATGTTGTTCCACCTGACCACTCCTTCGTTGTGCCTTCTCCCTGCTGCTGGCAGGCTCCTCGCATTCATTGGCACAGTGCAAACGGTCAGTACCGCGCAGCTGAACTTCTGCCAGAGAGTAGTGAACAAGCACACCATCTTTGATTCCCATAGTGCTTCCTCCTCATCCGAATTTCTCGAGATGTTGTTCGTTCCAACCTGGATCATCACACTGGGGATGCTCCCTGGATTCATTAGCTCCACCATCCGATATAACTGGGCTATAGTCGCTCCTCCGAAGGCCATCACCGTGGTGACCCAAAAGGTCCTCAAACTCGAGAGCACTCTGACTAAGCTGTCCCTCAATATCAGATGGGATGTTCCCAATGGTGGTTGCTGTAGTTTTACTGCCAGGTTCCAAATAGCTCGATTGAAGCAAGCTCTCGGATCTGTCTCCGGGACTCCCGTGAAGTTATATCTCAACTGATTATTCTTCTGTACGTCTATCACTCGAGACACTTTCTTCGCTGGCATTTTCTGTATTTTTCTCTCTGGGGCCTCCGAACTCCCCATTGTTGTCGTGTCCTTAACCCCCTCTCTGTTCATCACGCTTCGAGAGAGTCGTACTCTGCCCGCATCGTCGATTGTTCCATAGGGCGCAGTCAACCCGGAACCTTGTACATTCTTGTTGGCGACTAGACGTCCAGCTGTCTCTATCAGCCTCTTCACCGTTTGTTCCACGACTGGATAACCCAAGGTGTCACTAGGGTCCGGGATTGTCACTCGACCTGCTGCTGCCGGGAGTCGCGTTTGTCTGACTCATTTCTCGAGGCGTCAAGAGCTCCATCGGGGACTGCCCACGAGGATCACTCCTTGCAGGTATCACCTTCTCTACGGCTGTTTTCAACGCTATCCGTTCCTTCTATTCCCGCCTCAAGCGCTCTATCTCTTCGCTCTGCTTTTTGCTGCAGTCCTCGTACAACCTCTTTCACATATCCCGATCTTCCTCCGTGCTGAGCATGGCCTTGGTCATCTCATCTAACTCCTTTCTCGTCCTTTCCAGTTCGTCTTCTACTCCATCCAGGTTTTGCGTGGTTCGGATCGTCTGAACTCCTCGTTCTACTTTCGCCATCTTTGGTGGCACAGCTGCTCTCAGTTGTGAACTAGACGAGGCAGCCTCGCTGTTCATCTCCCGATGCATTCTCGTCAGCCCAGGTTTGGGCTTGGAGGGCATGGGCATCTCACCCGGTTGATAAGTCCCAGAACTTCCCAACCCAGGTTCATTCGCCAAGTCACTCCCAGAGAGATCCCATTTCTCCACCTCATCACTCTCATGTTCGGGCGGTCTAGTACTCTCCTTTCTCCATATGCTGCAATCAATAGGACTTCCGTGGGGCGTTCCCCACGGTTGTCATGTCCCAAGATATTTATCAGGGCGGTCACTACCTTTGGGTCCTCCAGAGTGAACTCTCGTTCCATCAGCCGACGATAGATCGCATCTACCATCGGTCCCACATATGCCTCTGCCAGGTCCATCAATTCATTCAAGTTGAACTTATCCATTCTATTCTTCAAGTTCGATTCGGTTTGATTCAAAGGTTTGACTCAAGTGAGTAATTAAACGATCAATCAGGATCTAGAAAAAGGTGCACGAATATCACACGTGTCAGTTTCTCCTTAACAGATATCGTTAAAATTTACTTAAAAACAGTTCAGATTAAAAGATATTTATCTTAAAATTTATTAAAATCAATCGGTCTCTAAAATTTTGGAATTCGACCTAAGATTGGACAGTCCAAACTTTGGATCTATTCCTAAGATTGTCATTCAGTTGTTCATGGTCACTAACCCCTTCTTACCCAAGATCTTAATAACATAACTCATATTATAACATAACACATAACATGACATAACACATAACTTAGTCTTTAGCCTATCACCCTCTTGCACGTCACTCAGCCTATGCTCAAGTAATATTTCTTATGTAAATATACTTGTATATTAGTATCAGAGAATATCACGTGTACAAGCGCGTACAATTCCCGAGGATGCAGTCGTCCTCTGTTCGGATCGTACACTGGAAGCGAGAGCTCCTTCACGTCCATTTCCACGAGGAAGTCCCTCAGCCTCGTCAAGGACAAGACTAGGTTCTCTGGGTCCACGTGCTGCTTCTCCGTCGCCCTCGTTACCAAGAAGCATAGGTATTTTCCCTGTATCTGTGATGCCGCCGGAGGAAAGGCCGCTACGCCCCCTACTCCTGGTCGTTGCTTCCAAAGGAATTCCACGTTTTTGTATTCTCTCTTAAAATGTGCCGCTAACGCTGTCCTGAAACTCATGTCTGCTGTGATTGCTATCGCACATGTTCTACTTGTGAGTATGAAATCACTGTCTGTTAGTATTATGTTACTTGAATACTCATTTGGTGGGTTAAAATATGACTCAACTGCCCTCCCTATTTCAGGTTTCTTAGGTTCTTCGCCTGTTTCTGCTTCTAAGTCTCCTGTCTCTCTTGCTATTCTTAATTTACTCTTAACGGGAGATCTGGTTCCAGATTTTGGGAACCTCCGTCTGTTCGAGATCCTGCCAATCTTCCTCTGCGTAGGGTAAGATTTCATTATCTGCTTCGATCACCTCGTTTGGATCCAGGTCCAGTGGTGTATTTGTTTCTTCCTCTACGACTTCGTTTCCATCGTTTTTCTCCCTGGTGCCTTTCTCATTGACCTCACAAGCAGGATCCATCATCAGATAGTCCCCTTCTTCCATGTCTGCGGGTATACACCAGTCTTCTGTCGATGGATTGTGTGGCTTAATGTTCTCGTAGTGCGCGGCTCGGCCAGTACTCAGTCTATAAAAGCGTCCCTCCTGGTGCACTTCTGTAATCATGAAGGATCCCCTACATTTTATAGGAGCTTTTTTGTCCCTTTCGGTGGCATAACGTTCTGAAATACCCATACGTAGTCTCCCACAGAGTAAGATTTTGCAAGAGCTGCTTTCTTGTCGAATTTTTTCCTCTGCCTTGCCTGTGCTTGCTGAATATTTCGTCTACACAAATCGTTCAACTCCTGTTGACGTCTGATCACATCCCTCACGTAAACCTGTGGAGACGTTTTCTTTCCCTCATACTCTGGGTAGAAAAAGGTTAAGGGTAAAGACTTCTCGTGTCCAGTTAGCATCATGTGTGGACTAACCCCTGTGGTGGAGTGTTGCGTGCTATTATAGGCTCCCATCACCTGTGGAAGGTATCTGCCCCAATCGGTCATGTACCTGGAACAATATACCCTCAGCATCGACACTAACGTTCTATTCTGTCTTTCCACTAAGCCATTCGTCTGAGGGTGGTATGTCGTGGAGTGAGCTTGAGCAAACTGTGAGCGTCTCATAAGCTCTTTCGTGAGCTCTACTACAAAAGCTGTTCTATTATCCGATTGAAACGTCATCGGACAACCGTGTCTCGCTATCAACGTATTGATCAGGTGGTCGCGTGTCTCCTCCGCTGAGGCAGTAATGGAGGGCACGGCCTCTGCATACTTCTTGAAGTGATCTATCATGACCAGGACTTGGTTATAACCGCTGTCTGTCATGCATATCTTCTGGTGATCTATCTGCACCACCTCGTTGAATTCAGACGACTCTATCGATTGTAAAGGAAATCGCAATTTCCTTGGATCCTTGACCTGTTGGCATGACAGGCACGCTGTTATCCACTTCTAGCATGCTTTTTTCATTCCAGGCCACTCAAATCGCTTCAGGATCCTCTGATACACTTTGTCGATTCCTTGATGGCCCATCTGATCATGCGACCTGAATAATAGTTCTGTCTGAAAGAGTTGCGGCAACACTATCGCGTTTTACTTGTATAGGACTTTGTCTTCGTCTCTTGTCTTGCAAGCCACAATCCCGTCCTTGTTCAGATATAATCTTCCCTCCTTCTGCATGAAGTATTGTCTCAGGATCCGATAACCGTCTTCTTCCAGGTCACCTTTGTCTGGTGCACCATTTTCTATCCACCTTTTCAGGCTACTTGTCATGCGGTCATTTCTCTGCGCCCTTAATAGGTCCGAGAGTCTGTATCTCGCCATCAAGTACGTCTTCATGACCCTCATTTGACTATTCATCTCATTGGGCTGGTGCGTGTGTTCCTCCATCTAAACGCACCAAATCTTCGCCAACGGTTGTGTTTCTTGTTTGAACGGCTGAAGATCGGTCCTGAATACCTCTTTTTGTGGCAACAGACTTATCGACCGCTTCGATACCGCTATCGTTTCCAAGTCATCTGCTGCGTTGTCAAGGATTCTTTCACTTGGTATGAGGTAGCGATCACTGTCAGGGTCCTGGTACACTTCTCTATCCAGATCCCTTGCTCGAGTTTCCACTAGCAGTGTGTCGATCGCTAGTTCTGACAGTTCTGATCCCGAGCTCGACTTCCTGTCTGAGTATGTGTCCATACTTGAATTCCTGGAACTGTCATCTATTGAAGAGTCTGTGATGGAGTCTGCACCCTCCTTCAGATCAGATCCGTACCTTCTTCGCATCCATCTAAACTCCACGGACAAAGCTTTGTTCCCTAGGTTCTGTTTCTTGTCCGGCACTTTTTCGTCTCTCTCAGACTCCTCGGACATACTTCCTTGTCCCGGATGTTGGTCTCGAGCTCGCCGGTTTTTCTCACCATTTGTCTCCCCGGACAAACAATCTTGCTCCAGTCTTCTTTCAACCTTCTCACCTTCTCCATCTTGGTCCTCAAAGGTAACGGTTTTCGTTCGAGTACCGTTTCCCTGTTTCTTTTGACTGTATGAAAAACTCATTAAGACCTCTTGGGGTATTGAGGATACTAGTTGCTGAACTATTGACCTACAATCCCTCTCGTTGTCTTTATGTTGTCGTATTGACGGCATGATCTTCACCTTCTCACTGACTGTCAGTGATGCCATGGCTGCTGCCCACTCGGGGTCATCTCTGGTCACTTCTCTTTCTAATAATCCACCCAGCATCCGCATCACTTGCGGTGTGACCTGCACCGTTTTGTCCAGTAAGGAGAGGCTGTTTATGTTCATGCGAGAGAGTTCCTGCTGGACCAGGTTTGAGCGCAGCAACAAATCCAAGGGCACCGGGTCCCTTTTGGATAGGATTTTTTATCTCGGCTGCTTTTTCCACTGGTAACTCAGGATGCCCTGGAATTGGATGTCCAGAGTTATCCAACCATCTCGTCAAGGGAAGCGCTTCATAAGTTTCTTTGTCCAGAAACGAGAATCCCTCCTTTATCTCTGTTTTCGTTCTGAGGCTGTCAATAGTCTGGTGTCTGTCACGCATCCTGTGCTCGATTATCATGTGGTAGCCATCCAATCTCACCCTCCATCTACCAATGTAACTCTGATCCATCGAGTAGGTCTTCAACCAGGATAACGCTCTGTTGTCCACGCGTAACTTGAAGGGAGCACTCCCCAAGTATGCACGGTACTTTTCCACGAAAGTGACTACTGCAAACATTTCTGCTTTTGGTGCACCAGATTTCATCTCAGTGTCACTCAAGACTTTGCTGCCATATGCAATGGGACGGAGAACTGTTCTTCCATTCCACTCTTGTTCCTGATGCAATATTCCTGAGATGGCTACTGCCGAAGCGTCTGTGTCAAGAACATACATGCCATTTTCCGTAGGCATGCCTAGCACTGGTTCCCGCTTTATGTTCACGAAGGCAACCTGTGCTTCATCGTTCCATTCGAACTTCTCAGCTTGCACATCAGCTTCTGCATTGGATACACCTTGTCTGCATATCCTTTGATGAATTCACGGTAATAATTGGCAAACCCTAGGAAGCTCATTAGCTGTTTGTCCGTTCTCGGAGCCTTCCGTGTCAACACCGCCTCTACTGCTTCCGGGTCTGGCCTCACGCCATGCCTGTCCACCATTCTTCCCAGATATTAAATCGAATCCCTAAAGATTTCACATTTTGATGGTTTGCATTTCAAGCCTGCTCTTTTCATACATCCAAAGACCTCATCGAGCCTGTCAATGTGGTCTTCCAGGGTCGGTGTCGCTATGACTACGTCATCCACGTAACACATCACGAGATTCCCGTACTTTTTGGTCACTCTGGTCAAAGCCTGAGCCATCAGTCTTTGAAAAGTGGCCGTTGCACTGCACAAGCCGAAGGGCATCCTCTTCCACTGGTACAATCCCAATTCGCACGCGAATCTGGTTTTCTCTCTATCCTTCTTCCGCAGAGGGACCTGCCAGAAGGCCGAACCCAAGTCCAGTGTTGTAAAGAACTTGGCATCACCAAGTTTGGAGAGACTCTCGTCTATTCGCGGTATCGGGTACGCATCTTTTATCGTCACCGCGTTCAAGTAGCGAAAGTCGCAACAAAATCTTAGCTGCCCCCTCTCTTTTTCGCCATTACCACCCCGCAAGCCCGTGGCAATTTTGAGGGTTCTATCATGTCGTATTCGAGCAGCATTTCGATTTCCGCTCGGCACGCCTCCGACTTGTGTGGCGTCTTTCGTCTCGCGCCTTCCTTATGCAGGACGGCACCTTCTTCCAGTTCAATTTTTTGTTTGACGAAGTTACAGCAACCGATATCCGCCTTATGTTTTGAAAATACATCTGCGTTCCGATTTGAAACGTCCTGCAATTTTTCGAAATCTCCCTCACCTATTTTCTCTTTTAAATGTTCTATCTCTGGCAAAACCGGTTTGTCAGATTCTAGTTCATATGACGAGGGGCGCTCCGGAAACTTCGAACAGCTCGATAAGCCGTCGTCCGTTTCGGATTTCATTGAAAACAATTTGTTAATAGATTTTAATGCATTAATCCTCGTTAAATTTTTATCTTTATTGGCATGATAAAGACAGTCTTTCACATTATGTTTCTTCAAGTATTGTGTCTCCTCATAGTCGGTCCTCATCGGCAAAGCGTAACCAAGCTTCTTTCCACGCTGGATTGAAGCCGTGGTGTCCAGTGTGTTCAATAACACACTGACACACAGTCCGTTTCGCGTTACCGAGAAGCTCCGGCCTAAAATCACCGAACTCTGACTATTTGGATTCGGTACTAAGCAAACCTGTTTACTATCACCTAACGAATTCAAATTTCTCATTCTAAAAATTGCCACCACAGCTTGTCCTGGCTGTAGTTTTACTTTTCTATCTAAAAAAATTGGCACCTTGTTTTCATCTGTTATTATCCTAATAATTGGTTTCTTAACATACTTCCGGTCCGGGTTTCTAAACCGTATCAGACCGTTACTCAAGTCAATCATCACGTCAAAATTCCTGACAAAATATCTGCCCAAGATGAATTGGTCGGCGTCGTACTACCAGGAAGCTCATCCATAGATCTCGTCCTCCCATGTGGAGAACTGTTATCGGCGTTCTTCCGGCTACGTAGATCGCCCCTCGATTGGCTGCGGCCAGTCGGAGTTTCGTCGGAATTAGATCCTCTCTTGTGAAGCCTATTCTTTCCCAAGTTTTTATCGGCATCACGCTCACCACCGCTCCGGTGTCTAGAAGCCCTGTGACTCCGATTTTCTTGCCATTGGTGTCGAGCAGATGTGCTGTCACATCAGCTTCGTATCCAATGTGTACCGCGTCTTGTTCCATCATAGCGTCATGGCCTACCCTGCGGACTTTGAGTTCGTCCTCTCCCAAATAGATCTGTCCTATTTGGTCACTGTCTGTTGTCACATAAGTCCTAGTGTAAATACTGATTCCATCTACGTTCAGCATCACTTGGTACGGCCCATACACTTCCACGTAACGTCCATGAAGTTTCTTTATGCGAGGTCCACCCGTTGTTAGTAGTGCCCGCACAGCTCTCGACTCAGTGCGTGGCTCCACCTGCCTCAGATAATCTGCGTATGTGTCCAAATGCATCAAAGCGAACTCTGATGGTTCACTCAGATTTCTGATAACTTGGTGTCCAGCCACCGAAATTATCGACTGTATCTTGCTTCCTTGCGGCACCATGCCGAACCTCTGACCGGAGATCACATTAAGTTTCATGCTCAAACTGATTGGTGCTTTTGTCTCTTCAACCTCCGTTGCTTCGAAGGTATTCAGTTGCTCCTGTAGTTTCTCATTTTCCAGTTCGATCTCCTTCGTCACCAGCTCCTGTTGCACTCTGTTTATAGCATCCCTCGCGGCTGCCCTATAATCAATCTTGAAGTCATCGGCCGCAGTCACTGGTTCCGGTTCACATGTCTCTTCAGTTACCGCTTGCATTTTCTTCGTCGCCAGCTCTTGCGGTTTGTCTTTTCTGCGCGCTTCTGCCTCACTCAGCAGGCGAGCCTTGCTGGCTTTCACTCCTGATAAAACTTCCTCATGCCTTGGATGCTTGATGTCTGCTACTGCATCCCAGAATTGCGGACAATCTGATTTAAAATGACCTTCCAAGTTGCAAAAGAAACACCTCGGGCCGAATTTCGCAATTACTCCTCTCATGAGTTCCTCATGGTCAACTTCTGACGCATCTTCGTCCTCGAGGCTAAAGCCCATTGCTTTCATGCCTTGTTTGTAAGTTGGGCATGCTGACACATGATGGTCTGTTGAACTGCAAATGGCACAAGAGCGTCTCTTGTCCATATCATCCTTCGGTATGTACCAGTTGTTCCCCTGGTTTGCTGGCCCATTGTTAAAATTGCCAAAATTGTTCTTATAATAACCAGATCTCGAAGGTGGTTTCAATAAAAGATATTCTTTTGACTTGAGCCTCAACTCCTCTCGTGTTGGCGCATTGGTTGATAGTGGTGTGTAATGCGTTGCCAGCATTGTTCGAAGTTCATCATTCTTCACACCATCGATGAATTTCGAGGCTACTGCCAGGTTCATCCTTCGGTTTGACTCATCCGGTTGGCTGCGTCTTCTCAGCATTTCCAAGTCGTCTAGAAACTTGTCTATCGTTTCATCCTCTCGTTGCCTCCGTTTTTCGAAGCGCGTCATCGCCTGGTGCCCCTGGATCCCTGATCAAAACGGTTTGACAAAATTTCGAAGATTTTCTCGGCTGTTTCACGCTGATATTGCTTATTGGCCATGACACTGTTCAGGTCTGTCCCTTCCAAGTTACTGGTGAGCGCACTGCATTCTTGTCTTTCCGACAAGTCCTCTTCCTGGAAATGCAGTTTCATTACCTCTATCCAGGTATCAATACAGCCATCAGATTCCTTTTTATATCATCTTGGTTTCTTAAAGACTCTTTTGGACTTCTCACTGCATTCACTGGTTCTGGATAACCTTGTAAGAAATGTCTCCAAAGACCTGTTTAGGGGTTCAAAGGCTGTGGCCATTGCCGTAGCATCCCTTGAGTGTCCTGCCTGAGTATCGTCACCCTTTTCTAGTGGTTCTCTATTTGGTGCATCCCTACAATCCGAATCACCGCGACCATTTCCTCCTTGGCCCACATGAACCTTCCCTGGGCTGGCATTTCTCCTGTTACTTGAATCACCTCTCCCAGTCGCATATGTGCATTGCGTCGGTCGTTCGTTTGAGGTCTGTCTGTTCCCTGTTGAACTTGCTCTACTGTTTGGCCCCATGTTCTATTATCCCTTGTGGCATAGCTTGATGAGCTGCCCCTACCTCTAGTGGATCCATATGCCATCCACCTTTGATGGTCATTGAAGTTCACCTTCGGTTCCCTGCTGGGACCTCCCGAATTCGGTTCTTCTTCTTTTGGTCCACTCCTGCTGCCTTGTAGCCCGTCCAACCTGGCCATGATAGCCTGAATTCGTCTCTCCATCGTCGCATCTATCTTTGTGTCAAGAGTTCTATGAGTCTGCTCTTGTTGCGTTCTTAAATTTTCCATATAGTCTCTTAATTGTAACTCTCTCTGTTCCTCTTCTCTTGTGATTCGCGACGAGTTCTTCGCTATGTGCTCGTCCGTTCTTTCCTTCAAACGTTTCTCGCTCCTACCAACTTCTTTTCTATTTCGGTTTATTTCTTCCCGCAGACTTTCTCTTTCAACATGGACTGCTCTTTCTAGTTCACTCATTCTTATGGACATCTGTTCGTTTTGTTTTCCTACACTGCCCACTATATTGTTCAGGGCTTCTTCTAATGCTGCCCCGTTATCCACGAGTTGCGTCACTAGCGGCGGTGTCACCCTGTCGGTCCCAGGTAGCTTCGTACTGGTCGAGATCCGGGCTTTTATCCTCTGTCTCGACGTCTTCTCTTTATCCACTTCAGGATCCGCCAATGCATTGCCTAGCCCTTTGTTTCTTTTCTCCCCAGTTCTCGTCTCCGAATTTGTCATAATCCCAAAGCCTCTCGACTGGCCTGGTGTGATTGCGTCTTTGCTTATCATTCTCACCACACCAAATTTGTCCATGGTTCCAATATTTCTTTCGACGTATGGCTCATTCTCCTGGGTCGAACTATTGAGGCTGACTTGAGATCCAAAGTCCACTTGCTCATAATCGTCCTCTTCTTCCTCCTGGGATTCACCTTCATTTCCTGTGCCCACTCCCATGGTGAATGGAAAGATGTTCCCTAAAGTGTTCTTCATTCTTTCTGTGAACGATGAGGACGTAGTCTGTTTCTCCGTCACACCTGCCATCATGGTATTGTCTGTGGGAGATCTCCTAGTCGTCACAATTTCAGTAGAGATGTCGGACAGTTCCGACATCTCCTCTCGGTCCAGTGTTCCGGTGGAAGTGACAAAATCAGGGCCTTGTTCTACCAGTAGATTCACTCGCTAGCTTTCTGTTCCCTCTCCCGTCTGACCCATGCATTGTTTTTTTCTCATGCATGGCCTGGTCTGGATGGACCTCCACTTCTAACATAGTTTTTTGCTCTTCTGAGGACTTCTGACTCCTGGTTTCAACCATTCTGCCTGAAACCATCTTCCTTTTGCCGGTCCGTGTTCGTGTGATCCGTTCCACAAAAGGGTCGGTCATTGATTTTCTTAGCTCCTCAGGTATGAATTTCCTAGAGCTATTACCTCGTTTAGTTATTCTTGACTTGTCTAGACTCATTTCCTATCTATCCCTTCTCAAGCCTATACACTCAATTCGATTTCTGATGACCTTCTAGTCTGACTATGGATAATAATAACACAACACAATAAGTTTCACAAGTTTCTGTTAAATAGTGACCACGATACCCTGTATTTTATCAGAATACTGCTTGTTATCATTTATTCACACTAATCGATTATTGGTCGTAAGATTTGAGAACTAGCACAATGTGATGATATCAGTCAATTAAAAGATAGTGTACTCACTATCCAATCAAGCACAAAGCACTGAGAATATATCTATGAAAAACGTATGTGTATTATACCCCAGTCGATCGCAGTACAATAGTTGAAATTGATTATTTAAGATAAAGCTTTCCCTGCTTGGTGCTGCACCAAACAGACAAAACTTTGAAGGCAGTAGTTTTCTCAAGTGGGCGTCTATTGCACCCACCGAGTACTGTGTTACCTATCTGCCTTCGGACTGCCCGAGCTAGACCTACTAAAACCCTCAGGGCAGTCACTCTTCGCAAAAACGTATTGGGTTTAAATCTACACCAATGAGTTACACTCTTTTTCAATTTAGACTTAGTGTTGCGAATATCCGAGGTCGGACCTGTTTTGTTTTGGTCTGGTATTTATTGAAGGCAAGTTACCAGTGCAGTCACTGGTTCCTAGCCTGTCTGTTAATAACCTGATACCTCTCACTATTATCTTTTCTTCTGTTTACCTAAGTCCTTAAATATAAAAAAATATATATCCCTCTGGGTTGACAAAAACAGTACCCCTCCGGATTGGCAAAAACAGGACCCTTCCGGATTGGTACAATGAAGACCGCTCCGGATTAGGACCCCTCTGAGTTAGTAAATTTAAGACCCCTCCGGATTGGGACCCCTCCAGTTTTGTGAAAACAAGACCCCTCCGGATTGGGACCCCTCCGAATTGGAAAAATTTTTGACCCCTCCCGATTGGGAGCCCTCTGGTTTCTTAAAAGTAGCTTTTCGGAGATCTCCTTGATTTCAACCTATACCTCTCCGGATCCGTTCTGCGATGCTATTATGCTGTTCGAATTAAATGGGAAGAGTATATGATGCTTTCCTGGACCCCTCCGGATTGAAGTTAAGCCTCTTATTTGACAATTCACGCTAACGGTGAAGGGTCTTATCGTTTGCCTAATTTCGGCTCTATTAAGGTCTTCTTGTGCCTTTAGCCTTCCTTTTTTTGTCTAGAACAGTCTAAAATTACTTAATTCAATCGCAAACCACTTCTTGTAGGGGTTTAATGGCTTTCCAAAAAAAAATTTTATAAAACGTGAAGGGTGTACCCTCTCAAATTGAGGAATTTGCTAAAAACAATCTCAAAAAAATTTTCACATTTTCTTTTTCGAATAATTCTTGTTCCTACTAGTAAGCTCAGCTAATTTCTGATCTAATGGTACCAAGATCAACTCGATTTATTTAGTCGTTCAAAAGTTATTAGCCAAAACGTCTTTCTTCCAAACTCAAAAATTTTCTCTCTTATAGGTTCCGCCTAACTTTTTCCGCAATTCCGTTCTTTTCGACCTAAAAATGATTGATCCGAGCTCAGAAGGCCTATATTCTTCTAGTTCAATGCAAAAGACCCGATCTAAAACGCTTTAGTTTAAAAAAGTTGCGAAAAACTATGCTACCTGTACCCCTCCGGATTGATGAATCCACCAAATCAAACACGTTAACTTCGATTTCTCTGCAACCCAGAAGGCTTTCGGGTAGCGGGTTTCAAAACCTGTAGATTCACTAGTGGACGTTGTCCGAACAACTATTTTTACTGCTCTAACTCATAAATTTCAAAAAAATTTTTGATTTTATAATGTTTCGTACTATCAAAATTCGCGAAAATTCGGTTTTTGGTACCAAAATAGTTCCAACCACTTCCGAACTAAACTTAATCGGTTCTACCTATTGTAGTAGTGCAATTACGATGTAACACACTATTTTAGCGCTTTTTTCCGTTTCAAAAAAATATCGATATGTCAAAAATCGCGATTTGTGGAGGGATCAAAATATCGCTATTTTGACCCTAAAAACCGGTCTGCTTTCTGTGGTTTTCACTGAAAAACGATATAGGAGTATTAATATAGACTATATGAGTAATAATATTGATAATACTTTACCCCTCCGAGTTTGTTTAATATCCGAATTAAGGTGCTTAACTCGGATATTCGCAGTTCGGTGAAGGGTCACTACAGTGCAGCACTGTCGAGCCCCCCACATATTACTATCTTACTTTTTGTACCTAAAGGAATACAAAACTTGCTAACGATACCCAACAGTCGATTGTTGTTGTCGTTGAGCCCCTTCTTGTTGCTCCTTGTACTGCTTGCCGGATCAGTCTTCTCCCAAGACCCTTCCGAATTGAGCGCAAATCAGCAGACCCTTCCGGATTGTGCGCAATTTATCGTTAACGTGCTTAAATGCTCAAATAACCCTGCAGTACAAGCCTCACAAACGGGCCACAAAATTGATCGTGACAATCCTGACTGATATAAATGCCTGTAACAACAATATATCTATCAACAACAAACGGGGGGGGGGGTCGGATCACATATTGTCTGGGGGGATGATTTCTACTGATTTTTTACTTTTTTACTGTTTTTGGTTTTTTCGGTTATTTTTTATGTTTTTTGTTTTTCTTGGGTACTATACTACTTTTTGTTTGGTTTTTTATATATCTTTAAATGTTTTTGGTCACAGACCACTCAGGGAACGAAGGGACGGCCGATCCCCCCACCCCTCCTGGTTTGTGAATTTTCGGTCTTAACTAGGTTAAAAAGCTATTCACGGTAATCCGGAAGGCTTCCGCGTTCCGAACTACCCTTCCGCCCCGGCGATTTAGGCCTATCAAGGGCGTTAATGTGAGCATCCGCTCGGCGCGGAGTGCTCGTTAACGGTTCTGCCGGTCATGATGTTAAATGTTAAAAAATAATAACACCCAGGAGCGCCATAAAAACATCTATGTAACATTCGCCCGGAAGATACATATCAACGGAAAATAAAGCTAGGTCCTAAGACGACCGGCCAACGTCTAAGCAGAGCTTTACATGCTTTTAACCGTCTCTACCAAAGCCAGTTTTTTTGGTGGTCTTTCTAACATCGGGTCGACAAAAACGTTACTGTTCTCCGGCTTCGACCAGAACGCACAATTTAACTAGGTTACATGCAGAAATAGTGAGCTCATGGCTGGGTCTCAGTATCCCCAGACCACAAGGTCACTCCTAAAAACAGGGCTACTACTACTTATTGAATTATTATTGTTTTTGTTCAGTAGATAAAAATCACCATCTCCATCGAAGATGGATCAACCCTTTCCCCCAACTCCTAGCTTCTCATCCTTATCAAAATGAAATCAGATGTTAATTAAATTCAACTCAGGACATGACAGGGAAGCTAAAAATTTATATAAGATGATAAAAGTTCCAGTCCCGAGACCCCTCCGGATTCTCGATCCCGGGGAAATAAGAGTCTTATCTTCCTTCCGGAAGGCTGTCTTCCACCCTTCACCGTTGTTCGCAACGGCCTTGCAACTATTGTAGCGACACAATAGTTGCAACTCGGAGTGGCCTCTGCTACTTCTTCAATTCGCTGTTGTTTTTCAATCACAATCTTCGTTGTTATCGCTATCGCCACTAATGTTGTTGTGTTGCTTTTCGGTTTTTCTGCCAAAATGGCCGTTTTTGACGTTTCTGAGAATTGTTACGTCATCACTTCGAAAATTTAAATATTAGGAATTTCCGAATTCATTAGCCTTCACGATTTGTCCAATCATTCGAATAACGTTCTTATTCCCTCCAAATCGCCAATTCGGAAGGTTCGCTGCTAAAAACTTGAGATTTCAGAATCTGCATTTTGGCTAATTCTGGTCGAATGTCACACTCTTTGCTTGGTTGGGCAATTTCTTCACCATCGACTCCCGATTCAAACAGAAGGAATTGTGCAGACTCAGGCTCACGTTCTTCGCTAAGTCTTCTTCCAATATCGACTCCCTAGCTTCAGTATTATCTTTTGACACCCTTCCGACTCTTTTCCATCCCGTCTTGATCGCCTTTCGATGGGTCAGCAGAGGTCTCTTGAAGACTTCCGGTCCTATCTCGGCCAGGAACTGTCGATATTCCTTTTGGTATTTCTTCATGTGATCTTTCGTCACCATGTACAACCAAGATGTCAACATCGCTCGAAACCACGGGAAGAATCTTATGCGGCTCCACACGTGCCTGACTTCCATTGGTATGGCGAATACTTTGCATGCAGTCTCAAACAACTCAAGTCTTCTGCTGTAATCTATCGCGTATATCGACTCTGCCCTTGGCGTCTTCGACTCCCGATATTTCGTCACATTTTTCTCAATCCATCGTAAAGCCAACATCGTGCTTACCACCAAGAGCGTCACCTTTTGCCTGTGATCTGGTAACCCTATCGACCGAATTTCTTCCACGTCCCATATCAGGCAGAGGTTTGCGTGATCCGGATACCATACCGTTTGTGCCAGACAGTGGCATGGGCATTCCCCATGTGTTATGTCAATGCTCCGAAGGATGCGCTCTCCCGAAGCTTCTAGGAGAGGTTCAAGTTCCATCATTTTCTCGTGTATCGCATCGTTCTCCTCCATGTTTGGAGCACCACCCATCGGCTTCCCGATCACGTTTTGTCCCTCGTGGTCACTTGTATTTTCACTTTCCAAACCCAGAAGTTCTTCCTCCCAGATTTCACTCAAGTCGTCCCTCTGCTCTCTCGGCACTGTCCCTCGGATTTTTCTCAATAGCCTGTGTGAGTGATGCGACATCCGAGCCAATCTTACGCACTTGGGCACCGAGAAGGCCTTGTCTATTAGTACCCTTTGGCTGGATACCTCCACCATCGCCATGTGCAGTGGGTAGTGGCTGCCGCATAGGTTGGCCATCACTGACCCCACTAGGGACTTCGCATTTAATGGCAGACCATAGGCTTCACTCATGGGAAATCCCATTTCCGCCTCAAGTCCAACTTTTCAGCTTCTGATGTATTTCTGGGTTACCTGCAACACCCCAGGCTATGATACCACGCTCAATGTGATCACCAAATGGTATTCAGACTCTAGTCTCTCCAGTGACTACAGACTGCACATCCTTGAGAAGAATCCAAGAGCTGTTGCTATGTTCAAGGTGGTATTCGCGTAACACTCAGCCATTATCTGTACTTCACTCTTCTCCCTTTCTGTGATGTCTTCAAACCAAGTGACTAGATCTTCTTTTTGAATGGATTGTATCCTGACGCATGATCGTCCATCACGAGTGTGCTCTCCGCTCCCGCACGTCAAGTCAAGACAACTGCCCGGCCCCATCTTCTTCGCTGACCCTAGCTTACCCGTCGCTTCGCCCGACTCTGTCATCTGAGGCAAGATCAGCTTGTGTACTATACTCAATATTGCTAGGTCTTCTTCTCTTGTCGGTGCCAGCCTCACTCGCTCTGTGACCTCCTCGATCAGGCTTGCGTGGGGATGCGGACACCAGGAGGGTCTCAGCAATTTCCACACCACTCCAAATTTTGTGACCAACATGCCTTTCCCGTTGCCCATTTTCAATTCTACTCGTTTACTTGAGCGCGGCACGCTTATCACCTCTGGTGTTTTCTCGAGAATCATGCCCAAGCTTGGTCTTTCTCCTTCCATTGTGTCTATCTCTATTATCTTCCCAGTCCAAAACTTCAGTAGTTCCGACACTTCGTGGTTCCCGTGAGCACCTCCCGCTTCCGAGTCCAAGAAGGGTTTATACGCTATCTCCATTACTCCAGACACGTACTGATATTCTCCCTTCTTGTTGGGTTTCGAGTACACCCCTGACGAGGCCAAGTTACGGTGCACGTCATGTCCCTCCTCAAACTTCTTGTTATAAAACTTCCGTATCTCATCTAGCTTTCTGTGACTCTCTAGAGACTGCCTGGAACCATCCTCCTTCTCTATTTCAGTACTTTGGTACACGTTCAGGATGACTGCTGAGATCTTCCTTTCCACTGTCTTACTTCCAATTGCTCTCTGCTGGCACGCTAGGACGGTATTATCAGTCATCACTGACATTATCCACCTCAGGAAACAAGTAGCATCTTTCCTCCTTGCCAGACTCAAGACTGAATTGTCCCTGGCGACGTGTTGCATCAGCATTTGATAAACTTCCAGATTCTTGTCACCCAGTTTCAACTTGTCATGTGAGGTCAATGTCTCCAATTCTGTCCCCACCAGGTTCCATGCAAATATCAGCTGTCCCGCTGTTCTAACGAAGGGATTCGCCATCAACGGCAACGCCGATGAGGGTGTTCTCATCGCTTCTTCAAAATGATCCCGTAATAAGCTCTGCCAAGTTATTTTCAGTTGGCTCCCCACTTCTAACTTGTTAATCTCAGCCTTCTGCTGGGTAGCCCAATTGCATCGCTTGCGCGACAATCCACTATCAAGTTTCTTTAGGCAGTCTTCCAGCTCCTTCAATATCTCCAGAGCTACCCACCACGGCAGGGAGGTATTCCTCGTTTTGTTCTTCTCAAGAAGATCACTAGTTACCTGCTTCCCGGTGGCCTGGTGTCCACTTGAGATCCATTCCTTGCCGACATCCACTTCCCATGTCTGTCCGCTCGTCGAACCCCTCTTCGTATTCGTCTTCTGGGGTCTGAAGCCCTCTTCTGTTGTCAAACTGGTGGAAACCTCCATCTCTTTTTCTACCTCGAGCAATTTCCTTGGCTCGGAGCTACTCTTGTAGGCTGCTGTCTTCCACCGTGCCAGAACCATGGGAGCCGTCTCTTTCATGTTTTTCTCTGAGACTGCGTCCGCCGAAGGACTACCCAACCCTTCTACCTCTCTCTTTCTCTTGCGAGACTTCACGTCTCTCACTTCACGTTACCGTTATCATCACTGATTCGACCTCCTTGTCTCCATCCATTCCTTCCAACTCTTGCCTCCCCCTGCTCGAGCCTTAAGGATATTAGTACTTTTAATTATATTACTAGTTTCAATCTTATCCCCCCTTACACCTTCGACACTTTTTTTGTTTCAGAGTAGAGTTGTCTTTACATTCATCATCTCTGGTCTTCGGTTGCGTCTCTCTCAACTCGAACATCTTGCTCAGCAGTTCTTTTCTTGCTTTCTCAGCCAGCCCAATTACCATCAGGACAGGTTCCCCGAACTTCACCACCGTGTTCCACAGCTCTTCTTTGAAGTTGTCTAGTGTGGTCTCGCTATTCGCCTCTTGGTTAAACTCCCTCAAGAATTCTCGCCAAGCCTTCTCATCCAGAGTTCCTGGGAACATGGCCTTGTTTCCTTCGAAGGTATTCTTTTCACTTTCTTCTGCACTCAAGAGTATCATTCCCATGTTGGAAGTCTCGCTAGCCAGTGGTAACTCCAGGTTCTTACGAGGGGATGCGATCAGAGGTGGCGTGGCAGTGTCTGCCCAATCGTCTCCGCTCAGATCTTTCAGCAGTTCCTGGGCGGTGAAATCCTCCTCCGCTTGTTTTGGTTCCGGCGTGTTTCCCACTTCCATCTCCTCTCCTGCTTCACTGAGAGTCTCGTCCATGCTTTCTTCTTCTGACTCGGCTCTCCTCCTCTCAAGCATCATATTAAACCGGTCTTCTACGGGGCTGCTTCTCTTGTCTCCAAGGGTGCCCACTGACAGGGTTGATGGCGTCGCTGGGTCTGACTTTTTGTATTCCGTCAGAGCCACATACAACGGGCCTGCCGCATCCAGCTCCTTCCCTTCCTGTCTCATCTCCACCTGTTCTAATCCGTAAGGCGCCCGGTATTTTCTTGTGGCAAACTTCATCTCGTCCTTTAGCGCGTTGTGCCCTTCTTCTACGATCATCCTGCCATCGTCCCACACCGGTAACATGTTTTGCAAACCCGCCCGATCGAGCGTTCTCAAGATCTCTCGCACCTCGAATTTGGAGGCAATGAACCTCTCATCTTTTTCGCTTGGGTCGTCCACGAGTTTATTTTTACATCAAAGGTGTAGAAATAGACCGCTGCTGTATACCCGATGAACAGGGGGTCTCAGCCATCGGTGAATTCCCTTTGCTGCCTCACCACCGCAGCTCTTGCGAACAGGGATGGGACCACCATGGAGTTATTCATTCCCAGGGTCATTCTCCTGACTGTTGGGAACTCAGGAAAGGTTGCTGGCAAGATTTCTCTCTCTAGTATCGCCTCTAGCTCCCTTTTCACCAACTCGAAGCTCTTCTTCCATGCGGGAACTCTCAAGATCTCTTGTCTACTCGCCATTAGACGATTCAGGTTCCAAAAAATTGGGATAAGTCTCAATGGGGCCTTCACGTTTTCCCCCCATCCTGCATTGCAGTTGCCCCCGGAAGTTAAAGACCAACAACTCGGGATCCTTCACCTTCCCAAAGAGCACCGTGTTACTCATTTGTGCCCTCAGCACCTCTTGTCGACACCATTTGAGCGCTGTCCCATCCAACAAGCTCAAGTGTACCACAGACTTGCAGTAAGCCGCCACTAGAGCATCCGGAAATGCGTACGTGACCGCTGGTCCGTAAATACAAGTTACGACCTCCTCCAGCCCCCTGATTATTCCCACTGGTTCAGAACTCATTGCCAGGTACAGGTCTGTCAGTAGAAGTATGCCACTATTCACCTCCTTCCACTCATTTCTCGTTTTCGGGTTCTTCTCCTCGCCGGTCATATGCCGATTCTGCATCAGGAGATACTCCACCAGCAGCGTCTTTAGTCCCGCAGCACAATTGTACGAGTAGGTATCTATACTCGAGTGAGTCTTCCCCATCGACAGGGGCTCCCCAAACGATGAAATGACATCAATTCACCATGGGTCAGGAGAACCAGTGCCAGATACCCATCAATCCGCAGTGTATCTACACCCCGACTGAACATATACGCTGGACCCATGTAAAACAGATACCTCGGTTAAACCAGGTACAGGGCCAGCAAAAGAATTATGGGCATGCTCATTAGTTCTTGCACAAAGGCCCCGAAATTGGTCTCTTTTGCACTAAACACTCCAGCCATAAATTCCTTTTCCCAACAAGGACTCAAGAGTTTCAGGATCTCGTGATCCTTTCTCGTCCTTAGCTCGCCCCTTGCGTGCTCCCTCCAGAATCCCCCGATGGTGACCTCGTTTGCAGCCGTGACGAACCTGGTCACCGTCATCTACCTACTCTCGGCTACTTCCAACTGTTCCTCAAGAAATCTCCAGATCTGCTTCACAAGATGTGGGGCGTTCTCCCTTGTCTTGTCCGTGGCATTTTCCAGCCTTGGTGTTAGTAACGGCCACCTGCCTCTCTCTTGTGTTAGTCGGTATACCATTGACTCCAGTTGTTTCTCAGTCGCAGCCTTATTCTTTCTCTCGTTACTTGGTCCCCTTGACCTGCTGGTAGAGTTCGTGATGGTCAAGTCCATACTCCGGAACCACAGGCGGGCAGTCAAGTGACTTAATATTGGGTGGTCATCCCCTATTGTCGGACTGAGCTCGAGTTGTCTGTCGAAATTTGAGATCTCTAGCAAAAGGACTTCATCCAATACAATGAGGATCTCTGCTAATTCATAAAATCCTCTCAACGAGTGGGACACGTCCGCCCACGCCGCCGCCAGTTCTGCCTTGCGAAGTCTCAAGTTCGTGGGTTCCAACTCTCGATTGGGAGCTGCCATCAGGATCCGCCATGCGTTCCTTTCGGCTATTAAGACCAAAATAGCATATACGAACTGCAAAGAGCAGGAGGCTTGCTCGCGTACCCGGGGGATGTCGTGAATACCACTCTTGTCTTAGGCGCAAATCGGGAACTGAAATTTTCCTGCACCTCGTGCATCGCGGCGAATAACGTCTGGATAGCCTTCCAGATTTTCTTTCGCTGAGGCTCCTCACTTTTGAGTTGCTCAAGAAATCCAGTCGCATGCAGGTGGTCGTTCATCCCTGCGAACAGCAGTAACTCTGGTTCACAAGGCATCTCTGACTTTATCGCGACCACCAGGGTCAACATTTGATTCAACTCCGCACCTGGCGCGAGTTACCAGGGTTTCCGGCCAGAACAACTTGGGAGACGTTCCCCCGAAGTCCGATCCCGCTACGATGATCACCCTTGCGGCTGCTGGATCTGCCCTATCATAAACTGCCAAGGTCTTGGCCAATTGGGCATTCCCGCACGGTTTGCCATATCTCGGGTCGTCTGCCAATCTCGCACCCTCATAAGCGGCATCTGGCAGTTCCATCTCTTTTGGGTCCAGTAGCTTGTCCACTACCCTCAACTGCGCGGGAGTGGCCGACCTGATTCTGGCAATGCTTGTTCCGCGCTTAGGGGGCTCCACTATGAGTCCCGGACTCCCCAGTAACTTAAGAGGTCTGTTGTTGATCGGTCCCATGACCGATCTTATGCGAATCCCAGTCAGATCAGCCGTCTCCATCATTCTTGCTCTTGAGAAATGCATTTCGTGGGCCTTTAACCAGTCCACGCAATGGTGTCTGCTCAAATCCTCGTGCAACACGTGCTCGAGACCCAAGGCTTCCGCCAACTCTTGTCTACACTCCAGGTCCAGGTCCTTTACCTTCTCCGGATATCTCGTCCGGCTTGTCTCCGCCGGTCTCTCCACTCTCTTGCTCTCTACCAGTACCACCGAGGACACTACCGAACTTTGGGGCGTTGGTGACGCTGCTTCCTCGGCCTCCATCGGCGTGGAACCCGGTAATCTAGTCCGACTGCTTCTCGAGCTGTCTCTAGAATCGACCTTCGCCCCCAGACAAGGAAACGGGGATTTGTGGTGGGCCGAATTTGAATTGGGCCGTCTCAAGCAAATCTGCCTCCAACGCACTTATATGCCTTTGGAAAACATCGTTCAACCATTCCACTCCCCTAGGCCTGTCAAAATGGATTCCGTCTGAGGATGCATCTTCTGGGAAGGATCGCTCCATCTGCTCGGCTACGTCCAGCAATCCGATGGGAAGGACACTCCTTTGATGTATTTGCCTGATACCTCGTTCAGGTTCCGTAATTTCGTATTCAACTCCATCGCGTGTTGGTCAGCCTTCATATTGTAAGGGATGGTACAAACTGTGAGTATGATGGGATCCATTTGGATCTGCAACTCCTCAAGGATACAGCTCATTTTGTCATGTAGCCTCATGACCTTCCTTGACTCTCCTCTGGGCACGACATTGGTCCCGATCATTAAAGTCACCGTGTATACTCTTGCCAAACCTGGCATCTCGATTGATGCCAATATCTGCGGCATTGCGGCTCCAGAGAAACTCAAGATTCCAGTCTGCCAATGCGACTCGATCCGGTTCAGCGCCCGCAGCAGGCTGTCCCCTATGATTAGGTGGACCGCACCCTCCGGTACACGTGGCTGTGTATGGTATTCCACCCAATTCGCGTCATGGAAGCAATCCCTTCTGGCTCGTTGTGCCGCGTTCCAATCCATGCGGTTGTGGCTGTGGTATCTGCCCTCCGTGATCTTTTTATAACTTGCGATTACCACATTCCTGACCGGTTGCTCCCTCCAAGTCGGGAGTAACTCCACTCTGGCTGGACTCTCACGATTTCTCAACTGTAGCCTCTCATTCAATTCTTTCAGACGCGACGAGCTCCCGTTCACTTGACTGCCGCTTGGGGTTGAGCTCGGAGTATACCCCGGCAGTGCTACGTCCATCAATGGGCGTATCCGTTGTGTCTCCAAACCACGCAGGGAGGACGTTGATTCGGTTGGTATCCATACTTCCAGCCGCTCGTTCATGTGCTCTTGAGCCGCGGGGTCTAGTTTAAATCGCCCCTTTGACCTGGGAGCCTCATACACCTCCATACGTGACTCCGGCCTAGAGCCTGCAGCCGCTCGCTCTGTGGTCCTGGCTCCCATCTGTCTGTCGAGCTCACGTTGTCGCCGCTGAATTTTCTCAAGCTTCGACTTCAGTTGCTCGCAATTCGCCGCGTTCTCTCGCACTTTTTGCTCTTGCTGGTACTCGGCCTTCAGCATATCAAGATCACGCCGTGCTTGGTCCCTCTCAATGATCGCTTGATCTCTCTCCAGATTCGCCTGATTCCTCTCGAGCTTCGCCTGATCCCGGTCAAAATTCGCTTTGTTCTTCTCCCTATGCGCCCTCTTAGGTTCCCTTTTCAGATTACTGAGGTCAGGATACGCCTCCTCCGTTTGCTGCGCTCGCGTCATGGAAGGCGGCTTGCTCGTGGATTGGCCCGCAGAATTTGCCGATGGTCTGGCTGGTAGTGGGAACTCCCCCGCGCCGTACTCGGCGTTGTTGCTCAAGCCGGGATTTCTTGACAAGTCGAATCCTCTCATCCCTCCATCCACATTCCAGGACAGCCACCTGGTCTGCTCTTGGTTGGATATGCCATCTCTGGTGTATCCGACCATCAAAACAGCTTCTGTTACAGACTCCCTGCATTCACCCTGTTCTTCTACTTGGAGGATGGCGTTCAGCATCACTGCCATCCTCTCATCTACTTGAGTGTAATCCAGTTCCCTCAACCGTCTGTATAATTCATCTAGCGTGGGCCTCTTTAGAGTCGCGGGCATGGACTTCCAGAATCGATCTGCCTTTTTACAATCTCTAGATAATCTTGCGCACGTACAAACTCGTGAATTACCGTACCAACTCGTGAATTACCGTACCAACTCGTGAATTACCGTACCAACTCGTGAATTACCGTACCAACTTGAGTATTTGAGAAATATCTTTTGCAAATGTTGCTGACCGTGGATTTGTTCAAGACCTTCTTTTCTCTTTCAATTGAGTATAGTTGAGTCGTCAATTTGATTTTAACAAATCAATCTGAAAATAAAATTCATTTTTTAAACTAAGATGCTATGTTCCTAATCTAAACCCTCCCATTATTGTAGTTAAAACTTTATCAAATAGTTCTGCTAAAATGATTCAATTGGAAGTTTTCTAAGAGCATGCAGATTCATTTTATGTTTTAGCACCGTCAATTCTCTTAAAATGAATTGGCATTCCAATCGCGTTTTAAGATCTTTTTACCTGTTCCATATCCCAATACCTTGCTTGAGATTACCTTCTACCCAACTTGAGACCCCCATGTACCCGAAGCAGGCGATACTCAAGTAGTATTTCTTGTGCAGATGTACCATTATCTCCGTATCTGCGAAGACCACCTGTTGGATGGCATATAACTCCCTTGGGCTCAACTTGCCCCTGTTTGGGTCATACACAGGCATCGAGACCTCCACTATACCTCTTTCAATCATGAAGTCTCGCAGTCTGGTGAGTGCTAACATCACGTGTTCAGGATCTATCGTGTTCCTCGCATTGATCCTCGTCACTAGGAGGCATAGGTATTTGCCTTGGACGTGTGCTACTGATGGGGGAAGCGCAGCCATTCCTCCTAGCACCGGTCTCTGTCTGAATAGAAACTCCACGTTCTGGTATTCTCTCTTAAAGTCGGCCTCTAGTCTTGATTTGAAGCTCATGTCCGCCGTGATACAGATCGCGCTAGTCCTGTCTGACAGAATGAAGTCGCTGTCCGTTATCAGGATGTTCTCCGAGTATTCGTTGGGTATTTCAAACTTTGTTTTGAAATTCCAAATTACGGTAGGCTCAGCCTCCTCCCCATCCAGTTGCCGTTCGCTCGTTTCTCTCACTTCCCTGAGTTTCTTTATCATCAAAATTTCGGTGTGGGTAAGTCCTACCCCCACTCCCCGGACATAAATATTTATCGACGTCACCGTCGATGGTGCTGGGTCTAAATTATCTGGTGGAGTCTCGAGCGGCCTGTCTGTTGCTGTCCAGCCGAAGAGGGGATCCTCCGTTTTCATGTGTTTTCCCGCTGACACGTCAACTTGCTGGATGCTTTGCCCTTCACCGCTTCCGTTCTTGACATCGCGCATCCACTCTAATATCCTCAAGTTCGTATTCTCACTCCTCTCTATCTCGCTCTGTTCCAAATCTGTCTCTCGTTCTGGTGTCGAGTAGTCTTCCTGCGGGTATTGTTCACTATAATTGATAATTTGCCATTCCTCGTCGGCTGCTAGTTCGCCCACACTTAGTAGCTCTTCGCTTAGTTCATCGGGCTGTATCTGATCAATCAAGAAGTCATCTCCGTACCTGTTGTACCTCATGCCTGTCCGTTTGTGCTCCTAGTCCCCGCTGTTATTGGCGAGTCTGGTTCTGTCCACTTTGGCACCTCTCCCTGCTCAGGATCGTTCCAGTCTTCTTCCACAAAAGATTCCGCCTCAGAGTCCGCTTCTATCTTTTCATTGTCATCCAAACTCAAGTTCTCGTTGCCATCATTTTTCTTCCTGGTGCCTTTTTCGTTCAACTCACACACTGGCTCCAAGAGTAACTACTCAAGTCCCTCCATATCCTGTGGTATGCACCAGTCCTCTGGGGATGAGAAATGAGTCTTCAGATTTTCATAATGTGCTCCTCGCCCCGTACTCAGCCGGTAGAACCGTCACTGTTGGTGTACTTCAGTTATCTTGAATAGTCCTCTCCATTTCTTCAGTAGTTTTTTTGTCCCCTTGGGCCGTATGACATTCTGGAAGACCCACACGTACTGGCCCACTTCATATGGTTTCGCTTGTAGTATCTTTTCATCATATTTCTTGTGCTGTCTCATTTGTGCTTGCGCAGTGTTCCTCCTGCAGAGCTCGTTTAGTTCCTGCTGTCTCCTGATCGCTTCTTTCACGTAAGCTTAAGGCGACGTCTTTTTCCCTCTGTACTCCGGGTAAAAGAATGTCAGAGGCTTTGCTCTCTCTCTCGCTCTCTCTCTCTCTCTCTCTGCCCGTTAACATCATGAAAGGACTGATACCCGTTGTTGAGTGTTGCGTACTGTTGTACGCCACTACGACGTGTGGCAGATATTTATCCCAGTCTGTTATGTATCTTGAGCAGTATACCCTCAGCATGTTCACCAGCGTTCTATTCTGTATCTCTACCAGCCCATTGGTCTGAGGATGGTAGGTCGTTGAGTGTGACTGATCAATATGTGACCTCCTCATCAATTCTTTCGTCAAGTCCCCCACAAAGGCTTTGCCTTTGTCCGACTGAAAAGTCATTGGACGACCATACCATGATATCCAATGCGTTATCAGATGGTCACAAGTCTCTTCTGCTGAGGCTGTCTGACACGGCACCGCTTCTGCCAACTTTGTGAAGTGATCTGTTATAACCAGTATCTAGTTATATCCCGACTCTGTCATGCTGATTTTTTGATGGTCTATCTGCAAAACTTCGTTAATTTCCGAGCTCTCAACGGACTTGAGTGGGAACTTCAATTTCTTTGGGTCTTTTACTTGCAGGCATGCCAAGCATTCATTCACCCATCTATCACAAGCTTTCCTTAATCCTGGCCAATCAAACCTGTGAAGTATTCTCTGTTGTCTATCCCCTGGTGCCCCATTTGAATAACACTTCAGTCTGATACAATTGTGGTAATATGATGAGGTTGTGCTTGTGTAATATCTTCTACTCATCTTTCCTCTTGCACGCTACCACCCCATCAGCTGTGTGATAGAGTAAATCTTTTCTTTCTTTGTAGAACTGGCTCAAGATCTTGTAGCTGTCTTCCTCCAGGTCCCCTTTCTCTTTGGACCCGTCCGAATCCATTTGGAGAGGTTACTTGTCATCTTGTCATTCTTTTGTGTCCTTATAAGGTCTGACAGCCTATATCTCGCTTTGACATGCTCTTTTAGTGCCATGATCTGTTCATTCATTTCCCCAGGGTTGTGGATGTCATCCTTCAGCTTTACGCATACTATCCTCTTCATGATCTTTCTATCATCTTCTGGCACCAGATTTGTTCTAACATTTGAGTTGCACGATAGTTCCCTGAATGGTTTCCTCGATACCGCAATTTTCTCAAGTTCTTCACCTCCTTGTACCACTTGTTCATCTGAGTTGTACGTTCCTGAGGAGGGATCTGTTTGTAGCTCCCTTTTACGGTGTCTCATCTTCTCCTCCGCGAGTATTATGCATAGACTATCTTGATCATCGCTGCTCTTTTCGGAATCTTCATCCCATTCTTCACACTCCCCGGACAATTTTTCTTCTCCAGTATCTTCTTCCTCTGTGGACGTGGACCACTCCCCGGACTCTTGACCTAGTCCCAGGTGTTCAGCTTCTTCCTTAAACGCCACTTTCTTCTTCCTAACCCTAGTCCACTCAAGTATGTCATCAGGGATTCTGTCAACCAGTGACTGCACGACTTCCTTGCCATCAGGACTACTTCCTCTTAAAGAATCTTCGTTGCCAACCGTTTCATCCCTTCGCAGTATCGTGACTTCCGGTTCCTCCCTACCCTTTATTTCGATCACGGGTTTATCATCTGCCAGTTTCTCGAGTAATCTCATCAAGTCTTCATCTATCTGAGTATCTCCCGTTTCTACCTGGTTGAGATCATAGCCTTTTGCCTTGAGCGTCTCCCTCACAATTTTTGACTTGAGCATTATCCCTATCGGCATTCCTCGGGTCTTCTTCAAGATTGTTTTCTCTGGAAGCTCTTCTGGTAATTCGGGGTGATCTTCTATCGCTTTGCCTGATTTGTCGAGCCATCTCGTGAGTGGAAGACTATCATACGTTTTCTTATCCATGAAGGAGAAGCCATCTTTGATTTCAGGCCTATCCGCCTCCCTCTGTTCCTGTCTCTCGTAGAACTCCGTCTTCTTACTCAAGCTATCGGCATTCTGATGTTTGTCTCTTGTTCTATACTCAATTATCACGTTGTACCCATCTAGGCGAACTATCCACCTCCGGTATGTAGCTCTGGTCCATTGAGTACGTCTTCAGCCAGCTGAGTACCCTGTCGTCGACCCGCAGCTTAAATGGCTCACTGCCTAAGTATGCTCTATATTCCTCGACAAAAGTAACCACCGCGAACATCTCTGCTTTCGGCGCCCCGTTCTTCATTTCCGTATCACTCAAGACTTTGCTCCTGTATGCTATTGGTCTCAATACTGCCTTCCTGATCCATTCCTGTTCTTGATGGAGAATGCCGGAAATCGCTACTACCGACGCATCTTTGTCTAGCACGTACATCCCTTTTCCGTTGGCATCCCTAGCAACGGTGCCTCGTACAACTCTTTCTTAATTCTCTGGAATGATTCTTCCGCTGCGTTGTTCCACATGAACTTCTTGCCTTTGTGTCTCATTAATTGCTGCATCGGGTATAGCTTGTCCGCATAGCCCTTGATGAATTCCCTGTAAAAGTTCGCAAAACCCAGGAAGCTCATCAACTGGTGTTCCGTTTTTGGCAATTTCCAAGTTAGAACTGCTTCTACTGCATCTGAATCTGGTCTGATGCCGTACCTGTCCACCATCCTGCCCAAGTATTTTATCGAATCCTTGAGTATCTCGCACTTTGATGGTTTACACTTTAGCCCCGACCTCTTCATACATGCAAACACCTCGTCCAGTCGCTCGAAGTGATCTTCTAGTGTGGGCGTCGCTATTACCACGTCATCCACATAGCACATTACCAGATTGCCGTACTTCTTTGTCACACCTATCAACGCAAGTGCCATCAACCGTTGAAATGTAGCCGTGGCATTGCAAAGACCGAACGGCATCCGTTTCCATTGAAACAGCCCCAACTCGCAGGCGAACCCTGTTTTGTCCCTGTCCTCCTTCCTCAGCGGGACCTGCCACAAGGCCGAACCTAAATCAAGAATCTTAAAAAACTTTGCATTACCTTACTTCGAGAGGTATGGGATAGGCATCGTTCACCGTGACGGAGTTCAGATACCGAAAGTCACAACAAAACCTCAATTGGTCGCCTTTCTTTTTAGCCATCACTACTCCATATGCCCACGGTTACTTGGATGGTTCTATCATGTCATACTCTAGTAATTTCTCTATCTATTTCCTACATGCCTCGCCCCCTCCCTGTGTGGTACCGCATTCTCTTCAAGTGCTATTTCATGCTCAACGAAATTACAACATCCAATGTCTGCCTTGTATTTCGAAAAAACATCCTCGTTCCGATCCAGTACATCCTTGATGGCTTCGAGCTGTTCGTCCGTTATCTTGCTCCTTAAATGCTCAATCTCCGGTAGGACCGGTTTATCCCTCTGCATTTATTCTATTGTGGGCCGTTCCGGAAAATTCGACCAGCTGGAAAGTCCACCGTCTGTCTCTGACTTAAGTGATTTTACAAGACCCGATGAACCTTTTATTTTCTTCAATCGTCTCAAGATACATATTTTGTCCCTATGATTGGGACAATCAACAACTTCATTTTGTTTTGGATTTTCAGTCATTTCATATCGATTTTTAACGGTTCAAGCATATCCCAGCTTCCTACCCCTCTGTACCGTGATGGGTATATCAAGAGTATTCAACAAGACACTGACGCAGAGACCGCTCTTGTTTATCGAGAAGGATCTTCCTAAAACAGCAGCACTTTGACTATTAGGATTTGGGACTATGCATACTTGCTTGTTGTCACTTAGTTCTTTGTAATTTTTCATTCGCATGCTTACGATCGCCGCTTCGTTCGCCTTCAGCCTCACCCTCTTACTCAAGATTAACGGCTTAATTGCGTACCTCCTATCTGGGTTCCGTATCCTGAACGTCGCATTGTTTAAATCAATCGTTACGTCGAAGTTCCTGACGAAGTCTCTGCCTAAAATGAATTGGTGTGACTCATCTAGGATTTCTACCACAAGAAAGCTCACCCACAGGTTGCGTTCCCCCAGATTTAGGGCTATTATTGGTGTTCTGCCTAGCACCGGTATCGCCACTTTGTTAGCAGCTGACAGCCGTATTCTCGAGTCTATCAAGTCATCTTTGTTGAAGCCCATTTTTCCCCAAATTTCGATTGGTATAACACTCAAGACCGCTCCCGTATCGAGTAACCCACGTAACTGAGTCTCCTTGCCACTTATGTTGAGCACATGTGCTGATACGTCTGCCCCAGTCCCGATGTGCATTGAATCTTCTTCCAGCATGGCGCAGTGTCCAATCGATCTCACTTTTAGTTCTTCTTTGCCCACGTAGATCTGCCCCACTAGATCTTCGTCACATGTTATCATGGTTTTCGTATAGATGTTTATCCCATCTATATTTAACATCACCTCATGTGGACCATAAGCTTCTGTATATCTGTTATCAACACGGACTGACTTGCTGCCACCTCTTGTGAGTAGCGCCCTCAAGGCTCTAGAAGTCGTCTGTGGCCTTAACGCACTCAAGTAATCTGCATATACATCAATGTGCATTATTGTCTGGTCGCTGGATTCGCTCAAGTTCCTCAATACTTCATGGCCGCCTACAGTAATTATTGACATTATCCTGGCTCCGACTTTTGTTATGCCGAATGGCTTTCCCGTCAACATTTTCAAAGTGTTGCAATTTCAACTCTTTGTTGACCCTGCTACAGCTTCTGGCACTGGCACCGAGCAACCTAACGTCTCGTTCAATTTCTGTCTTTCGATCTCCTGCTTCAATCGTTGCTCTATTTCCTTCGTCGCTAGGTCCTGTTTCACTTTGTTAATAGCCTCTGCCGCCGCTTTCTCATAATTTATCTCTAACGCATTCCTGCCGGTGTCCTCTATTGTACTATTGACTTGTGTTACAGTTTTCACTGTCTTCATTGGCAGTTCCGCACTCGGTGCTTCCAAGTTTTTTTGTTTCAAACTCAGTTTGTCTATTCCTCTGGTTCTGCACCGCCGCTAACGCCATTTTATGTTTGGGGTGACTCTGGTTCTTGACTGCCTCCCAAAACAAAGGACAGTCCAACCTAAAGTGCCCCTCTTGATTGCAGAAGAAGCATCTGGCACCTATTTTGATGATCAAGCCATAATAGTACTCGTGTTCTTCCATCTGGCTCATATCTTCCTCATCGGGTGCATATCCGATACTCTTCATGCCCTGCTTGTATGTTGTGCAATCCGCCACGTGATGATCAGCTGACCCGCAGTTTTCGCATGATCTAAGTTTGTCCAAGTCATCTCTAGGCTTGTACCATGACGACTTTTGTGGTTGACTCCCCCTTGCCTGTTCCTGTTATCCGAATATGAGTATTTCTTGGGTTTCATTAGCATGTACTCTCTTGACTTCTGTCTCATCTCTTCCGGAGTCGGTGCACTATCTTTCGACAGTGTATAGTACGTTGCTAACATTGTTCTCATGTCGTCACTTTTTACCCCATCAATGAACTTTGAGGCGATGCTAAAGTTCCTTCTGTTTGTTGACTCTTCAAGATCACTTCTTCGTCTCAAGCTCTCAAGATCATCCAGGAACCGATCAGTTGATTCCTCGTCCCTTTGCCTTCTCTTTTCAAATCGAATCATCGCTTGGTGACCCTTCATGCCTGACTTGAATCGATTCAACAATATCTCGAAGATTTTATCCGCAGTGTCGCGTTCCTCTTCCTTCTTTGCAACTACGCATTTCAACGCCGTGCCTTCTAAGTTGCTGAGTATCGCTGTACAGGCTTGTCTCTCATCGTTCAAGTTGTCTTGTTCCAAATGTAATCTCATGACTTCTACCCAAGTATCAATGCATCCATCTGAATCATCCTTGAATTCTTTCGGCTTTTTGAAAATTTTCCTGGATTTGCCACCTCCTTTGTCGTTCGAGTCAGTGTTCCTCGGGGCGAAGGCCTCCAATGCCCTGTTCATCATTTCCCAGGTGCTCGCCCACATCATGGCGTCCGGTCCCACGTTATTGTAAGTCGTAAAATCTCCTGGACCATTCGTCGTATTTGCATTTCCACTTTCCACTTTTCATAAATGTCTTGCTCCCCCCCCCCCCCCCCCCCGGTGCTGTGATTGCCGCATCCCGGGGTAATGGTAACGGTGTTGATTCCCGTTTGTTCCGTTGTGCTTCCGCGATATCAACTCTGTTACCTTGCGTTCGATCCGTTACCGGCTTGTCTTGTGATGTAGATTTTCTCAAGATGGCATCTAGTTTTGCCTGTATGGCACATGAACTCTCAGCCTGGTCCCATATCATTGTGTCCATTCTCGTTTCCAGACTCCCCAACTGGCTGTTCACAGCGTCATACCGTTTCTTCATTTCTTGCATGTCTTTTTTGATGTTCTTATCTCGGTCTTAGTCAGTGGCCTCTACATTGTCTGACATCTGCTGAAGCTTTTCCTCTGTCGCCCTCCCCAGATTGAAATAGTTGTCCAGGTACTCGTGTTTGTTGTATCTTAATTGTTTCTTTTTTACCTCTCTATCCTTCTCGCTGTGCTTCAGTTTCTTGTCGATCTGATCTAGCTTTGCCATCAAATCGCCCAGTTCAAGAGGAGTTGTTGTTTCATGGCTAGGTGTTGCTCTATTGCTGGTTGCTGCCCCCTGTTTAACCTGGTCATCGTCTAGGTTGGCCTCTGTTGTTATCGTGGAAACTTCCAAAAGTTTTGCCTTTCTCTGCTTTCGGTTCTTCCGCTACTACGTCTCTCGACTTCATCCCAACCATTATCACTATCCTCTCTGTGAATCACGTTCTTTTTGCTTGAGACTCGTCCTTTACTGTTTCTGGCGTGTTGCCCGTCGTGTCCTCCACAGTGTTTATCGATGAGAATTCCATCGACTTTTGGTTTTGTTCCTCTGCATTCGGCATTGGTGTCGACTCCGTTGTCTTGTTCTCCACCTCATCCACACTCTGGTCTGGTGTCTCTAGGTCAATCTCAGTGGCGGGTTCCGTTTGTTTCCCTTCAGCGCCGTCTTTTGTCTTGTCTCTTTTGAACTTCTTGTGTTGACCATGCTCATTGAAAAGTTCTTCCTTGTTTTTCTTGGGCCAACCGTTGTCACTTTTCGCTGCGACGAGTTATGTTTTGTTTTTGACTCCATAGCTCTTTTTTTTCAGCTATCGGAACCCTACTCCGTCTCATGATTTTTTTAACAATTATTTCTATTTACAATATTACTGTTTACAAAATTCTTTTCTAAGGATAAAATCTCTGATAAAAAAATCATATAATAATAAAAAACACGTTCCTATTCCCTTTTAATGGCTACAAAATTTTTACTAATTCGTGATCCCAATAGAATCGGATCTATCGCGATTTAACGTTCCGACTAGTCCTATCGCTTTTAATTTAGCGATTAGTTATTTTGACCTGTTTTAGGACCTTTCAGTACCCTCACACCACTCATTTGTACCGTCCCAAAACCTCCCGATATTGTCCCAACTCTTCTATGTTCTGTCCCAAGACTACTCGGTGCTGTCCCAGTACTTCCTGCTACCGTCCCAAGACTGTACTGTCCCAGGACTGTACTGTCCCAAGACCACCCACCGCCCCAACACCACTGTCCCACGACTGTACTGTCCTAAGACTGCACTGTCCCAAGACCACTGTCCAAGACCACTGTCCCAAGACCACTGTCCCAAGTTTGTACTGTCCCAAGACCACTGTCCCAAGACTGTACTGTCCCACGACCACTGTCCCAAGACCACTGTCCGAAGACTGTACTGTCCCAAGACCACTGTCCCAGGACCACTGTCCGAAGAATGTACTGTCCCAAGACCACTGTCCCAAGACCACTGTCCCAAGACTGCACTGTCCCAAGACCACTGTCCCAAGACTGTACCGTCCCAAGACCACTGTCCCAAGACTGTACTGTCCCAAGACCGCTGTCCCAAGATTACTGTCTCAAGACCACTGTCCCAAGACTGTACTGTCACAAGACCACTGTCCCAAGACTGCACTGTCCCAAGACCGCACTGTCCCATGGCCGTCCCAATACTGCACTGTCCCAAGACTGCACCCTCCCAAGACTGCGCTGTCCCAAGACTGCACTGTCCCAAGACCACTGTCCCTAGACCGTACTGTCCCAAGACTTCTTCGGTACTGTCTCAAGACTTTTCACCAAGCGTCTGGATAATATGACTTCTTCTTCTTCGTTGTGGGGACTCTTGAACCACTGTACCGTGTACCACCATTTGAGCTCTAATAAAAAATTTTCCCAAAAACCCACTCTTAATGGCCAAAAGCTTCAAATACTGACCCCCTGTATTTATCTCCCTTTTTGATATTTCGAGGCAAGTTGAAACCCAACATGTTCGCAGGTATCTTGTGATCACCTGTTCGTTCAAAAACCAACAAAAGTTTTTCACCAAAACGTAGAAAATTTGAACAGGAAAAAATAATAAAAACAGAGAGATGTCAACCTTTATTCGAAAAAAAAACGTCTGGTACCTGATTGCCACGCGTTTTCCTCCCCCTGCTAGCAATCTTATGGGGTATCACAAAACTGTCAACTTCCGTTCCCCCCCCCCTCCAATCCAACCAGGGTACCTACCTTGATTCGATCTTATATTTGGATATCCGCTTCTTATAATTGACGCGTGTAAAGTTCTAATGTAACTAAATCGACGATGTCGATCAATTAGTTACTCTAATTTGTCCTCCCTTTTTACAATTTACAACCGCCAACCTCTAACCTAACCAGCCCCCCTTCTAACCTCCCCCCTCTTTAGCCCCCCTCTTAAGCCGAAAATTACCTTGAGCGCCGGGTGCTAAATCTCTCGAGAGAAAACTGTAGAAACTGTTTCCAGGCCTGCTTGTGCAAAACCGGGGTTTCCGCTTGGCCAATTTTACACTTATCTCCTATAATGTAATGTGGATTTTAACGATACTCGTTTTGACCAACTTGAGAACACCCCTGCGCGTCCTCTTCTTGTTGTTCTGGTTCCGTGCTGGTTGTCTCCTTGACGTGCACTGCACTTGTCACCAGCACCACCTCCCCACTTGGCTGGTCACCTGTTCCAGACAAGTCTCCTAGTGGCTCAGCCAAATCCTTGTGGACCGCTTTCCCACTCGGCTGGTCACCTCTCCCAGTCAAGTCTCCTAGTGGTTCAGCGCAACCCTTGTGAACCACTTTCCCACCCGGCTGGTCACCTGTTCTAGTCAAGTCTCCTTGTTGTCCAGCTAAGTTTCAGGCTATCTGAAAACCCTTAACAACGCCCCACACTCGGGCACCTTATTGAGGTTGCTGGATTAGATTGCTAGGTTGATCGAAACGATCGGTCTTATAAAACAGTATGGGTATACTATTTAATTAATATAGTTGTTTGATCCAACTAATCTGGTTTCAAAGTCACTTTCATTTTTCGTTTTATGGTTTTTGTTTCTTTTTCTAGTCTTTTTTGGTTTTTGTTTCGCTTTTTGTCTTTCTGCTCGTGTTTTTGTCCCCCCAGTTAACCCCTCCCCGTACTCGGTTAGCTAAACCTCGTTCGGAGAGCGTACCAGGAAGTTTTCTCGAGTTTTCTTAAAAATCTATCACGGTACAACCGGAAGTTTTACACGTTCCTGCTGAACCGTACCACCGGAACTCTAGAATGGGCATGTAGCCCGGAGCTGAGTCAAGTGGGTTCGACTCCGTCGTCATGATGTCGTAAAACCACCCAGGAGCGCCATAAAAACACTATATAACAGTCGCCTACTACGGTCACATATAAGGCTTAAGAAAAATAGGCCCTAAAACCATTAGCTCAAGAGTCAGGGACACTATCTCTTGTGTTTTTCTACCTCAAAACGGTCGGACCCAATTCGGTTCACTTGCGACATAAGACTAGAATCCGTTACAGCTTAAAGGCCACTACCAAAATACCCCCCACTCTAGAAAATAAGAACGTTCCCATACTTAGGTCTCAAAATACCCAAAAGACACGAACGCCGTTAGAAACAGGGTCGGAACAAACCGTACAGTTACTTTTTATTAGACAGTGGAACTTTGATTCAGTTCAGATGGATCAACCTAAAACTCGCCTTATCTCAACATAACACTCATAAAACACACTCAAGAAAATTAAACTGGGTACTCACATACCAGCACACTCGAGAATTAGAGGTGATTAAACTAGTTAGTAACTCTAGAATTGATGGGTAATTAATTTTAACTCGAGAAGTTTGTAATAAATCAGTTTTAGCTCAAGAAACGAGTTTTGGGTCTGGACCATTGGGAGACTTCGGTTGTCCACCTTTCCACCGAAGTTTCACTCTGGTCCTTTTGAATTCACACTCCCTTCACTGGTGATTACTTTCTGTCTCCTGTCAAGAATAAGACAGCTCTACTCTCGTGCTTATTTTGATGACGGAAATTGCGAATAGCAATTTGCCGCTGTTTTAATTTGCCACTTTTCTGCAATTGTAATTCGATCGTTCTGATTTTATTTCTGATATTTTCAGTTGTCGCGAGAAAGTTGGGCTTGACATGTACAATTCGAATTTTTGAAAAATTCAATTTGACCCCAAAATCATGTTTTTCTCCACACTGCTCAAGGTCAAACCTCCAAATATGACCGACTGGCACAATTCTTCTACAGTAAAGGTCTTGGTGAGTGGACAAAATATATACATTTGGGTTATTGGGTCATAACTTTTGAGGATGCCTTGGAATTTAGTGCCCTTAATACAGTATGTGAAATTTAAGAAAAACGGTGAAGTTTATTTTGAATTAATAAACTGAAAACGATGGTGAGGTTGTCGGGAAGGTGTGTGCAAATTAAAATGATTTTTAATGAATCTATAATATGTGTAAGCGTGTGTTTGTTTAGTTCTTAACATGATGTCGTGTGAACAGTGCAGATCTTGTTCTTTTCGAGTGAGGAAGTGGAAGGTTAGTGAAAAAGTTTTCAATTGATCGTAAAATGATTCATGGGCTTGGATGTCAATTAGTGCTTCTGATATGATGTGATAGTGTTTTTATCCAGTGAGCTTAGTGTAAAGATGTAGGGTGTTCAGATGAAAATTTTTCTGTTAGTTGTTGGCTAGCGATCTTATCATCGCCGAGGAATTGATCTTGGTTAGGTCTGATGATGTCGTGGTCATAATAGTCAATGGAGTAATCATTAGCTCGGGTTGCGGTGAAAATCTTTACTAGTTTTTTATATCCTACATGCGTAAATTGTCTAGGTGTTAGTGCTGTAGTTAGTCTAAAAATATCAAGTTCACTTTTTTCGTCTTCGTGAGATGTGTTATTTAATGGTATACGAAGTGGATTTGAGAAGTAATAAAATGATTTCCAGTGAAGTGTGAGGAGTAGTACTTGCTTATCGACATAGTTGGGTTGTTCAGTATGAGGGTTGGAATGAATAACGGTTTGATGGGAAAAGACGGGTAGGGAATTTTGGAAGAATTCGGGAGATTTCCATAATCGCGGGCTGTTCCGGGTTTTGAGAGAAACGGGTGGTTAGGAAATTTTCTTTTGAATGTTCTATATGCACGGTTAGTAGTGGATGAAGAATATGTTGATGTTGATGACTGATCTAAAGAAAGGGTATAAACTGAAGAGGGTGTAGGAGAAGGTGGGTTTGATGATGTTATGTTTGAAGGTAATTGGTGAATTGTTAGAGTGTGAGGATGGTGTATTTGTTGTTGGAGTGTTATTAGATTATCCAGTTCTTGTGAAATTTGTGTAGTTTCTGGGGAATTGTTGTTGGAACGTTCATTTTTAAAGGGGAAATATGTCGGGGTTACTTGGAAAATATGAGAAATGGTAGAGAGGTAATCATTTTCGGATTTAGAGTGAATGGGTCAGAAGGGGGGTTGAGAAAATGTTATTGGGCTGGGTTCGGAGTTTGCAAATTCGTCTGGGGTTTCGATGTCGGAGTTATTAATTTGGAAAATTGTGTTGAAAACTGTGATATCTGATTTATTGTCAGAATCCATGCCGGATGATGTGGTAATGTGAGGTGATTTGGGTGGCGAGAAAGCAAAAAATGGAATGATGGGGAATGGGTTTTGGAGATTAGCTGTGTGGGAAATTGAACGATGGAGGGATCTAAGTTGTCAGCTTATCGTGGGCTGAAAAAAAATGATTATTCTGAGATTGAAAATTTGTTGTAAGTGGTTGTTCGATTATTTGTTCATACGTATTGTCATTTTGAGGTTGTTGTGTTACAATGTGTTGAATTGGACTTTATTTATGATTTGGTCTTGAATTTGCTATGTTTACTAGCGCTAGGTTTCTGAAGATTTGTGGTAATAGTGATAGTGGATGGTTGTGATTTAAACTTGGTAGTTGTGGTGCTGTAGGTAATGGGTTTGTGTTATTATGTGATTCGTCATATGTGTTTGGTGTAGTTGATAATTTTGTATTGTATTCTTTTGTTTGTGCATCTAAAAATATTTTATTTATGGATGTGGAAGATTTTCCAACAAATCCTGCAAAAAGTAAGCGTGCTACGCTTGCTTGTCTATTTACTTCTGTGTGTATTGCGCATGTGTTATAAATTCCTTTTAATAAAGAGAAAATAAATCCAATAAAATTAAACATTGCGTATAATTTAGTCAATCTTTCTAAGATGTAATAGGGCCATACTAGAAAGGCTAGAAGTTCGTTTTTGAGATTTACAAAGCTAAAAATATTGATTGGTGTTATATCTTGAGGTCGATATTTTTAGCCGCTTAAATAATTATAATCTTTAATATCTTTAAAATATCCGCTGCAATCTTGTGCGTAGATATCTGAAAATCCTGCAATTTCTCCAAGTTTACGTAATCTTTGATCTATAGATTGTGCTTGTATAGTTTCCGTTTTTGTAAGTAGTTCTTGAAATTGTTGGGTACCTATGTGATGTTATATGTCTAATTTTGACTAGATGTCAATCGATTGAAAATCGATATTTGGATTTCTGGCAATAGCTCTAATGCTTTCAGGTGAAAACTTTTTCAGTGTTTGCATTAGTGTTGGATATGGTTGGAGTAGATAAAATTTATCTTCGTCGGGATTTATGGGTCCTACATTGTGGCGTTTTTCTGATCCATATGGGACTGCTGTATCCCAAAAATAAGTTCTTCTTGAAAGTGTATCAACAAATTATATTTTATTTTTGTAGAATATTGGGATTCTTTTATTACATCGTTATCTTCAAAAACGTTTAAAGGTGATACTTTTTAGTACAAGTGTAACACCATAAATTGTTTCCTTCATAATCCATGAAATTTGATCTATTACCGGATAATAAATATCCTGCATATGGTGATTTTAGAAGTGCTAGTGCTAGTGATGGTAGAATTTGTGTTCTTTCAAGCTTACATAATTGATGTAGTGTTTCTAGCTCTAATAATGACATTTCTTGAAAAATTCAGCTCATTGTGTAGTCTAATTTCATATCTAAATGTATGTCATAATGAATTGCTCCAAAATGTGTGCTGTTTATAAGTGATAATTCTTGTAGTCGTGTTCTTTCTGTATCATGTGGTTTCAATTTTCCACCAACTCGTCCACTTTTTTTTGAAAATTTACTGAAACGTAAGAGTCTTCATCAGTAAATGAGCGAATTGTGGCCATCGGATGTACAATTAATTTTACTGTATTCATGTCGAAACCATTTTCGTATTCGACAAGAATTTCTGATAATTGTGTTGTTTTATAAATTGGCTTAATATATTTACATGCAAGTTCTGTTTCTGGGTATAATTGAAATAGTGTTAATTTATTTTCTATGTTGTGGATGTTTCTAAGTTTATGATTTAGGCTTCTGATCTGGTCAGGATTTACATCTTCATATGGGTCTGATTCAATATAATTTTTTTGGTGGATCCTGATCATTCTTCCGTGTATTTTTGCTACTTGAAAAACTGTACAGGTTTCTTCGGGAACCATACAAGGGTTGCTTGTGTGCGTGTTGTAGTCTCAAAATATCCATGATCATTTTTACAAGGGAGTCTAATTTCTAAATGATTGTATTGTCTTTTAAGTCGCGTGTAAGTTGTACTTTTTCAAGTTGTATTTTCCATTCGAAAAACATTATTTCTTGATAGCCTTTATTTTTTTGTATGCTTTACAATTTGAGGGATTATTTATTCCAATGTGTGGTATCCAATTTTTATCATGCAGATCAAATGTTAGTCTTCCGTGCGCTCCATGGAAGGGAAATTTTGTACCTCTTCTTATGAGACCTTGGTGTTTTTCAAATTCTGCTTGATGTGCTACGTCTGGGAAAACTTGAAAGATTACAAGTTTTCTGTTTGTGCTTTCGCTGGGTGTTAGTTTTAATCGTTTTAGTTCGTTCTTACAGTCTTCAGGGCTGAGATGTAATAATCTTTCAATGTTGCTTTGATTGATAGAAAGATTCATGGTCTAGTCTGTTTTTTTTTCCGTTTGAAACTCGTGAACAAGGTACTTTCTTTTCGGAAAATGTTGCGGCAAACTTGTATCCTGTTAGTGTTGTTGCTCGGGCTGTTGAGTATAATTTTGCTATCAAATGTGTGGTTTCTATAGCTTGTGGTTCGGAATCACATTGTTTTACTTGATTCATAGCATATTTGTGTAGCGTTTTTTGCTCGTTTTCTTCAGAATCGTAGTGTGTTACTATTAAATCCTGAGGTCCTGTGCGAGGAGAAAAATTTTGGTTTGGTTCGATAAAAATGAGAAAAAGAAGGTGTTGAATTGTGAATATCCTTAGAAAAACATGTGTATGGCAATCCTGAGTATGGGTTATAAAAGGTGATGTATCTGATTGTCTTTTTGTATATCTATCGTATTTATAAATTATTTCTGTCGTTATAAATGGGGGAAGGAAAAAAGAGCTGTTATATTAGGAGGGTCTAATGGAAATGGGTGTTGAACAATGTTATTAAGTCTTACTGTAAGTTCGAATTTTAGTATAGGAATGCTTTGTTGTAGTATTTGTATGTTATGTTCTTGTATATTTTTGTGGATATCGTGCCGATATTGTAATCTTTTTAGTTCCCAGTTTTTCAATCTATTACTTTCTTGATGTTGACCAAGTAATGGTGGGGGTGCTACGAATGTATTCCAATCTTATCGTAGTGGTATATTCTGAGATGGTTGTTCGTGATATCGTGAATGAACATTTGTAGGGAAATTTAGAGGGAAAATTGATGGTGAAATTTGGCTTCAAGAAGGTGTTGAAGGAAGGGAAAGAGTTTCGGGTAATGTAGATAGTGCTGTATCAAATGAAACATCATTTGGGTTGTTTACCAAATTTGATTCACCGTCAGGGTATTTGTTAGTAATCCAATATGGAGGGCGTTCTGTGGTTGTTGGGTTATTAAAAGGTTTTTCTCTAATTTTTTCTGATGCGGGGGTTGAACCTAAGTAATCGGATGGAATATTTGAGGTGCTTTGTTGTGAAGCAGTTGGACGTGCATCTGGTAGTGTGCTACTAGAAAGGTCTAAGGGACTTGATATTGGTGATTGAGGTATATTAAATTGAACTCTAGGAGTTTGAAAATTTCTGTTTAGTCTAGGATGTATAACTTGTCTGTTTATTTCGAGTGTGTTTTGGTTTTGGCTTATGTGTCTTACTCTATTCAGTTCTTCTTGTAGATGTGGGTATATGTTATATGTTGGTTCGTATTGTGGTTCGCTTATGGGTGCTTGGCGAACAACTGATTCTATTGTTTCAGATAATCGTGCGTGTCTTTCTTCAAAAGTCTATGGATTTTCTTGAAAAGAAATGCGTGTAGATGATTGAGGATTTTGGTTAATTGTGGGTGTTCTTGGGTTTTCTTGGGATGTTGTTGGTGGGGACTGGTGTGGGGTTGTTGATCAGCAATTTGGAACAAATTCTAAGAGTGGAATTTTTTATGATGAAAATTTATGTTTATTCCAATATTCTTCAATGAAAAGAAACAATAGAATAATGGCTAATGCGAATGTGATGATTACCTTTTTTATACATTTACATATTCTCAGAAGGAGTGATGTTAAAAAAGTGAGAAAAAGTACAAATAGTAGAAAAACATCACTTCTACTAAATAAATTGGGGAAAATTTAAATAGTTATAAAAATATCGTACCTGAGGATGTTAACAAGAATTGTGGAAAGGGAGATATAGACTTCAAATAGTGAGTAGAAAGTTTAAAAAAGATTGCAAAAGATTACGAAAAGAAGTATTAAACGTTCTATTATATCAGTTAAAAATGTTAGAAAAAATTTGAGAAGTTTTGAAAACTTTGTAAAAAGTTTTGAAAATATCTGTTTAAATTTAGTGACTGTTGTTGAAAGAAGCATTTAAGGAATGATCTCGTATGTCGAATCTTTTTCAATTTTTCGGGGCTAAATTCGAGTGTGGTCGATTTATTTATTGTTGTTTTTGACGAGTGGTTTGGATTTTGTCAAATGTTGTTGAGGGGTTATTTTGAGGTGTCGAGGAGATCTTCTTAGTTTTGTTTTTATTTATGGAATAATCGGGGGTGTCCAAAAATATTCGTACTTTAGGCTAAAAGATCATGTGCTTTTTTGTTCTTCAGGCTAATCTTGGAGGGTTTTTGAGTGCATTGTTGGGTAAATATTTTTGATCTTTGTACTGTTTGAAGGGGAGTGTTGTAATTTTGAGGTTATATTTATTTTTTTTGTCATTTTGTAGCAGTTTGCTTATTTTTGACCTGCAGGTCTTGAAGCTATAGTTATAACTATGGTTGGAGGTGAATATGCGTCATCTATTAAAGCCGTTTTACTGTAAATAAAGTCGTGATTCGGAATGTTTTCTATTGGCTGATTTTGAACTAGATCTAGTCGAGTGTTTTTGAGCATGTTATTTTGAAAATGTGTATATTCAAAATAATTCAAAGGAAGATATTAAAAAATGAAAATGAAAGTTATTTTTGAAAGTCAACTTTCTTTAGTATTTTAGATTATGGAACGGAGGTTTTATAGTTTTTTCTCGGCTGACTTCTAAGTAGTGATGATTATCTATGTTTAGGATTCTCCTTTTGATCCTATGGTAGGATTGTTTCTGTCATTTTTCTATTTTTCCTTTCTCTAGGAGTTGTTTTTGTATTTTGTCTAGGGGATGATCGATGGACTAATTCTGTTTGTTGATCTATTTTCGAATTCATTTAATCATTAGCGTGTTTGTTCAATTCAGTTTCTGATTTGTTTTGAAAAATTTTTAAACCTGTGAGAGAATATAATTGTGTTAATTCATGGTGTGCATATTCTTTTGGGAAACAAGGTAACGGGTTATTTCGATGTTGTACAATTTCTTTTTTTATTTGTGTCAGTTAATTTGTTTGTGACATCAGTAGGTTTATCAATTATTTGATATGGTCTTTTTTGGCGTGGTTGTAACTTTTTGGAAATTCCCTTTTGTGTTGCAAAGTTAGGAATTAAAACAAGTGTTCCTTTTTTAAAATCTGTTGCTGGTTTAAAGCGTGAATTGATTTGGTTATTTATGTTTTGTATTCGTAACAATTTTTTTCTTATTTTTTAATAAATTTAATTCTGTTTTTTATCTCTATTTAAAATTCATTCGGTGTGTGTACCGGAAGCTAATTTTAATATTTGTGGATGATGAAAGCGGTCTTCATCATGAGTATGTGTTGGTAGGTTATAACAATTGAATCTTCGTTAGATTAGCAATAACCTTGTGCATTTTTATTGGCGTTTGCTATGAACATTATTGGTTTACGTGGTTTTCATATGGTGACACCATTTCCTAGTGTTTTCGTAATTTTTGAATTGTATGATAAAGGAAATAGCTTTACGTCCGTTGACCATTCGGTGTATCGTGTATCATTCCCATTAATGATAAATCTGAGGTATTCATGTAATGAACGGTTCATACCTTCGACTAATCTATTTGTCCAAGGTGCATGAGATGTAGGTGGTTTGTGTTTAATGTTATATAAGTGGCATAATGTGATGATTTCATTTATAATAAATTCAGTGCCAATGTCTGTGACTAAAATTTCGGGTAATTCAAATTAAGCTATCCAGTGTGCGTAGAGTGTTGTGTATGCATAATAAGCAATACAATGGGGTACGGGTTAAGTGCTACATTATGTGTAAATGCATCAACAATTACCATTATATATGAGTTTTCTTCTGCGGATGGTGAAATCGGTCCTTTCGTATCAAATGATATTCTGCGATTAAATTAAAGACTTTGTCCTTTAAAATCTTGTTTTTCTGCAATTTGTTTTTGATTTGGGTAGGGTTTATTTAATTGGCATATTATACAATTGTTGCATAATACTTTGATCCATATTGGTGCATTGGGGAAATAAAACTTTTGAATAAAATTAGAGTATGTCTTTTCTGATCCTGAGTCCTTTAGTGTGGAGTGTATGTGAAGTATTGAATGCTATTAACATCATACTTGAGGATAGACATGGTACTTTAAAATCAGGTATTTGCTATTCTAAAAAGTCTGTGCTTTCATTTATAGTAGTATTTTTGAATTTTCGGAAGTATCTAAGAAGTGTTTTGTTTCCCAAGATTGTGGTATCAGCTTTGGTTGGCTTGGTTTTGTATTTGTGCCATGATTTTAGCTGTCTAATGACGGGGTCAAGGTTTTGGTATTTTTCTACAAATTCCATTGTTTTTTTTCTGTTGTTGGTAGGAAATGTTTTCTATTTCTATTTTTGATAGGGGTATCGTGTCAAGTGGGTCATGTAGATTAAAAACTGGATTTATCGTGTGTTTTGAATCATTTGGTAACTGTCCTGATAATTTTATGATATCAGAAAGGTTTTCGTTTTCTATTAAAGGGAATGGGTCCTTATTATGTGGTTGTTGCTTAACTCGTTTTTTTTAGTATTTTTTTGATCCAATGTGAATATGGAATTGGCTTGAACGTAGATGAAACTAATAAATCAACTTCATAATGGTTGTTTTGACAATTTAAATAAAGTGGGAAATGTTGTAGATTGTTCATTTGTGAAGGTTCTATGTCAGTTTTTACTGCATATTTACATTCTAATCGTGGTGAAGTTTCACATTTGGCGAGATAGAATTTTATATTTTGTGGTAATTCAACTGTTGTTTTTCTTGTTAGTAGTTCAGGTGGTGTATTTCTACCAAGAGTGCCAGGTAGTGCAAGGTTTTTTCCAGCTGTCCATTCTATGTGTAGGTTTGGAAATTTCATTAGGATTAGTTGAAATCTATAAACTCTATGGTTTGGATTTGATTTTTGTGTAAAGAGAAATAGAATAATTTTGTGGTCTGTAAACAATACTGTTGGAAGTTTTGATCAAAGTATCAAAATTCATATTCTGTTAGAGTGTGTATGATAATTGTGCATTCTCTCATTAGAGTAGAGAGTCCTAATTCAGCTTGTGTATATAAGCGAGAATTTGCTGATATAAGAATCATTCTATTTGTTCCATTGTGGGATTGCAATAATGCTGCACCGATGCCAAAACTTGAAGCATTGCACATTGCATTAAATGGTTGATTAGGGTCTGGAATTGTGTTTGAAATTCGTTCAGTGAGAAAACTTTCATTTTCTTCAAATCGTTTTTGATGTTCTGTTGTCCATTCAAAATTATTTTGTTGTCTGAGAATATTATAAAAAGGTGTTTAGTATAATTGCATTTTATATACGTATTTACTTAAGAAATTTAATATTTCAAAAAATTCTTGGATTTCTTTTTATTTGTAGGTGGTTGGAGTTTTTGAATTGCATCAATTCGTGATTTCAGTGGTGTTATATGATGTGTCCATGAAATTTTACGCGTGAAAAAACGTCATTTGTCTGGGGCTACCTTCATGTTTTCGTTCTGTAAAATTTGATGATTATTTTCTAGAAGTTTGAACATTCCATCGTTTGTTTGTGATTGCATAAATACATCGTCAAAATATGTGATTGCATTTTTACTATATATATGAGGGGTCAAAAAATTTTACTCATGAAGGCTGAGAAGGCTGCTGGTCCTAAGGATATGCCATAGAATACTCTGTTAAATTCGTATTGTTGATTTCCAAAAACGAATTGTGTTAACCGTCGTGATTGTTCATCTAGTGGCATTTGATTATATGCGCCTTTCATATCTGCGGTTCGGAAGTATTTACCGTTTATTTTTGTTAAAACTTCTTGAATTGGTTCTATTGGCCAATTAAATTTGGATTCATCAAAAAGTGAATTGAGGTATCTCGCCTCTAGAACTATTTTTAGTGAATCTCCTTTGACGAGAATAATAACGGAGTTAATAAAGGTGTTTCCTTTTGGTTGTTCATTTTTATTTACGGTGGATATGATTTCGTTTTGTTCTAGAATGTCAAGTAATCTATTGATTTTGTCATGTAAGTGAATTGGTACTTTACTTGCTCTTTTTTTTGAAAACTGCGTCAGGTTTCAAGGCTTAATGCAGTGGTGAATTTATTTTTCCAACGTCAAAAGTAGATGTTGCATAAACTGTTGGATATTTTAACAGTAAATCGGCTAAGTTTTCAAATTCTTGTTGTGTTATTTGAGAGTGTTGAAAATTGAACATTGTCAAGAATTTTTATCGTTGTTCCGTATAGTGTTATATTTTGAATGTTGGTTTAAAATAAGTTGTTTTCGTGAAACAGTCTGTGTTCCTTTTTTCGTTGCTTATTGTATTGTTTATTGATAATTCTTCATCGAAAATTGTTGATTGACATATGTCTAGCAGTTGTAATATATTATTTTTTCTGTATGCTACTTCTTTTGTGGGGGAAGTTGTTGCATTGGTTTCACAATATCCTAGGAGCCCTAAAAGTAGGGTGATTTTGAATGGTGAAATATTATATACATGTAGAGAGATGATATCGGAGTTTGAGTTTTTCATGTATTTTATGGATGAAATTGTTACTCTAAAAAATTTGTGAACTGGTCTAAATTCAAAGTCAGACATATAGAGATGTTGTCTATTTTGACATTTGTCAAATTGGTGAACTTGTTTTATTGGAAATTCGTAAATGTATCCTGAGATTGGCTTAAGATGTTTTCTTTCTTTATTATAGATGGGGTAAAATTTTGAAAATTTTTTGAAAGTATATTTGCCTTTTATACTAATTTTGTTGTCTAGTATTTTATTAGTTGATATATATTTGAGATGAATGGGATTCCAATAATATTATGCTTTATATCTGTAATATGGAATGTTTGTTTAAATGGTTTATTTAGGAGTTTGTTTTGTTCCATTGTCTTGGTGGGAACGAGGAAAAGTTGGTTTTTTCCCTAATTTGTTAAGGTTGAGCCTTGTGCTGTTGCAAGTCTACTGGCTGTTTTTACAGATGTTAATTTCGGGTGTAGAGTTTTGATTTCCTTCCAAGTTGGAAAATTAATGATATCAATTCTGCTCCAGAACCTATTAAAAAATCTATATCTATTTCAAGGTCTGGTGGTTGAAATTCTTTACTTTTGGGACTTTCTAAAAGAAAGGGAATTGTCCCAATTTTTTCTTTTGGTGGTTCTTTTGGTATATTTTGATATTATGATTTTTACTGGAACATAGTATTTGTTCTTTTTCAGGTTGTTGTGATGTCGTTCCTTCATTTACTATTTGTTCAATTTGTATGTTATACTTCTAGATCTAATGTGATAGTCTAAGAGTTATTCCAATTAAGTTTCATAAATGTGTGAATGAAAAATTTGTTCGTACGTAACGGTTTCGTAATCATTTTCAACTTTTATCATGTTGACTAAAATTGTGTTTTCTGTATCACATTCACTGTCTGTAGATTCACAAATAATGTGATTTAATTGTAATTCAGTAGCTTCGGTGTAATCAATACCAGGGGGTCTGAATTTGCATCTTCAGTTGTTTGTACTTGATTTATTTGTCTCAGATGTTTTGGTGTATTACTTCTGTACTTGTTTTGACACTCTGGATAACGTGTGTTATTTCTACTAGGTGATTCAGAGTAGTTTCTTTGTCTATTGTTGTAGTTTGAATTCATATTTTGTGAACTTTCTCGTGATATATTCGGATAGTTATTATAATTAGATCTTTGTTGATTTGATCCATATTTTGAAAACCTCGTGATCAATTATTATATTTTTGATTTCGATTATTTGAATAGCTTCTGTTTCTATTGTTAGAATAATTTCGATATCTATTGTGCGATGAATTTCATGATCTCTCATTTGAATAGTGTCTATTTCTAGAGTGTGAATGGTAAATGGTATCAAAAAATAGTTCGTTCTATTTGAATTTGATCAGGAATAAAAATTTTGATATTGAGTATTTCGACTGTGTGATCGCCTATATCTGTTTTGTGAAGAATTTCGTGAATTTCTTTGATCTGGTGATCTATCTCTGTAATTACAAAAATAAGGTGACTGGCTTCTTGAATAATTTGAGCTATTTGGAAGTGGTTTTCCAGAGCTATTATTTTTGTGGATATTCTCATTTGGTAGATTTTGATCTTTTTTCATGTATTGATAGAATGATTTGTTTGGTTTTTTGTACTTTTGTGGTTTATTTTGATTATCTTATTGTTTTTGTATGCATTCAGCAATGCTATGTCCAAATTTTCGACAATACTTACACAATTATTTGAATGATGGTTTAGCTTTGAAATTTGGATTTTTCTCGTAAAAATTCAAAATTTCACTGATTTGTTGGATGTATCTGTTTCGAAGTTACGTGTATATTATTTATTTCTGTTGTAGTTGATTGATTATTGTTAACATATTGTAGTTTGAGATTTTCTGTTTCTTCTAGTTTCATAGTGATTTCTGCTTGTTTTAGTTTATCAACTAGTTTCCTAAACTCTAAATCTGGCTCTCAAATTGAGGAGAGGTGTGATGCTCTCTTTTTGATTGCTATTTTTCGTAATTGAGGTGTTAGAGTCATCATTAGAATTTAGATTTGCTAGATTTTGTCGTGGTTTTTGTACACGATATTCCTGTGTATATTGTGCAAAAATATCTGGTTGATAGTAGTCATCGTCATCTGATGATAAATAGTTAGGTGTATAGTAAGGTGGTTAATGTTTATTTTGGTTTTGTTGTTTTTTGTTTTTATTCTGTTGAAAAAATGGATAATTTTTGCTTTGGTCTTGTGAAGTTTGTGGATAGTCATGAAAATTTACTGAAGTTGTTGTTGCTTCTTGAAAATTTTGTCTTTGTGAAAATAAATGATTTTGAGTATTTGAGCGGAAGGTGTAGATGATTGTGGTCTATTTACATAGTGGTAATTGTGTTCTGCAAAATTGTTTCCTGTGAATGTTTTTTTTTGTTTTTGTACCGATTTTGTCATTGGTCTAAGCGTTTGATAATCCATGTGTGAATACTTTGTGGCAACGGTGGGTTTAACCGTTGTTTGTAATGTTACCTGTGGTAAGAATGAATTTTTAGGTTTTGGAGTTGTAAGATTGGAATGAATTGGTGAAATATTTTGTTGTGTTGTTGTTTTTACTGTTGTAAATATTTCTATATTTGCTGAGAGTGATGGTGTTTGGATATCTTGTTGTGTGAGACTCCTAGTTCCATTTAGGTTTTCTTGTTGTATGAGAGTTGAAATTAAACTACTATTTCCTGTTCTATTGGTTAGAAATGAATTATAATTTAAAATTGTTGCGTCAGTTGTGAGTGGAAATACCTTAATATGATTTTTGTCAATAGATATTGTGCCAATTGCTTGACATGAAATATCTGTTGGTATGTTAAGGAGTAGTGGATAAGACCATTCAGGGTCCCAAACATAATCTGATTGATCTGCTATTATAGTGTCATCAGTTGAATTTTGGAGTCTGAAAGTCTTTCTTGGTTGTGAAGTTAAATCAATATTATAAGTGAAATAGTCAATGATGACCCATGCCAAGAATTTTTGTAAATCATGTTTATCGTTTGGTGAAACTTCGTTTATTTTCACGGGTTGTGTCTAAATATTCAGAAAATATTGCGATTCCATGTCTTATAGTTGCGTGTTTTGTTGTTTGAACTGGTGAAGTTCCTTGGGATTCTGGTTTTTCTAGGATAGATAGATAGCTATAAAATATTCAAAATACTTCAATAGTAAATATTAAATTTGTTCTTTGTGATTTTTGGTGTTGTATATATTTTTATGTATTCTGTGAATACTCCTGAAAATTCTATATCTACATCGTCTGTTTGGATGAGATATTTCCATGAAACTTGCTTGGTGATTGTATTTCGGTGGTATGGGTTCCGTACTGTTGTGTCAGGTTACATATTCCTTTGAGGTAGTGATCGATAATTTGTTTTTTAATTTTTACTTCTGGAAACTCTGCTTTCAAACAAATTTGCTATTAAATTTTGACAAAATTGTGTTTTTCCTCTGTCATCCGTGAGGGAAGTAATTATAAATAGGGGGATGGAGTTTTCATCTTCATTTTTTTTCATTTCGACTTATTTTTGTGCTTTTTTACTGTCAAGTTGTAATTTTCAATGTGTTTAATTGGTTGATTCCGATTGTATAGACGTAATGGTTTGTTTTTATTTGTGTTTTTTATTCTGCGTTTTCCTTGCATTGATGAATGAGGTGTGGTTTCTGAGTCAGAAAAAAATAGTGTAACATTAGTTTGATAGTTTTTATTTACAGATTTTTTTAATGTGTAGAGTTGTTCTAAATGACTTGTTTCCGATTCATAGAATGCGTTTCTTTGTTTTGAAAATCCTCTTCGTGTAATTTGTTTTTCATAACTTAAATTTTTTCTTTTGAGTGTTTGTCTTTTTGTTCTAACATATCCTATTGACTGTTTATGTGGTAAGATTACGAGGTCAATTTTTTTGGTGGTGGTTTCACAAATTTGTAGTATAGTTGTTTGTTTATTTCCTAAATTGTCTAGTGACATAAGTTTTAGGATGACGGGTGCAATGTTTGAATTAGTGATTTTTAATGCTTAAACTGTTATTTCTTACGATTTTTTGGGTAGGGTCATATACTTCAGGGTTGGAGAGAAAAGTAAATATCGATTCCTGAGAATGATTGTTTCTTTCTCGTGACTACTTTAAGTTTAGGTATTAACTTACTTAATCTTACTTAGGGGTAGTGGTTTTGTTCAAGGTTTGGAGAATAGTAAATCGATCAACAAGGTTCAGTTATAATTAGAACGCAAGTAGTTCGTTAGATAATATTTTAAACTTACTAAGTTTAAGTATTATCCTGGGTCAGGTAAGAGGGGGGTCAAGTGAAGGATTCTAACCCTAACCCTACCCCTAATATTGTTGATCTTTGTACTGCTTGATAGGGAAGGGTTGTAGTATTGAGGTTATTTTTCTTTGTTGTCTTTTTGTAGCAGTTAGCTTATTTTTGACCTACAGGTCTTGAAGTTATAGTTATAACTATGGTTGGAGGTGAATACGCGTCATCTAATAAAGTCGTGTCACTATAAATAAAGTGGTGATTCGGAATGATTTCTATTGGCTGATTTTGAACTAGATCTAAACGAGAGTTTTTCAGCTTGGTATTTTGAAAATGTGTATATTCAAAATAAAAAAAGGAAGATAATAAAAAATGAAAACGAAAGTTATTTTTGAAATTCAACTTTCTTTAGTATTTTAGATAATGGAACAAAGGTTTTATAGTTTTTTCTCGCCTGACTTCTAAGTCGTGATGATTCTCTATGTTTCGATTTCTCGTTTTGGTCCTATGGTAGGATTGTTTCTGTCATTTTTCTATTTTTTCTTTCTTTTTGAGATGTTTGTGTCTTTTGTCTAGGGGATGACGTTCGATGGACAAATGCTGTTTGTTGATCTATTTTTGAAATCATTTGTTCATTAGCGTGTTGGTTCAATTCAGTTTCTGAATTGTTTTGAGCAATTTTCAAACCTGTGAAAGAATAAAATTGTGTTAATTCAAGGAGTGCATATTTATTTGGGTAACAAGTTAATAGGTTATTTCGATGTTGTACAATTTTTTTTTATTTGTGTCAGTTAATTTGTTTGTGACATCAGTAGGTTTATCAATTATTTGATATGGTCCTTTTTGGCGTGGTTGTAACTTTTTGGAAATTCCTTTTTGTGTTGTAAATGTGGGAATTGAAACAAGTGTTCCTTTTTTTAAATCTGTTGCTGGTTTAAAGCGTGAATTGATTTAGTTATTTATGTTTTGTCTTCGTAACAATTTTTTTGTTATTTTTTGATAAATTTTTGTTTTTATCTCTATTTAAAATCCATTCAGTGTGTGTACCGGAAGCTAATTTTAAAATTTGTGGATGATGAAAGAGGTCTTCATCATGAGTATGTAATGGTAGGTTATAACAAATTGAATCTTCGTTAGGTTGACAATAACCTTGTGCATTTTTATGGGAGTTTGCTGTGAACATTATTGGTTTACGTGGTTTTTGGTTGAATACCATTTCATATGGTGACAACATTTCTTAGTGTTTTTGTAATTTTTGAAGTATATGATAAGGGAAATAGCTTTACGTCCGTTGACCATTCGGTGTATCGTGTATCATTTCTATTAATGATACATCTGAGTTATTCCTGTAATGAACGGTTCATACCTTCGACTAATCCATTTTTCCAAGGTGCATGAGATGTACGTGGTTTGTGTTTAAGGTTATATAAGTGGCATAATGTGAAGATTTAATCATAATAAATTCTGTGACTAAAATTTCGGGTAATCCAAATTTAGCTATCTAGTGTTCGTAGATTGTTGTGTATGCATAATAAGCATTACAATGGGGTACGGGATTAAGTGCTACATAATGTGTAAATGCATCAACAATTACCATTATATATGAGTTTCCTTCTGAGGATGGTGAAATCGGTCCTTTCGTATCAAATGATATTCTGTGATTAAAATGAAGACTTTGTCCTTTAAAATCTTGTTTTTCTGCAATTTTATTTTTGATTTGGGTAGGGTTTATTTAATTAGCTTATTATACAATCGTTGCATAATAATTTGATCCATAATGGTGCATTGGGGAAATAAAAATTTTGATTAAAATTAGAGTATGTCTTTTCTGATCCTGAGTGTCCTTTAATGTGGAGTGTACGTGAAGTATTGAATGCTATTAACATCATACTTGAGGGTAGACATGGTACTTTAAAATCAGGTGTTTGGTATTCTAAAATGTCTGCGTTTTCATTTATAGTAGTATTTTTGAATTTTCAGAAGTATCTAGGGAGTGTTTTGTTTCCCAAGATTGTGGTATCAGCTTTGGTTGGCTTGGTTTTGTATTTGTGCCATGATTTTAGCTGTCTAATGACGGGGTCAAGTTTTCGCTTTTTTTCTACAAATTCCATTGTAATTTTTTCTGTTGTTGGTAGGAAAAGTTTTCGTTTTCTCTTTTAATAGGGGTATCGTGTCAAGTGGGTCATGTAGATTAAAAACTGGATTTATCGTGTGTTCTCAATCTTTTGGTAACGATCCTGATAATTTTATGATATCAGTTAGGTTTTCGTTTTCTATTAAAGGGAATGGGTCCTTCTTATGTGGTTGTTGTTTAACTCGTTTTTTAGTAATATTTTTGATCCAATGTGCATATGGAATTGGCTTGAATATAGATGAAACTAATAAATCAACTTCATAAGGGTTGTTTTGACAATCAAAATAGAGTGGAAAATGTTGTAGATTGTTCATTCGTGATTGTTTTATGTCAGTTTTTACTGCATCTTTACATTCCAATCGTGGTGATGTTCCATCTTTGGCGAGAAAGAACTTTATATTTTGTGGTATTTCAACTGTTGTTTTTCTTGTTAGTAGTTCAGGTGAGTATTTCTACTGAGAGTGTCAGGTAGTACAAGGTTTTTTCCTGCTGTCCATACTATATGTAGGTTCGGAAATTTCATTAGGATTAGTTGAAATCTATAACTCTATGGTTTGGATTTGATTTTTGGGTAAAAAGAAATAGAATAAATTTGTGGTCTGTAAACAAAACAGTTGGATGTTTTGATCAAAGTATCGAAATTCATATTCTGTTAGAGTGTGTATGATAGCTGTGCATTCTCTCATTAGAGTAGAGAGTCGTAGTTCAGCTTGTGTAAATTAGCAAGAATTTGCTGATATAAGAATCATTTTATTTGTTCCATTGTGGGATTATAATAATGCTGCACCGATGACAAAACTTGAAGCATCGCACAATGCATTAAATGGTTGATTAGGGTCTGGAAGTGTGATTGAAATTTGTTCAGTGAGAAGTCTTTTATTTTCTTCAAATCATTTTTGATGTTCTGTTGTCCATTCCAATTTATTTGGTTGTCTGAGAATATTATAGAATGGTCTTAAGTATAATTTCATTTTATATACGTATTTACTTAAGAAATTTAACATTCCAAGAATTTCTTGGATTTTCTTTTTATTTGTAGGTGGTTTGAGTTTTTGAATTGCATCAATTCGTGATTTCAGAGGTGTCTTTTTATATGATGTCTCCATGAAATTGTAAGCGTGTTAAGAAAAAATGTCATTTATCTGGGACTGGAAATTACATTTGGATTCATCAATAAGTGAATTGAGGTATCTAGCGTCTAGAACTAATTTTAGTGATTCTCCTTTGGCGAGAATAAAAACGGGGTTAATAAAGGTATTTCCTTTTGGTTGTTTATCTTATTAACTGGGGATATGATTTCGTTTTGTTCTAGAATGTCAAGTAATCTATTGACTTTGTCATGCAAGTGAATTGGTACTTTACTTGCTCTTTGTTTTTTGAAAACTGCGTCAGGTTTCAAGGCTAAATGAAGTAGTGAATTTACTTTTCCAACGTCAAATTTAAATGTTGCATAAACTGCTAGATATTTTGACAGTTAATCGGCTAATTTTTCAAATTCTTGTTGTGTTATTTGAGAGTGTTGAAAATTGAACATAGTCAAGAATTTTTGTTGTTTTTCCGTATAGTGTGATATTTTGAATGTTGGTTTAAAATAAGTTGTTTTCGTGAAACAGTCTGTATTCCTTTTTTCGTTGCTTATTGTTTTGTTAATTGATAATTCTTCATCGAGAATTGTTGATTGACATATGTCTAATAGTTGTAAAATATTTTTACTCTGTATGCTACTTCTTTTGTGGGGGAAGTTGTTGCATTGGTTTCACAATATCCTAGGAGTCCTAAAAGTAGGGTGATTTTGAATGGTGAAATAATATATACAAGTAGAGAGATGATATCGGAGTTTGAGTTTTTCATGTATTTTATGGATGAAATTGTTACTCAAAAACATTTGTGAATTGATCTAAATTCAAAGTCGGACACATAGAGATGTTGTCTATTTTGACATTTGTCGTATCGGTGAATTTGTTTTATTGGAAATTCGTAAATGTATCCTGAGATTGGTTTAAGATGTCTTCTTTCTTTTTTATAGATGGGGCAAAATTTTGAAAAAAATGATGGTTGTTTGTTCATTCTTTGGAAGAATGTTAAAGCAGTGTTTTGCATTCTTGTATATTTATCTTTTATATTACTTCTGGTGTCTAGTATTTTAATTGTTGGTATGTATTTTGTGATGAATGGGATTCCAATAATATTATGCTTTATATCTGTAATTAGGAATGTTTGTTTAAATGGTTTATTTAGTAGTTTGTTTTGTTCCATTGTCTTGGTTGGAACGAGGAAAAGTTGGATTTTTCCATAATTTGTTAAGGTTGAGCCTTGTGCTGTTGCTAGTCTACTAATTGTTTTTACAGGTGTTAATTTCGGGTGTAGAGTTTTGATTTCATTCCAAGTTGAAAAATTAATGAAATCAATTCTGCTCCAGAGTCTATTAAAAAATCTATTTCAAGGTCTGGTGGTTGAAATTCTTTACTCTTGGGACTTTCTAAAAGAAGGGGATTGTCCAATTTTTTTCTTTTGGTGGTTCTTTTGGTATAGTTTGATATTATGATTTGTACTGGAGCATGGTATTTGTTTTTTTCAGGTAGTTGTGATGTCGTAACTTCATTTACTGTTTATTCGATTTGTATGTTATTACTTCTAGATCTAGTGTGATAGTCTAAGAGTAATTCCAATTAAGTTTCACAAATGTGTGAATGAAAATGTTGTTCGTACGTAACGGTTTCGTAATCATTTTCAACTTTTATCAATTTTATCACAATTGACTAAAATTGTGTTTTCTGTATCACTTTCACTGATAAGGAATAAAATTTTTGATATTGAGTATTTCGACTGTGTGATCGACTACATCTGTTTTGTGAAGAATTTCGTGAATTTCTTTGATCTGGTTATCTATTTATGTAATTAGAAATTTAAGGTGATTGACTTCTTGAATAATTTGCGCTATTTGGAAGTGGTTTTCCAGAGCTATTATTTTGTGGATATTTTTGTTTGGTAGGTTTTGATTTTTTTTCATGTATTGATAGAATGATTTGTTTGGTTTTATGTACTTTTGTGGTTTTTTTTTATTATCTTGCTGTTTTTGTCTGCATTCAGCAATGCTATGTCCGTATTTTCGATAAAAGTTGCACAATTATTTGAATGATGGTTTACCTTTCAAATTTGAATTTTTCTCGTAAAAATTCAAAACTTCACTGATTTTTTTTGGATAAATCTGTTTCGGAGTTGTGTGCAAATTATTTATTTCTGTTGTAGTTGATTGAATATTGTTAACATATTGTAGTTTGAGATTTTCTGTTTCTTCTAGTTTTATAGTGATTTCTGCTTGTTCTAGTTTATCAACTAGTTTCCTAAAATCTAAATCTGGCTCTCAAATTGAGGAGAGGTGTGATGCTCCCTTTTTGATTGCTATTTTTCGTAATTGAGGTGTTGGAGTCATCATTAGAATTTCTGTCATTTTGTGTTTTTATAATCATGATTGTTTAACGAGTATGCTTTTCGGACTTGTGTTTCGATCCTCACTGCTAGTTGTTTGATCGTTTCATTTGGTAGTCTACGAATTTCATTGCACAAAACTCTTTGTTGTTGATTGTTTCTTTCTGAATCAAACATTTTTGAAAAATTTTGTGTGAATCTTTTCGAGTCTGATTTTATAACTATAGGTAAAACTGAAAACCATTTTTGAGCTGCGCCATCAAGTGTGGTTTGTATTAAGGCTGTGCGTCTATGTATCCAATTTTGGTAAAGTGGTGTATTTATGGGTTTAGGTCCTATATTTAAAAATAAATTTGCTGTGACTGCATTTAAATATTCTTCTACATAATATTCAGGATCTGTACCGGTGAATATCATCAAGGGTTTGTTTGATGTTATTGATGATCCACCCATTAGGAATGGATTCATAGTCATTTGAAGTGAGTCTGCGGCATTTGGCATTTGTGAAAAGATTGTAAATTGACTTTTTGTGATTTCAAGTTGTTGTAAATCATAAGGTAGTGGGATTTCATTTTGCATTTGTGTTGGTTGATAATAATCTGTGTTGACTGGGTTTTGTATATGTATTGGGTGATAGGGTTATGTAATAGTTTGGTTTTGTGTTTGCATTGGTTGGTGAGTTTGTGCAGTAGCTACGTTTTTTGGATAAAAATTTGTATTTTGGGATGCTAGATTTTGTCGTGGTTTTTGTACACGATATTCCTGTGTATATGGTTCAAAAATATCTGGTTGATAGTAGTCATCATCATCTGATGATAAATATTTTGGTGTATAGTAAGGTGGTTAATGTTTATTTTGGTTTTGTTGTTTTTTGTTTTTATTCTGTTGAAAAAATGGATAATTTTCACTTTGTCTTGTGAAGTTCGTGGATAGTCATGAAAGTTTACTGAAGTTGTTTTTGCTTGTTATAAATTTTGTCTTTGTGAAAATAAAAGGTTTCGAGTATTTGACCGAAAAGACTGAGATGGTTGTGGTCTATTTACATAGTTATAATTGTGTTCTGCAAAAAGGTTTCTTGTGAATGTTCTTTGTTTTTGAACCGATTTTGTCTTTGGTCTAAACATTTGATAATTCATGTGTGAAAGCTTTGGTACAACGGTGGGTTTAAGTTGGTGCCCAAGAAATATTTGTACTTTAGGCTAAATGATCATGTGCTTTTTGTTCTTCAGGCTAATTTGATATTTTTGCTTGGAGAGTTTTTGAGTGCTATGTTGGGTAAATATTGTTGATCTTTGTACTGCTTGATAGGGGAGGGTTGTGATATTGAGGTTATATTGATTTTTGTTGTCATTTTGTAGCAGTTTGCTTATTTTTGACCTGCAGGTCTTGAGCTTATAGTTATAACTATGGTTGGAGGTGAATATGCGTCATCTAATAAAATTGTGTCACTATAAATAAAGTGGTGATTCGGAATGTTTTCTTTTGGCTGATTTTTAACTAGATCTAATCGATTTTTTTTCAGCATGTTATTTTGAAAATGTGTATATTCAAAATAATTAAAAGGAAGATAATGAAAAATGAAAAGGAAAGTTATTTTTGAGATTCAACTTTCTTTAGTATTTTAGACTATGGAACGAATGTTTTATAGTTTTTTTCTCGGCTGACTTCTAAGTCGTGATGATTCTCTATGTTAAGATTTCTCGTTTTAATCCTGTGGTAGGATTGTTTCTGTTATTTTTCGATTTTTCCTTTCTTTTTGAGATAATTGTGTCTTTTGTCTAGGGGATGTTTGATGGACTAAATCTGTTTGTTGATCTATTTTTGAATTCATTTTTTTATTAGCGTGTTTGTTCAATTCAGTTTCTGAATTGTTTTGAACAATTTTTAAACCTGTGAAAGAATATAATTGTGTTAATTCAGGGAGTGCATATTCTTTTGGGTAATAAGGTAATAGGTTATTTCGATGTTGTACAATTTCTTTTCAATTTGTATCAGTTAATTTGTTTGTGACATCAGTAGGTTTATCAATTATTTGATATGGTTCTTTTTGACGTGGTTGTATTTTTTTGGAAGTTCTTTTTTGTATTGTAAATTTGGGAATTAAAACAAGGGTTTTTTTTTAAATCGGTTGCTGGCTTAAAGCCTGAATTGATTTGGTTATTTATGTTTTGTCTTCGTAACAGTTTTTTTGTTATTTTTTGATAAATTTAATTTTGTTTTTTATCTCTATTCAATATCCATTCAATGTGTGTACCGGAAGCTAACTTTAAAAGCTGTGGATGATGAAAGTGGTCTTCATCATGAGTATGTAATGGTGGGTAATAACAAATTGAATCTTCGTTAGGTTGATAATAACCTTGTGCATTTTTAGGGGCGTTTGCTGTGAACATTATTGGTTTACGTGGTTTTTGGTTAAATACCATTTCATATGGTGACACCATTTCTTAGTGTTTTTGTAATTTGTGAATTCTATGATAAGAGAAATAGCTTTACCTCCGTTGACCATTCGGTGTATCGTGTATCAGTTCCATTAATGATACATCTGAGTTATTCCTGTAATGAAGGGTTCATACCTTCGACTAATCCAAATGTCCAAGGTGCATGAGATGTACGTGCTTTGTTTTTAATGTTATATAAGTGACATAATGTGATGATTTCATTAATAATAAATTCAGTGCCATTGTCTGTGAATAAAATTTCGGGTAATCCAAATTTAGCTATCCGGCGTTCGTAGAGTGTTGTGTATGCATAATAAGCATTACAATGGGGTACATGGTTAAGTCTTACATAATGTGTAAATGCATCAACAATTAACATTAATAATGAGTTTCCTTCTGAGGATGGTGAAATTGGTCCCTTCGTATCAAATGATTTTCTGTGATTAAATTAAAGACTTTATCCTTTCAAATCTTGTTTTTCTGCAATTTGTTTTTGATTTGGGTAGGGTTTATTTAATTGGCATATTATACAATCGTTGCATAATACTTTGATCCAAATTGGTGCATTGGGCAAAAATTTTGTATAAAATTAGAGTATGTCTTTTCTGATCCTGAGTGTCCTTTAGTGTGGAGTGTATGTGAAGTATTGAATGCTATTAACATCATAGTTGAGTGTAGACATGGTACTTTAAAATCAGGTGTTTGGTATTCTAAAATGCCTGTGTTTTCATTTATAGTAGTATTTTTGAATTTTCGGAAGTATCTAAGGAGTATTTTGTTTCCCAAGTTTGTGGTATAAGCTTTGGTTGGCTTGTTTTTGTATTTGTGCCATGATTTTAGCTGTCTAATGACGGGGTCAAGGTTTTGGTATTTTTCTAAAAAATTCCATTGTTATTTTTTCTGTTGTTGGTAGGAAGTGTTTTCTTTTTCTTTTTTTGATAGGGGTATCGTGTCAAGAGGGTCATGTAGATTAAAAACTAGATTTATCGTGTGTTTTGGATCTTTGGTAACGGTCCTGATAATTTTATGATATCAGGTAGGTTTTCGTTTTTTATTAAAGGAAATGGGTCCTTCTTATGTGGTTGTTGTTTAACTCGTTTTTTTAGTGTTATTTTTGATCCAATGTGAATATGGAATTGGCTTGAATGTAGATGAAACTAATAAATCAACTTCATAATGGTTGTTTTGACAATCTAAATAGAGTGGGAAATGTTGTAGATTGTTCATTTGTGATTGTTCTATGTCAGTTTTTACTGCATATTTACATTCTAATCGTGGTGAAGTTTCATCTTTGGCGAGATAGCTGTTTATATTTTGTACCGGTTTTGTCATTGGTCTAAACGTTTGATAATCCATGTTCGAATGCTTTGGGTCAACGGCGGGTTTCAGTTGGTGTCCAAGAAATATTCGTACTTTAGGCTAAATGATCATGTGCTTTTTGTTCTTCAGGCTAAATTAATATTTTTGCTTGGAGGGTTTTTGAGTGCTATGTTGGGTAAATATTGTTGATCTTTGTACTGCTTGATAGGGGAGGGTTGTGATATTGAGGTAATATTTAATTTTGTTGTCATTTTGCAGCAGTTTATTTATTTTTGACCTGCAGGTCTTGAATTTATAGTTATAACTATGGTTGGGGGTGATTATGCGTCATCTAATAAAGTCGTGTCACTATAAATAAAGTGGTGATTCGGAATGTTTTCTAATGGCTGATTTTGAACTAAATTTAATCGAGTGTTTTTCAGCATGATATTTTGAAAATGTGTATATTCAAAATAAGTAAGAAAAGGAAGATAATAAAAAATGAAAATGAAAGTTATTTTTGAAATTCAACTTTCTTTAGTATTTTAGATTATGGAACGAAGTTTTTATAGTTTTTTCTCGGCTGACGTCTATGTCGTGATGATTCTCTATGTTTAGATTTCTCTTTTTGATCCTATGCTAGGATTGTTTCTGTCATTTTTCTATTTTTCGTTTCTTTTTGAGATGTTTGTGTCTTTTGTCTAGGGGATGTTCGTTGGACTAATTCTGCTTGTTGATCTATTTTTGAAATCATTTGTTCATTAGCATGTTTGTTCAATTCAGTTTCTGAATTGTTTTTAACAATTTTTAAACCTGTGAAAGAATATAATTGTATAATTCACGGAGTGCATATAGTTTTCAAAATAATTAAAAGGAAGATAATGAAAAATGAAAAGGAAAGTTATTTTTGAGATTCAACTTTTTTTAGTATTTTAGACTATGGAACGAAAGTTTTATAGTTTTTTTCTCGGCTGACTTCTAAGTCGTGATGATTCTCTATGTTAAAATTTCTCGTTTTAATCCTATGGTAGGATTGTTTCTATTATTTTTCGATTTTTCCTTTCTTTTTGAGATAATTGTGTCTTTTGTCTAGGGGATGTTTGATGGACTAAATCTGTTTGTTGATCTATTTTTGAATTCATTTTTTTATTAGCGTGTTTGTTCAATTCAGTTTCTGAATTGTTTTGAACAATTTTTAAACCTGTGAAAGAATATAATTGTGTTAATTCACAGAGTGCATATTCTTTTGGGTAATAAGGTAATAGGTTATTTCGATGTTGTACAATTTCTTTTCTATTTGTATCAGTTAATTTGTTTGTGACATCATTAGAAAATGTGTATATTCAAAATAAATAAATTTTGAAAATGTGTATAATGAAAATGTGAAAATGTGTATATTCAAAATAAATAAAAAAAGGAAGATAAAAAAAATGAAAATGAAAGTTATTTTTGAAATTCAACTTTCTTTAGTATTTTAGATTATGGAACGAAGTTTTTATAGTTTTTTCTCGGCTGACGTCTATGTCGTGATTATTCTCTATGTTTAGATTTCTCGTTTTAATCCTATGGTAGGATTGTTTCTGTCATTTTTCTATTTTTCTTTTCTTTTTGAGATGTTTGTGTCTTTTGTCTAGGGGATGTTCGATGGACTAATTCTGCTTGTTGATCTATTTTTGAAATCATTTGTTCATTAGCATGTTTGTTCAATTCAGTTTCTGAATTGTTTTGAACAATTTTTAAACCTGTAAAAGAATATAATTGTATAATTCACGGAGTGCATATTCTTTTGGGTAATAAGGTAATAGGTTATTTCGATGTTGTACAATTTCTTTTTAATTTGTGTCAGTTAATTTGTTTGTGTCATCAGTAGGTTTATCAATTGTTTGATATGGTCCTTTTTGGCGTGGTTGTATCTTTTTAGAAATTCCTTTTTGTATTGTTAAGTTGGGAATTTAAACAAGTGTTACTTTTCTTTAAATCTGTTGCTGGTTTAAAGCGTGAGTTGATTTGGTTATTTATGTTTTGTATTCGTAACAATTTTTTTGTTACTTTTTGATAAAATTATTTAAGTTTTTTATCTCTATTTAAAATCCATTCAGTGCGTGTACCGGAAGCCAATTTTAAACCTTGTGGATGATGAAAGTGGTCTTCATCATGAGTATGTAATGGTAGGTTATAACAAATTGAATCTTCGTTAGGTTGACAATAACCTTGTGCATTTTTTGGGCGTTTGCTGTGAACACTATTCGTTTACGTGGTTTTTGGTTGATTACCATTTCATATGGTGACACCATTTCTTTTTGTTTTGTAAATTGTGAATTATATGATAAGAGAAATAGCTTTACCTCCGTTGACCATTCGGTGTATCGTGTATCAGTTCCATTATTGATACATCTGAGTTATTCCTGTAATGAAGGGTTCATACCTTCGACTAATCCAATTGTCCAAGGTGCATGAGATGTACGTGGTTTGTGTTTAATGTTTTATTAGTGGCATAATGTGATGATTTCATTTATAATAAACTCAGTGCCATTGTCTGTCTGTGACTAAAATTTCGGGTAATCCAAATTTAGCTATCCAGTGCTTGTAGAGTGTTGTGTATGCATAATAAGCATTACATTGGGTCACGGGGTTAAGTGCTACATAATGTGTAAATGCATCAACAATTACCATTTTATATGAGTTTCCTTTTGAGGATGGTGAAATTGGTCCTTTCGTATCAAATGATATTCTGTGTTTAAAATAAAGTATTTGTCCTTTAAAATCTTGTTTTTCTGCAATTTGTTTTTGATTTGGGAAGGATTTATTTAATTGGCATATTATACAATCGTTGCATAATACTTTTAGCCAAATTGGTGCATTGGGGAAATAAAAATTTTGAATAAAATTAGAGTATGTCTTTTCTGATCCTGAGTGTCCTTTAGTGTGGAGTGTATGTGAAGTATTGAATGCTATTAACATCATACTTGAGGGTAGACATGGTACTTCAAAATCAGGTGTTTGGTATTCTAAAAAGTCTGTGTTTTCATTTATAGTAGTACTTTTGACTTTTCGGAAGTATCTAAGGAGTGTTTTGTTTCCCAAGATTGTGGTATCAGCTTTGGTTGGCTTGGTTTTTTGTGCCATGATTTTAGCTGTCTAATGACGGGATCAAGATTTTGGTATTTTTCTACAAAATCCGTTGTTATTTTTTCTGTTGTTGGTAGGAAATGTTTTCTATTTCTTTTTTTGATAGGGGTATCGTGTCAAGTGGGTCATGTAGATTAAAAACTGGATTTATCGTGTGTTTTGAATCCTTTAGTAACGGTCCTGATAATTTTGTGATATCAGTTAGTTTTTCGTTTTCTATTAAAGGGAATGGGTCCTTCTTATGTGGTTGTTGTTTAACTCGTTTTTTCTAGTTTTATTTTTGATCCAATGTGAATATGGAATTGGCTTGAATGTAGATGAAACTAATGAATCAACATCATAATGGTTGTTAGAGTGGGAACTGTTGCAAATTGTTCATTTGTGATTGTTCTATGTCAGTTCCTACTGCATATTTACATTCTAATCGTTGTGAAAATTCATCTTTGGCGAGATAGAATTTTATATTTTGTGGTATTTCAACTGTTGTTTTTATTGTTAGTAGTTCGGTTGGTTATTTCTACTAAGAGTGTCAGGTAGTGCAAGATTTTTTCCTGCTGTCCATACTATGTGTAGGGTTGGAAAGTTCATTAGGATTAGTTGAAATCTATAAAATCTATGGTTTGGATTTCATTTTTGTGTAAAAAAAAATAGAATAAATTTGTGGTCTGTAAACAAAACTGTTGGATGTTTTGATCAAAGTATCAAAAATCAAATTCTGTTAGAGTGTGTATGATAGCTGTGCATTCTCTCATTAGAGTAGAGAGTCGTAATTCAGCTTATGTAAAGAAGCAAGAATTTGCTGATATAAGAATCATTTTATTTGTTCCATTGTGGGATTATAATAATGCTGCACCGATGACAAAACTTGAAGCATCGCACAATGCATTAAATGGTTGATTAGGGTCTGGAAGTGTGATTGAAATTTGTTCAGTGAGAAGTCTTTTATTTTCTTCAAATCTTTTTTGATGTTCTGTTGTCCATTCCAATTTATTTGGTTGTCTGAGAATATTATAGAATGGTTTTAAGTATAATTTCATTTTATATACGTATTTACTTAAGAAATTTAACCTTCCCAGAAAATCTTGAATTTTCTTTTTATTTGTAGGTGGTTAGAGTTTTTGAATTGCATCAATTCGTGATTTCAGTGGTGTCTTTTTCTATGGTGTGTTCATGAAATTTTAAGCGTGTTAAGAAAAAATGTCATTAACTGGGGCTGCCTTCATGTTCTCGTTCTGTAAAATTTGATGATAATTTTCTAGAAGTATGAACATTTCATCGTTTCTTTGTGATTGCATAAATACATCGTCTAAATATAAGATTGCTTTTTAACTAAATATGAGGGGTCAAAAAATTTTACTCATGAAGGCTGAGAAGGCTGCTGGTCCTATGGATATGCCATAGAATACTCTGTTAAATTCGTATTGTTGATTTCCAAAAACGAATTGTGTTAACCGTCGTGATTGTTCATCTAGTGGCATTTGATTATATGCGCCTTTCACAGCTGCGGTTGTGAAGTATTTACCGTATATTTTTGTTAAAATTACTTGAATTGGTTCTTTTGGCCAATTACCTTTTGATTCATCAATAAGTGAATTGAGGTTATCTAGCGTCTAGAACTTTTTTTAGTGAATCTTCTTTGGCGAGAATCATAAGGTGGTTAATAAAGATGTTTCCTTTTGGTTGTTAATCTTTATTTACTGGGGATTTGATTTCGTTTTGTTCTAGAAGGTCAAGTAATCTATTGACTTTGTCATGTAAGCGAATTGGCACTTTACTTGCTCTTTTTTGAAAACTGCGTCAAGTTTCAAGGCTAAATGTAGTGGTTTAATTTATTTTTCCAGCGTCAAACTTAGATGTTGCATAAACTGTTGGATATTTCAACAGTAAATCTTCTAATTTTTCAATTTCTTGTTGTGTTATTTGAGAGTGTTGACAATTGAACATTGTCAAGAATTTTTGTTGTTGTTCCGTATAGTGTGATGTTTTGAATGTTGGTTTGAAAAAAATTGTTTTCGTGAAACAGTCTGTGTTCCTTTTTTCGTTGCTTATTATATTGTTTATTGATAATTCTTCATCGAGAATTGTTGATTGACATATGTCTAGTAATTGTAAAATATTTTTACTCTGTATGCTACTTCTTTTGTGGGGGAAGTTGTTGCATTGGTTTCACAATATCCTAGGAGTCCTAAAAGTAGGGTGATTTTGAATGGTGAAATAATATATACAAGTAGAGAGATGATATCGGAGTTTGAGTTTTTCATGTATTTTATGGATGAAATTGTTACTCAAAAACATTTGTGAATTGATCTAAATTCAAAGTCGGACACATAGAGATGTTGTCTATTTTGACATTTGTCGTATCGGTGAATTTGTTTTATTGGAAATTCGTAAATGTATCCTGAGATTGGTTTAAGATGTCTTCTTTCTTTTTTATAGATGGGGCAAAATTTTGAAAAAAATGATGGTTGTTTGTTCATTCTTTGGAAGAATGTTAAAGCAGTGTTTTGCATTCTTGTATATTTATCTTTTATATTAATTCGGGTGTCTAGTATTTTATTAGTTGGTATGTATTTTGTGATGAATGGGATTCCAATAATATTATGCTTTATATCTTTAATATGGAATGTTTCTTTAAATGGTTTATTTAGAAGTTTGTTTTGTTCCATTGTCTTGGTGGGAACGAGGACAAGTTGGATTTTCCATAATTTGTTAAGGTTGAGCCTTGTGCTGTTGCTTGTCTACGAGCTGTTTTTACAGGAGTTAATTTCGGTTGTAGAGTTTTGATTTCTTTCCAAGTTGCTATTTTAATGATATCGATTCTGCTCCAGAGTCGATCAAAAATCTATTTCAAGGTCTGGTTGTTGAAATTTTTTTTTACTTTTGGGACTTTCTAAAAGAAGGGGATTAATCAATTTTTTCTTTTGGTGGTTCGTTTGGTATATTTTGATAATTATGATTTGTACTGGAACATGATATTTGTTCTTTTTCGGGTTGTTGTGATGTCGTTAACGTGTGTTATTTCTACTAAGAGATTGAGAGTAGTTTCTTTGTCTATTGTTGTAGTTTGAATTCCTATTTTGTGAATTTTCTCGTGATATATTCGGATAGTTGTTTTAATCAGATCTTTGTTGATTTGATCTATTTTTGAGTAATTTCGTGATCGATTATTATATCTTTGATTTCGATTATTTGAATAGCTTCTGTTTCTATTGTTAGAATAATTTCTATATTTTTGTACGATGAATTTCGTGATCTTTCATTTGAATAGTGTCTATTTCTAGAGTGTGAATGGGAACTGGTATCAAAGGAATAGTTCGTTCTCTTTGAATTTGATCGTGAATAAAACTTTTGATATTGAGCATTTCGACTGTGTGATCGACTAAATCTAATTTGTGAAGAAATTAGTGAATTTCTCTGATCTGGTGATCTATCTCTGTAATTAGAAATATAAGATGATTGATTTTTTGAATAATTTGAGCTATTTGGAAGTGTTTTTCCAGAGCTATTATTACTGTGGATATTTATATTTGGTAGGTTGTGATCTTTTTTTCATGTATTGATAGAATGATTTGTTTGGTTTTCTGTACTTTTGTGGTTTTTTCTGATTATCTTGGTGTTTTTGTCTGCATTCAGCAATGCTATGTCCGTATTTTTGACAATAGTTACACAATTATTTGAATGATTGTTTGAAATTTAGATTTTTCTCATAGGAATTCAAAATTTCACTGATTTTTTTACATAAATCTGTTTCGGAGTTGTGTGTATATTATTTATTTCTGTTGTAGTTGATTGAAAATTGTTAACACATTGTAGTTTGAGATTTTCTGTTTCTTCTAGTTTCATAGTGATTTCTGCTTGTTCTAGTTTATAAACTGGTTTCCTTAAATCTAAATCTGGCTCTCAAAGTGAGGACAGGTGTGATGCTCTCTTTTTGATTGCTATTTTTCGTAATTGAGGTGTTAGAGTCGTCATTAGAATTTCTATCTTTTTTTTAGTGTTTTTATAATCATGATTGTTTAACGAGTATGCTTTTTTGACAAATGTTTTGATCCTTACTGCTAGTTGTTTGATCGTTTCATTTGGTAGTCTACGAATTTCATTGCATAAAACTCTTTGGTGTTGTTTGGTCCTTTCTGAATCAAACATTTTTGAAAATTCTTGTGTGAATCTTTTCCAGTCTGATTTTATATCTATCGGTAAAACTGAAAACCACTTTTGAGATGCGCCATCAAGTGTGGTTTGTATTAACGCTGTGCGTCTATGTATCCAATTTTGGTGAAGTCGTGTATTTATGGGTTCAGGTCCTATATTTAAATTTAAATTTGCTGTGACTGCATTTAAATAATCTTCTACAGAATATTCAGGATCTGTACCGGTGAAAATCATCAAGGGTTTGTTTGATGTTATTGATGATCCACCCATTAGGTATGGATTCATAGTCATTTGAAGTGAGTCTGCGGCATTTGGCATTTGTGAAAAAATTGTGAGTTGACTTTTTGTGATTTCATGTTGTTTTAAATAAGAAGGTAGTGGGATTTCATTTTGCATTTGGGTTTGGTGATAATAATCTGTGTTAACTGGGTTTTGTATTGGGTGATAGGGTTGTGTATTAGTTTGGTTTTGTGTTTGCAATGGTTGTCGAGTTTGTGCAGTAGCTATGTTTTTGGATAAAAATTTGTATTTTGGGATGCTAGATTTGGTCCCGGTTTTTGTACACGGTATTCCTGTGTATATTGTGCAAAAATATCTGGTTGATAGTAGTCATCATCATCTGATGATAAATAGTTAGGTGGATGGTATGGTGGTTAATGTTTATTTTGGTTTTGTTGTTTTTTGTTTTTATTCTGTTGAAAAAATGGATAATTTTTACTTTGGTCTTGTGAAGTTCGTGGATAGTCATGAAAATTTACTGAAGTTGTTGTTGTTGCTTCCTGAAAATTTTGTCTTTGTGAAAATAAAATATTTTGAGTATTTGAGCGAAAAGTTTTAGATGATTGTGGTCTATTTAAATAATTATAATTGTGTTCTGCAAAAATGTTTTTTGTGAATGTTTTTTGTTTTTGTACCGGTTTCGCCATCGGTCTAAGCGTTTGTTAATCCATGTGCAACTACTTTGGGGCAACGGTGGGTTTAACCGTTGATTGTAATGTTACATGTGGAAAGGTTGAATTTTTAGGTTTTGGAGTTGTAAGATTGGGATGTATTGGTGAAATATATTGTTGTGTTGTTGTTTTTACTGTTGTAAATATTTCTTCATTTGCGGAGTGTGATGGTGTTTGGATGTCTTGTTGCGTGAGATTCAAGTTCCATTTAGGTTTTCTTGTTGTATGAGAGTCGAAATTAAATTAGTATTTCCTGTTCTATTGGGTAGAAATGAATTATAATTTAAAGTTGTTGCGTCAGTTGTGAGTGGAAATACCTTAATATGATTTTTGTCAATAGAAATTTTGCCAATTGCTTGACTTGAAATATCTGTTGGTATGTTAGGGAATAGTGGATAAGACCATTCAGGGTCACAAACATAACCTGATTGATCTGCTATTACAGTGTCATCAGTTGAATTTTGGAGTCTTAAAGTTTTTCTTGGTTGTGAAGTTAAATCAATATTATGTGTGAACTAGTCAATGATGAACCATGCCAAGATTTTTTGTAAATTATTTTAATCGTTTGGTGAAACTTCGTTTATTTTCACGGAATGTGTCTAAATATTCAGAAAATATTGCGATTTTATGTCTTATAATTGCGTGTTTTGATGTTTGAACTGTTGAAGTTCCTTGGGATTCTGGTTTTTCTAGGATAGATAGATAGCTATAAAATATTTAAAATACTTCAATAGTAAATATTAAATTTAATCTTTGTGATTTTTGGTGTTGTAAATATTTTTATGTATTCTGTGAATACTCCTGAAAATTATATATCTACATCGTCTGTTTGGATGAGATATTTCCATGAAACTTGCTTGGTGATTGTATTTCGGTGGTATGGGTTCCATACTGTTGTGTCAGGTTACATATTCCTTTGAGGTAGTGATCGATAATTTGTCTTTTAATTTTTACTTCTGGAAATTCTGCTTTGTATGGACTAATTCCTCTTTCAAACAAATTTGCCATTAAATTTTGACAAAATTGTGTTTGTCCTCTGTCATCAGTGAGGGAAATAATTATAAATAAAGGGATGGAGTTTTCATCTTCGTTTTCTTCATTTCGAATTATTTTTGTGCTTTTCTACTGTCAAATTTTAATTTTCAATGTGTTTAATTGGTTGATTCCAACTGTATAGACATACTGGTTTGTTTTTATATGTGTTCTTTTTTCTGCGTTTTCCTTGTATTGATGAATGAGGTGTGGTTTCTGAGTAAGAAAAAAACAGTGTATTATTAGTTTGATATTTTTTTTATTTACAGATTTTCTTATGTGTAGAGTTCTTCTAAATGACTTGTTTCCGATTCCGAGAATGCGTTTCTTTGTTTTGAAAATCTTCTTCGTGTAACCTGTTTTTGTTAACTTGAATTTTTTCTTTTGAGTGTTTGTCTTTTTAATCTAACATATCCTTTTGACTGTGTATGTGGAGTGATTACGAGGTCAACATTTTGGTAATGGTTTCACAATTGTGTAGTATAATTGTTTGTTTATTTCCTAAATTGTCTAGTAACATAAGTTATACGATGATGGATGCAATGTTTGAATTAGTGATTTTTAATGCTTAAACTGTTAGTTCTTACGATTTTTTGGTTAGCCTAACTTGGGTCATATACTTCAGGTTTGGAGAGAAAAGTATATATCGTTTCCCGAGAATGATTGTTACTTTCTCGTGACTAGTTTAAGTTAAGGTATTAACTTACTTAATCTTACTTAGGGGTAGTGATTTTGTTCAAGATTTGGAGAAAAGTAAATCGATCCACAAGGTGCAATTTTAATTAGAACGCAAGTAGTTCGTTAGATACTATTTTAAACTTATTAAGTTTAAGTATTATCCTGGGTCAGATAAGAGGGGGGTCAAGTGAAGGATTCTAACCCTAACCCTAACCCTAATAATGTTGATCTTTGTACTGCTTGGTAGGGGAGGGTTGTAATTTTGAGGTTATTTTTATTTTTGTTGTCATTTTTGCAGTATTGCTTATTTTTGACCTGCAGGTCTTGAAGTTATAGGTTGGAGGTGAATACTCGTCATCTAATAAAGTCGTGTCACTATAAATAAAGTGATGATTCGGAATGTTTTCTATTGGCTGATTTTGAACTAGATCTAATCGAGTGTTTTTAAGCATGTTATTTTGAAAAAGTGTATATTCAAAGTAATTAGAAGGAAGATAATAAAAAATGAAAATGAAAGTTATTTTTGAAATTCAACTTTCTTTAGTATTTTAGATTATGGAACAAAAGTTTTATAGTTTTTTCTCGGCTGACGTCTATGTCGTGATGATTCTCTATGTTTAGATTTCTCGTTTCGATCCTATGGTAGGATTGTTTCTGTCATTTTTCTAGTTTTCCTTTCTTTTTGAGATGTTTGTGTCTTTTGTCTAGGGGATGTTCGATGGACTAATGCTGTTTGTTGATCTATTTTTGAATTCATTTGTTCCTTAAAATGTTTGTTCAATTCAGTTTCTGAATTGTTTTGAACAATTTTTAAACCTGTGAAAGAATATAATTGTGTTAAATCATGGGGTGCATATTCTTTTGGGTAACAAGGTAATAGGTTATTTCGATGGTGTACAATTTCTTTTTTTATTTGTGTCAGTTAATTTGTTTGTGACATCAGTAGGTTTATCAATTATTTGATATGGTTTTTTTTTGACGTGGTTGTAAATTTTTGGAAATTCCTTTTTGTGTTGTAAATTTGGGAAATAAGACAAGGGTTTTTTTTAAATCTGTTGCTGGTTTAAAGCGTGAATTGATTTGGTTATTTATGTTTTGTCTTCGTAACAATTTTTTTGTTATTTTTTGATAAATTTAATTTTGTTTTTTATCTCCATTTATTATCCATTCAATGTGTGTACCGGAAGCTAACTTTAAAATCTGTGGATGATGAAAGTGGTCTTCATCATGAGTGTGTAATGGTAGGTAATAACAAATTGAATCTTCGTTAGGTTGACAATAATCTTGTGCATTTTTAGGGGCGTTTGCTGTGAACATTATTGGTTTACGTGGTTTTTGGTTGAATACCATTTCATATGGTGACACCATTTCTTAGTGTTTTTGTAATTTGTGAATTATATGATAAGGGAAATAGCTTTACGTCCGTTGACCATTCGGTGTATCGTGTATCATTTCCATTAATGATACATCTGAGTTATTCCTGTAATGAATGGTTCATACCTTCGACTAATCCATTTGTCCAAGGTGCATGAGATGTACGTGCTTTGTTTTTAAGGTTATATAAGTGGCATAATGTGATGATTTCATTAATAATAAATTCAGTGCCATTGTCTGTGACTAAAATTTCGGGTAATCCAAATTTAGCTATCCGGTGTTCGTAGAGTGTTGTGTATGCATAATAGGCATTACAATGGGGTACGGTGTTAAGTGCTACATAGTGTGTAAATATATCAACAATTACCATTACATATGAGTTTCCTTCTGAGGATGGTGAAATTGGTCCCTTCGTATCAAATGATATTCTGTGATTAAATTAAAGACTTTGTCCTTTGAAATCTTGTTTTTCTGCAATTTGTTTTTCATTTGGGTAGGGTTTATTTCATTGGCATATTATACAATCGTTGCATAATACTTTGATCCAAATTGGGGCATTGGGGAAATAAAAATTTTGAATAAAATTAGAGCATGTCTTTTCTGATCCTGAGTGTCCTTTAGTGTGGAGTGTATGTGAAGTATTGAATGCTTTTAACATCATAATTGAGGGTAGACATGGTACTTTAAAATCAGGGGTTTGGTATTCAAAAACGTCTGTGTTTTCATTTATAGTAGTATTTTTGAGTTTTCGGAGGTATCTAAGGAGTGTTTTGTTTCCCAAGATTGTGGTATCGTGGTATTGTGGTATAGATTGTTCATGTGTAATTGTTCTATGTCAGTTCCTACTGCATGTTCACATACTAATCGTGGTGAAGTTTCATCTTTGGCGAGATAGAATTTTATATTCTGTGGTATTTCAACCGTTGTTTTTCTTGTTAGTAGTTCAGTTGGCGTATTTCTACTAAGCGTGCCAGGTAGTGCAAGGCTTTTTCCTGCTGTCCATACTATGTGTAGGGTTGGAAAGTTCATTAGAATTAGTTAAAATCTATAAACTCTATGGTTTGGATTTGATTTTTGTGTTAAAAAGAAATAGAATAAATTTGCGGTGTTTGTTTGTCCATTCAAAATTATTTTATTGTCTGAGAATATTATAGAATGGTCTTAAGTATAATTGCATTTTATATACGTATTTACTTAAGAAATTTAACATTCCAAGAAATTCTTGGATTTTCTTTTTAATTGTAGGTGGTTGGAGTTTTAGAATTGCATCAATTTGTGATTTCAGTAGTGTCTTTTTATATGATGTGTCCATGAAATTGTAAGCGTGTCAAGAAAAAATGTCATTTATCTGGGGCTGCCTTCATATTTTCGTTCTGTAAAATTTGATGATAGTTTTCTAGAAGTATGAACATTTCATCGTTGCTTTGTGATTGCATAAATACATCGTCTAAATTTAAGATTGCTTTTTTACTAAATATGAGGGGTCGAAAAATTTTACTCATGAAGGCTGAGAAGAGTGCTGGTCCTATGGATATGCCATAGAATACTCTGTTAAACTCGTATTGTTGATTTCCAAAAACGAATTGTGTTAATCGTCGTGATTGTTCATCTAGTGGCAATTGGTTATATGCGCCTTTCATATCTGGGGTTGTGAAGTATTTACCGTTTATTTTTGTTAAAACTACTTGAATTGGTTCTTTTGGCCAATTACATTTTGATTCATCAATAAGTGAATTGAGGTATCTAGCGTCTAGAACTTTTTTAGTGAATCTTCTTTGGCGAGAATCATAACGGTGTTAATAAAGGTGTTTTCTTTTGGTTGCTTATCTTTATTTACTGGGGATATGATTTCGTTTTGTTCTAGAATGTCAAGTAATCTCTTGACTTTGTCATGTAAGCGAATTGGCACTTTACTTGCTCTTTTTTTTGAAAACTGCGTCAGGTTTCAAGGCTAAATGTAGCGATGAATTTATTTTTCCAACGTCAAATTTAGATGTTGCACAAACTGTTGGATATTTTAACAGTAAATCGACTAATTTTCCAAATTCTTGTTGTGTTATTTGAGAGTGTTGAAAATTGAACATTGTCAACAATTTTTGTTGTTGTTCCGTATAGTGTGATATTTTGAATGTTGGTTTGAAATAAGTTGTTTTCGTGGAACAGTCTGTCTTCCTTTTTTCATTGCTTATTATATTGTTTATTGATAATTCTTCATCGAGAATTGTTGATTGACATATGTCTAGTAATTGTAAATTGTTTTTACTCTGTATGCTACTTCTTTTGTGGGAGAATTTGTTGCATTGGTTTCACAATATCCTAGGAGTCCTAAAAAGAGGGCGATTTTGAATGGTGAAAAAATATATACATGTAGAGAGATGATATCGGAGTTTGAGTTTTTTCACGTATTTTATGGATGAAATTGTTACTCTAAAACATTTGTGAATTGATCTAAATTCAAAATCAGACATATAGAGATGTTGTCTATTTTGACATTTGTCGTATTGGTGAACTTTTTTTATTGGAAATTCGTAAATGTATCCTGAGATTGGTTCAAGATGTTTTCTTTCTTTATTATAGATGGGGCAAAATTTTGGAAAAAAAGATGGTTGTTTTGTTCATTCTTTGGAAGAATGTTAAAGCAGTGTTTTGCATTCTTGTATATTTATCTTTTTCATTACTTCTGGTTTCTAGTATTTTAATTGTTGGTATGTATTTTGTGATGAATGGGATTCCAATAATATTATGCTTTATATCTGTAATTAGGAATGTTTGTTTAAATGGTTTATTTAGTAGTTTGTTTTGTTCCATTGTCTTGGTGGGAACGAGGAAAAGTTGGATTTTCCATAGTTTGTAAAGGTTGAGCCTTGTGCTGTTGCTTGTCTACTGGCTGTTTTTACAGGTGTTAACTTCGGGTGTAGAGTTTTGATTTCATTCCAAGTTGGAATTTTATGATATCGATTCTGCTCCAGAGTCTATCAAAAATCTATTTCAAGGTCTGGTGGTTGAATTTTTTTTTACTTTTGGGACATTCTAAAAGAAGGGGATTGTCCAAGTTTTTTCTTTTGGTGGTTCGTTTGGTATATTTTGATAAATATGATTTGTACTGGAACAAGGTATTTGTTCTCTTTCAGGTTGTTGTGATGTCGTTAACGTGTGTTATTTCGACTAAGAGATTGAGAGTAGTTTCTTTGTCTATTGTTGTAGTTTGAGTTCGTATTTTGTGAATTTTCTCGTGATATATTCGGATAGTTGTTATGATTAGATCTTTGTTGATTTGATCTATTTTTTGAAAATTCTCTTGATCGATTAATGTCTTTGATTTCGATTATTTGAATAGCTTCTGTTTCTATTGTTAGAATAATTTCTATATCTATTGTACGATGAATTTTGTGATCTGTCATTTGAATAGTGTCTTTCTCTAAACTGTGAATGGGAACTGGTATCAAAAGAATAGTTCGTTCTATTTGAATTTGATAGTGAAAAAATTTTTGATATTGAGTATTTCGACTGTGTGATCGACTATATCTGTTTTGTGAAGACTTTCGTGAATTTCTTCGATCTGATTATCTATCTCTGTAATTAGAAACATAAAGTGATTGATTTCTTGAATAATTTGAGCTATTTGGAAGTGATTCTCCAGAGCTATTATTACTGTGGATATTTTTATTTTTTTATTGATTTTTTTTCATTTATTGATAGAGTGATTTATTTGGTTTTTTGTACTTTTGTGGTTTATTTTGATTATCTTGCTGTTTTTTTCTGCATTCAGCAATGCTATGTCCGTATTTTGGACAATAGTTACAAAATTATTTGAATGATGGTTTGCCTATGAAATTTGGATTTTTCTCGTAAAAGTTCAAAATTTCACTGATTTTTTTGGATAAATCTGTTTCGGAGTTGTGTGTATAATATTTATTTCTGTTGTAGTTGATTGAATATTGTTAACAAACTGTAGTTTTCAAATTTTCTGTTTACTCTAGTTTCATAGTGATTTCTGCTTGTTCTAGTTTATTAACTAGTTTTCTAAAATCTAAATCTGGCTCTTAAATTGAGGACAGGTGTGATGCTCTCTTTTTGATTGCTATTTTTCGCAATTGAGGTGTTAGAGTCGTCATTAGAATTTCTATCATTTTTTTAGTGTTTTTATAATCATGATTGTTTAACGAGTATGCTTTTTTGACAAATGTTTTGATCCTTACTGCTAGTTGTTTCATCGTTTCATTTAGTAGTCTACGAATTTCATTGCATAAAACTCTTTGGTGTTGTTTGGTCCTTTCTGAATCAAACATTTTTGAAAATTCTTGTGTGAATCTTTTCCAGTCTGATTTTATATCTATCGGTAAAACTGAAAACCACTTTTGAGATGCGCCATCAAGTGTGGTTTGTATTAACGCTGTGCGTCTATGTATCCAATTTTGGTGAAGTGGTGTATTTATGGGTTCAGGTCCTATATTTAAAATTAAATTTGCTGTGACTGCATTTAAATAATCTTCTACTGAATATTCAGGATCTGTACCGGGGAATATCATCAAGGGTTTGTTTGATGTTTTTATTTGGTATGGATTCATAGTCATTTGAAGTGAGTCTGCGGCATTTGGCATTTGTGAAAAGATTGTGAGTTGACTTTTTGTGATTTCATGTTGTTTTAAATAAGAAGGTAGTGGGATTTCATTTTGCATTTGGTTTGGTTGATAATAATCTGTGTTAACTGGGTTTCGTATTGGGTGATAGGGTTGTTTATTAGTTTGGTTTGGTGTTTGCAATGGTTGGTGAGTTTGTGCAGTAGCTACGTTTTTGGATAAAAATTTGTATTTTGGGATGCTAGATTTGCGTCGAGGTTTTTGTACACAAAATTCCTATGTATATGGTGCAAAAATATCTAGTTGATAGTGGTCATCATCATCTGATGATAAATAGTTAGGTGTATAGAAAGGTGGTTAATATTTATTTTGGTTTTGTTTTTTGTTTTTATTCTGTTGAAAAAATGGATAATTTTCACTTTGGTCTTGCGAAGTTCGTGGATAGTCATGAAAATTTACTGAAGTTGTTGTTGCTTGTTGAAAATTTTGTCTTTGTGAAAATAAAATATTTTGAGTATTTGAGCGAAAAAGTTCAGATGATTGTGGTCTATTTACATAGTCATAATTGTGTTCTGCAAAATTGTTTTTTGTGAATGTTTTTTGTTTTTGTATCGGTTTCGTCATTGGTCGAAACGTTTGATAATCCATGTGCGAATACTTTGGGGCAACGGTGGGCTTAACCGTTGATTGTAATTTTACATGTGGGAAGGTTGAAATTTTAGGTTTTGGAGTTGTAAGCTTGAAATGTATTGGTGAAATATTTTGTTGTGTTGTTGTTTTTACTGTTGTAAAAATTTCTTCATTTGCGGAGTGTGATGGTGTTTGGGTATCTTGTTTTGTGAGATTCCTAGTTCCATTTAGGTTTTCTTGTTGTATGAGAGTTTAAAATAAACTAGTATTTCCTGTTCTTTTGGGTAGAAATGAATTATAATTTAAAGTTGTTGCGTCAGTTGTGAGTGGAAATACCCTAATAAGATTTTTGTCAATAGAAATTGTGCCAATTGATTGACTTGAAATATCTGTTGGTATGTTATGGAATAGTGGATAAGACCATTCAGGGTCCCAAACATAGTCTGATTGATCTGCTCTTATAGTGTCATCAGTTGAAATTTGGAGTCTGAAAGTTTTTCTTGGCTGTGAAGTTAAATCAAAATTATGTGTGAAATAGTCAATGATGAACCATGCCAGGAATTTTTGTAAATCATGTTTATCGTTTGGTGAAACTTCGTTTATTTTCACGGATTGTGTCGTAATATTCAGAAAATATTGCGATTTCATGTCTTACAATTGCGTGTTTTGATGTTTGAACTGTTGAAGTTCCTTGGGATTCTGGTTTTTCTAGGATAGATAGATAGCTATAAAATATTTAAAATACTTCAATAGTAAATATTAAATTTAATCTTCGTATTTTTTGGTGTTGTAAATATTTTTATGTATTCTGTGAATACTCCTGAAAATTATATATCTACATCGTCTGTTTGGATGAGATATTTCCATGAAACTTGCTTTTCGGTGGTATGGGTTCCATACTGTTGTGTCAGGTTAAATATTCCTTTGAGGTAGTGATCGATAATCTGTCTTTTAATTTTTACTTCTGGAAATTCTGCTTTGTATGGACTAATTCCTCTTTCAAACAAAATTGCCATTAAATTTTGACAAAATTGTGTTTGTCCTCTGTCATCAGTGAGGGAAGTAATTATAAATAAAGGGATGGAGTTTTCATCTTCGTTTTCTTTATTTCGAATTATTTTTGTGCTTTTCTACTGTCAAATTTTAATTTTCAATGTGTTTAATTGGTTGATTCCAACTGTATAGACGTACTGGTTTGTTTTTATATGTGTTCTTTTTTCTGCGTTTTCCTTGTATCGATGAATGAGGTGTGGTTTCTGAGTCAGAAAAAAAACAGTGTATTATTAGTTTGATATTTTTTTTAATTACAGATTTTTTTTATGTGTAGAGTTCTTCTAAATGACTTTTTTCCGATTCCGAGAATGCGTTTCTTTGTTTTGAAAATCTTCTTCGTGTAACCTGTTTTTGTTAACTTGAATTTTTTCTTTTGAGTGTTTGTCTTTTTGTTCTAACATATCCTATTGACTGTGTATGTGGAATGATTACGAGGTCAGTTTTTTGGTGGTGGTTTCACAATTGTGTAGTATAATTGTTTGTTTTTTTCCTAAATTGTCTAGTGACATAAGTTATAGGATGATGGATGCAAGGTTTGAATTAGTGATTTTTAATGCTTAAACTGTTAGTTCTTTCAATTTTTTGGCTAGCCTAATTTGGGTCATATACTTCAGGTTATGAGAGAAAAGAATATATATCGATTCCCGAGAATGATTGTTACTTTCTCGTGACTAGTTTATGTTAAGGTATTAACTTACCTAGTCTTACTTAGGGGTAGTGATTTTGTTCAAGGTTTGCAGAATAGTAAATCGATCCACAAGGTGCAGTTATAATTAATGACTGGTGAGTTTTTCCTGTAATGAAGGGTTCATACCTTCGACTAATCCAATTGTCCAAGGTGCATGAGATGTACGTGCTTTGTGTTCAATGTTATATAAGTGGCATAATGGGATGATTTCATTAATAATAAATTCAGTGCCATTGTCTGTGACTTAAATTTCGGTAATCCAAATTTAGCTATCCGGTGTTCGTAGAGTTTTGTGTATGCATAATAGGCATTACAATGGGGTACGGGGTTAAGTGCTACATAATGTTTAAATGCATCAACAATTACCATTTCTTATGAGTTTCCTTACGAGGATGGTGAAATTGGTCCCTTCGTATCAAATGATATTCTGTGATAAAAATAAAGACTTTGTCCTTTAAAATCTTGTTTTTATGCAATTTGTTTTTGATTTATGTAGGGTTTATTTATTTGGCACATTATACAATCGTTGCATAATACTTTGATCCAAATTGGTGCATTGGGGAAATAAAATCTTTGAATAAAATAAGAGTATGTCTTTTCTGATCCTGGGTGTCCTTTAGTGTGGGGTGTATGTGAAGTATTGAATGCTATTAACATCATACTTGAGTGTAGACATGGTACTTTAAAATCAGGTGTTTGGTATTCTAAAATGTCTATGTTTTCATTTATAGTAGTATTTTTGAATTTTCGGAAGTATCTAAGGAGTGTTTTGTTTCCCATGTTTTTGGTATCAGCTTTGTTTTGCTTGGTTTTGTATTTAAGCCATGATTTTAGCTGTCTAATGACGGGGTCAAGGTTTTGGTATTTTTCTAAAAATTCCATTGTTATTTTTTCTGTTGTTGGTAGAAAAGGTTTTCTATTTTTTTTTGATAGGAGTATTGTGTCAAGAGGGTCACGTAGATTAAAAACTGGATTTATCGTGTGTTTTGAATCATTTGGTAACGGTCCTGATAATTTTATGATATCAATTAGGTTTCGTTTTCTATTAAAGGGAATGGGTCCTTCTTATGTGGCTGTTGTTTAACTCGTCTTTTTAGTAATATTTTTGATCCAAGGTGAATATATAATTGGCTTGAATGTAGATAAAACTAATAAATCAAATTCATAATGGTTGTTAGAGTGAGAAATGTTGTAGATTGTTCAATTGTGATTGTTCTATGTCAGTTTTTACTGCATATTTACATTCTAATTGTGGTGAAATTTCATCTTTGGCGAGATAGCATTTTATATTTTGTACCGGTTTTGTCATTGGTCTAAACGTTTGATATTCCATGTGTGAATGCTTTGGGGCAACGGTGGGTTTCAGTTGGTGTCCAAAAATATTCGTACTTTAGGCTAAATAATCATGTGCTTTTTGTTCTTCAGGCTAATTTAATATTTTTGCTTGGAGGGTTTTTGAGTGCTATGTTGGGTAAATCTTGTTGATCTTTGTACTGCTTGACAGGGGAGTGTTGTAATAATGAGGTTATTTTTATTTTTGTTGTCATTTTGTAGCAGTTTGCTTATTTTTGACCTGCAGGTCTTGAAATAGTAGTTATAACTATGGTTGGAGGTGAATATGCGTCATCTATTAAAGTCGTGTCACTATAAATAAAGTAGTGATTTGGAATGTTTTCTATTGGCTGATTTTGAACTAGAACTAATCTAGTGTTTTTCAGCATGTTATTCTGAAAATTTGTATTTTCAAAATAATTAAAAGGAAGATAATAAAAAATGAAAATGAAAGTTATTTTTGAAATTCAACTTTCTTTAGTATTTTAGATTATGGAACGAAGGTTTTATAGTTTTTTCTCGGCTGACTTCTAAGTCGTGATGATTCGCTATGTTTAGATTTCTCGTTGTGATCTAGGATTTGTGGTAGGATTGTTTCTGTCATTTTTCTATTTTTCCTTTCTTTTTGAGATGTTTGTGTCTTTTGTCTAGGGGATGTTCGATGAACTAAATCTGTTTGTTGATCTATTTTTGAATTCATTTGTTCATTAGCGTGTTTGTTCAATTCAGTTTCTGAATTGTTTTGAACAATTTTTAAATTTGTGAAAGAAAATACATGTGTTAATTCATGGAGTGCATCTTCTTTTGGGTAACAAGGTAATAGGTTATTTCGATGTTGTATAATTTCTTTTTTATTTGTGTCAGTTAATTTGTTTGTGACATCAGTAGGTTTATCAGCCATTTGATATGGTCCTTTTTGACGTGGTTGTAACTTTTTGGAAATTCCTTTTTATGTTGTAAATTGGGGAATTAAAACAAGTGTTCTTTTTTTTTAAACCTGTTGCTATTTTACAAGCGTGAATTGATTTGGTTATTTATGTTTTGTCTTCGTAACAATTTTTTTGTTATTTTTTGATAAATTTATTTATTTTTTTTATCTCTATTTAAACTCCATTTGGCGTGTGTACCGGAAGCTAATTTTAATATTTGTGGATGATGAAAGTGGTCTTCATCTTTAGTCTGTAATGGTAGATTATAACAAATTGAATCTTCGTTAGGTTGACAATGTGCGTTTTTTGGGCGTTTGCTGTGAAAATTATTCGTTTACGTGGTTTTTGGTTGATTACCATTTCATATGGTGACACCATTTCTTAGTGTTTTTGTAATTTGTGAATTATATGATAAGGAAAATAGCCTTATGTTCGTTGATCATTCGGTGTGCCGTGTATCAATTCCATTAATGATACATCTGAGGTATTCCTGTAAAGAACGGTTCATACCTTCGACTAATCCATTTGTCCAAGATGTATGATATGTACGTGGTTTGTGTTTAATGTTATATGATGTGATGATTTCATTAATAATAAATTCAGTGCCATTGTCTGTGACTAAAATTTCGGGTAATCCAAATTTAGCTATCCAGTGTTCGTAGAGTGTTGTGTATGCATAATAAGCATTACAATGGGGTACGGGGTTAAGTGCTACTTAATGTGTAAATGCATCAACAATTACCATTACATATGAGTTTCCTTCTGAGGATGGTGAAATTGGTCCCTTCGTATCAAATGATATTCTGTGATTAAAATAAAGACTTTGTCCTTTAAAATCTTGTTTTTCTGCAATTTGTTTTTGATTAGGGTAGGGTTTATTTAATTGGCAAATTATACAATCGTTGCATAATACTTTGATCCAAATTGGTGCATCGGGGAAATAAAAATGTTGAATAAAATTAGAGTATGTCTTTTCCGATCCTGAGTGTCCTTTAGTGTGGAGTGTCTGTGAAGTATTGAATGCTATTAACATCATACTTGAGGGTAGACATGGTACTTTAAAATCATGTGTTTGGTATTCTAAAATGTCTGTGTTTTCATTTATAGTAGTATTTCTGAATTTTCGGAAGTATCTAAGGAGTGTTTTGTTTCCCAAGATTGTGGTATCAGCTTTGGTTGGCTTGGTTTTGTATTTGTGCCATGATTTCAGCTGTCTAATGACGGGGTCAATTTTTTGGTATTTTTCTAAAAATTCCATTGTTATTTTTTCTGTTGTTGTTAGGAAATTTTTTCTATTTCTATTCTTGATAGGGGTATCGTTTCAAGTGGTCATGTAGATTAAAAACTGGATTAATCGTGTGTTTTGAATCATTTGGTAACGGTCCTGATAGTTTTATGATATCAGTTAGGTTTTCAATTTCTATTAAAGGGAATAAGTCCTTCTTATGTGGTTGTTGTTTAACTGTTGTTGTTTAACTCGTTTTTTTAGTATTAATTTTGATCCAATGTGAATGTGGAATTGGCTTGAATGTAGATAAAACTAAGAAATCAACTTCATAATGGTTGTTTTGACAATCTAAATAGAGTGGGAAATGATGTAGATTGTTCATTTGTGATTGTTCTATGTCAGTTTTTACTGCATTTTTACATTCTAATCGTGGTGAACTTCCATCTTTGGCGAGATAGAATTTTATATTTTGTGGTATTTCAACTGTTCTTTTTCTTGTTAGTAGTTCAGATGGTGTATTTCTACTAAGAGTGTCAGGTAGTGCATTGTTTTTTCCTGCTGTCCATACTATGTGTAGGTTTGGAGATTTCATTAGGATTAGTTGAAATCTATAAACTCTATGGTTTGGATTTGATTTTTGTGTAAAAAGAAATAGAATAAAATTGTGGTCTGTAAACACAACTGTTGGATGTTTTGATCATAGTATCAAAATTCATTTTCTGTTAGAGTGTGTACGATAGCTGTGCATTCTCTCATTAGAGTAGAGAGTCGTAATTCAGCTTAGCAAGAATTTGCTGATATAAGAATCATTTTATTTGTTCCATTGTGGGATTGTAAAAATACTGAACCGATGACAAAACTTGAAGCATCGCACATTGCTTTAAATGGTTGAGTAGGGTCTGGAATTTTGTATGAAATTTGTTCAGTGAGAAGTCTTTTTTTTCTTCAAATTGTTTTTGATTTCCAATAACGAATTGTGTTAACCGTCGTGATTGTTCATCTAGTGGCATTTGATTATATGCGCCATTCATATCTGCGGTTTTGGAAATTACATTGGGATTCATCAATAAGTGAATTGAGGTATCTAGCGTCTAGAACTATTTTTAGTGATTCTCCTTTGGCGAGAATGAAAACGGGGTTGATAAATGTGTTTCTTTTTGGTTGTTTATCTTTATTAACTGGGGATTTGATTTCGTTTTGTTCTAGAATGTCAAGTAATCTATTGACTTTGTCATGTAAGTGAATTGGTACTTTAATTGCTCTTTGTTTTTGAAAACTGCGTCAGTTTTCAAGGCTAAATGTAGTGGTGATTTTCTTTTTCCAACGTCAAATTTAGATGTTGCATAAACTGTTGGATATTTTAACGGTTAGTTGGCTAAATTTTCAAATTCTTGTTGTGTTGAAAATTGAACATAATCAAGAATTTTTGTTGTTCTTCCGTATACTGTGATATTTTGAATGTTGGTTTAAAATAAGTTGTTTTCGTGAAACAGTCTGTGTTCCTTTTTTTGTCGCTTATTTTATTGTTTATTGATAATTCTTTATCGAGAATTGTTGATTGACATATGTCTAGTAGTTGTAACATATTGTTTACTCTGTATGCTACTTCTTTTGTGGGGGAAATTGTTGCATTGGTTTCACAATATCCTAGGAGTCCTAAATGTAGGGTGATTTTGAATGGTGAAATATTATATACATGTAGAGAGATGATATCGGAGTTTGATTTTTTCATGTATTTTATGGATGATATTATTACTCTAAAAAATTTGTGAATTGGTCCAAATTCAAAGTCAGACATATAGAGATAATGTCTATTTTGACATTTGTCGTATTGGTGAACTTATTTTATTGGAAATTCGTGAATGGTTTAAGATGTTTTCTTTCTTCATTATAGATGGGGGTAAAATTTTGAAAAAAATGATGGTTGTTTGTTCATTCTTTGGAAGAATGTTAAAGCAGTGTTTTGCATTTTTGTATATTTATCTTTTATATTAATTTTGCTGTCCAGAATAATATTAGTTGGTATGTATTTTGTGATGAATGGGATTCCAATAATATTATGCTTTATATCTGTAACATGGAATGTTTGCTTAAATGGTTTATTTGGCAGTTTTGTTTTGTTCCATTGTCTTGGTGAGAACAAGGAAATGTTGGATTTTTCCATAATGTTTTAAGGTTGAGCCTTGTGCTGTTGCTAGTCTACTGGCTGTTTTTACAGGTGTTAATTTCGGGTGTAGAGTTTTGATTTCCTTCCAAGTTTGAATATTAATGATATCGATTCTGCTCCAGAGTCTATTAAAAAATCTATTTCAAGGTCTGGTGGTTGAAATTCTTTACTTTTGGGACTTTCTAAAAGAAGGGGATTGTCCAAATTTTTTCTTTTGATGGTTCTTTTGGTATATTTTGGTATTATGATTTGTACTGGAACATGGTATTTGTTCTTTTTCAGGTTGTTTTGATAACGTTCCTTCATTTACTATTTGTTCGATATGTATGTTATTACTTCTAGATCTAGTGTGATAGTCTAAGAGTAATTCCAATTAATTATCATAAATGTTTGAATGAAAATGTTGTTCGTACGTGACGGTTTCGTAATCATTTTCAATTTTTATCATGTTGATTAAAATTGTGTTTTCTGTTTCATTTTCACTGTCTGTAGATTCACAATTAATGTGATTCAATTGTAATTTAGTAAATTCGGTGTTATCAATACCAAGGGGGGTCTGAATTTGTATCTTCAGTTGTTTGTACTTGATTTATTTGTCTCTGATGTTTTGGTGTATTACTTCTATACTTGTTTTGAGAATCTGGATAACGTGTGTTATTTCTAGGAGGTGATTGAGAGTAGTTTCTTTGTCTATTGTTGTATTTTGATTTCCTATTTTGTGAATTTTCTCGTGATATATTCGGATAGTTGTTATAAATAGATCTTTGTTGATTTGATCCACTTTTTGAATAATCTCGTGATCGATTTTAATATCTTTGATTTCGATTATTTGAATAGCTTCTGTTTCTATTGTTAGATTAATTTCTATATCTATTGTGCGATGAATTTCATGATCTCTCATTTGAATAGTGTCTATTTCTAGAGTGTGAATGCGCACTGGTATCAAAGGAGTAGTTCGTTCTCTTTGAATTTGATCGTTAATAAATTTTTTGATATTGAGTATTTCGACTGTGTGATCGACTAAATCTAATTTGTGAAAAATTTCGTAAATTTCTCTGATGTGGTGATCTATCTCTGTAATTAGAAATATAAGATGATTGATTTTTTGAATAATTTGAGCTATTTGAAAGTGGTTTTCCAGAGCTAGTATTTTTGTGGATATTTTTATTTGGTATGTTTTGATCTTTTTTCATGTATTGATAGGCTGATTTGTTTGGTTTTTTGTACTTTTGTGGTTTATTTTGAACATCTTGCTGTTTTTGTCTGCATTCAGCAATGCTATGTCCGTATTTTTGACAATAGTTACACAATTATTTGAATGATTGTTTGAAATTTAGATTTTTCTCATAGGAATTCAAAATTTCATTGATTTTTTTTAGATAAATCTGTTTCGGAGTTGTGTGTATATGATTTATTTCTGTTGTAGTTGATTGAAAATTGTTAACACATTGTAGTTTGAGATTTTCTGTTTCTTCTAGTTTCATAGTGATTTCTGCTTGTTCTAGTTTATCAACTAGTTTCCTAAAATCTAAACCTGGCTCTCAAATTGAGGAGAGGTGTGATGCTCTCTTTTTGATTGCTATTTTTCGTAATTGAGGTGTTAGAGTCATCATTGGAATTTCTGTCATTAGTGTGTTTTTATAATCATGATTGTTTAACGAGTATGCTTTTCGGACTAGTGTTTCGATCCTTACTGCTAGTTGTTTGATCTTTTCATTTGGTAGTCTAGAATTTCATTGCATAAAACTCTTTGGTGTTGTTTGTTCCTTTCTTAATCAAACATTTTTGAAAATTCTTGTGTGAATCTTTTCCAGTCTGATTTCATATCTATAGGTAAAACTGAAAACCTTTTTTGAGCTGCGCCATCAAGCGTGGTTTGTATTAACGCTGTGCGTCTATGTATTCAATTTTGGTGAAGTTGTGTATTTATGGGTTCAGGTCCTATATATAAAATTAAATTTGCTGTGACTGCATTTCAATAACCTTCTACAGAATATTCAGGATCTGTACCGATGTATATCATCAAGAGTTTCTTTGATGTTATTCATGATCCACCCATTAGGTATGGATTCATAGTCATTTGAAGTGAGTCTGCGGCATTTGGCAATTGTGAAAAGATTGTAAGTTGACTTTTTGTGATTTCATGTTGTTGTAAATAATAAGGTAGTGGGATTTCATTTTGCATTTGTGTTGGTTGATAATAATCTGTGTTAACTGCGTTTTGTATTTGTATTGGATGATAGGGTTGTGTTTTAGTTTGGTTTTGTGTTTGCAATGGTTGGTGAGTTTGTGTAGTTGCTACGTTTTTTGGATAAAAGTTTGATATTTGAGATGCTAGATTTGGTCGAGGTTTTTGTACACAATGTTCTGATGATAAAAAGTTAGGTGTATAGTAAGGTGGTTAATGTTTATTTTGGTTTTGTTGTTTTTTATTTTTTTCTGTTGAAAAAATGGATTATTTTCACTTTGGTCTCTGAAGCTCGTGGATAGTCATGAAAATTAACTGAAGTTGTTGTTGGTTGTTGAAAATTTTGTCTTTGTGAAAATAAACGATTTTGATAATACTCTTGATTATTCTATATCTACATCGTCTGTTTGGATGAGATAATTACCATCAAACTTACTTGGTGATTGTATTTCGATGGTATGGGTTCCATACTGTTGTGTCAGGTTACATATTCCTTTGAGGTAGTGATCGATAATTTGTCTTTTAATTTTTACTTCTGGAAATTCTGCTTTGTATGGACTAATTCCTCTTTCAAACAAATTTGCCAAAAAGTTTTGACAAAATTGTGTTTGTCCTCTGCCATCAGTGAGGGAAGTATTTATAAATAGGGAGATGGAGTTTTCATCTTCGTTTTCTTCATTTCGACTTAACTTTGTGCTTTTTTACTGTCAAATTGTAATTTTCAATGTGTTTAATTGGTTGATTCCAATTGTATAGACTTACTGGTTTGTTTTTATATGTGTTTTTTATTCTGCGCTTTCCTTGTATCGATTGAGGTGTGGTTTCTGAGTCAGAAAATTATAGTGTATCATTACTTTGATAGTTTTTATTTACAGAGTCTTTTAAGGTGTAGAGTTCTTCTAAATGACTTGTTTCCGATTCGGAGAACACGTTTCTTTGTTCTGAAAATCTTCTTCGTGGAACCTGTTTTTGTTAACTTGAATTTTTTCTTTTGAGTGTTTGTCTTTTTGTTCTAACATATCCTATTGACTGTGTATGTGGAGTGATTACGAGGTCAATTTTTTTGGTGGTGGTTTCACAATTTTGTAGTATAATTGTTTGTTTATTTCCTAAATTGTCTAGAGACATAAGTTTTAAGATGATGCATGCAATGTTTGAATTAGTGATTTTTAATGCTTAAACTGTTAGTTCTTACGATTTTTTGATTTGCCTAACTTGGGTCATACACATCAGGGTTGGAGAGAAAAATATATATCGATTCCTGAGAATGATTGTTACTTGCTCGTGACTAGTTTAAGTTAAGGTATTAACTTACTTAATCTTACTTAGGGTTAGTGATTTTGTTCAAAGTTTGCAGATTAGTAAATCGATCCACAAGGCTCAGTTATAATTAGAACGCAAGTAGTTTGTTAGATACTATTTTAAACTTACTAATTTTAAGTATTATCCTGGGTCAGGTAAGGGGGGGTTCAATTGAAGGATTCCAACCCTAACCCTACCCTAATATTGTTGATCTTTGTACTGCTTGATAGGAGAGGGTTGTAATATTGAAGTTATAATTATTTTTGTTGTCATTTTGTAGCATTTTTCTTATTTTTGACCTGCAGGTCTTGAGCTTATAGTTATAGCTATGGTTGGAGGTGAATATGCGTCATCTAATAAAATTGTGTCACTATAAATAAAGTGGTGATTCGGAATATTTTCTGTTGGCTGATTTTTAACTAGATCTAATCGAGTGTTTTTCAGCATGGTATTTTGAAAATGTGTATATTCAAAATAAAAAAAGGAAGATAATAAAAAATGAAAACGAAAGTTATTTTTGAAATTCAACTTTCTTTAGTATTTTAGATAATGGAACGAAGGTTTTATCGTTTTTTCTCGCCTGACTTCTAAGTCGTGATGATTCTCTATGTTTAGATTTCTCGTTTTGGTCCTATGGTAAGGATTGTTTCTGTTATTTTTCGATTTTTCCTTTCTTTTTGAGATGTTTGTGTCTTTTGTCTTGGGGATGTTTGATGGACTAAATCTGTTTGTTGATCTATTTTTGAATTCATTTTTTCATTAGCGTGTTTGTTCAATTCAGTTTCTGAATTGTTTTGAACAATTTTTAAACCTGTGAAAGAATATAATTGTGTTAATTCACGGAGTGCATATTCTTTTGGGTAATAAGGTAATAGGTTATTTCGATGTTGTACAATTTCTTTTCTATTTGCATCAGTTAATTTGTTTGTGACATCAGTAGTTTTATCAATTATTTGATATGGTCCTTTTTGACGTGGTTGTAACTTTTTGTTTTCGTAACAATTGTTTTTTGTCAATAAATTTAAATATGTTTTTTATCTCTATTTAAAATCCACTCGGTGTGTGTACTGGAAGCTAATTTTAAATTTTGTGGATGATGAAAGTGGTCTTCATCAGGAGTATGTAATGGTAGGTTATAACAAATTGAATCTTCGTTGGGTTGACAATAACCGTGTGCTTTTTAATGGGCGTTTGCACATAATGTGTAAATGCATCAACAATTACCATTATATATGAGTTTCCTTCTGAGGATGGTGAAATTGGTCCTTTCGTATCAAATGATATTCTGTGATAAAAATAAAGACTTTGTCCTTAAAAATCTTGTTTTATTTCTGCAATTTGTTTTTGATTTGGTTAGGGTTTATTTAATTGACATATTATACAATCGTTGCATAATACTTTGATCCAAATTGGTGCATTGGGGAAATAAAAATTTTGATAAAATTAGAGTATGTCTTTTCTGGTGAACATTATTGGCTTACGTGGTTTTTGGTTGAATACCTTTTTATATGGTGACACCGTTTCCTAGTGCTTCTGTAATTTGTGAATTATGTGATAAGGGAATTAGCTTTACGTCCGTTGACCATTCGGTGTATCGTGTATCATTTCCATTAATGGTACATCTGAGGTATTCCTGTAATGAACGGTTCATACCTTCGACTAATCCATTTGTCCAAGGTGCATGAGATGTACGTGGTTTGTGTTTAATCTTATACAAGTGGCATAATGTGATGATTTCATTAATAATAAATTCAGTGCCATTGTCTGTGACTAAAATTTTGGGTAGTCCAAATTTAGCTATCCAGTGTTCGTATAGTTTTGTGTATGCATATTAAGCATTACAATGGGGTACGGGGTTAAGTGCTACATAATGTGTAACTGCATCAACAATTACCATTATATATGAGTTTCCTTCTGAGGATGGTGAAATTGGTCCTTTCGTATCGAACGATATTCTGTGATTAAAATAAAGACTGTGTACTTTAAAATCCTGTTTTTTCCGCAATTTGTTTTTGATTTGGTTAGGGTTTATTTAATCGACATGTTATACAATCGTTGCATAATACTTTGATCCAAATTGGTGTATTGGGGAAATAATAACTTTGAATAAAATTAGAGTATTTCTGTTCTGATCCTGAGTGTCCTTTAGTGTGGAGTGTATGTGAAGCAATGAATGCTTTTAGCATCATACTTGAGGGTAGACATATTACTTTAAAATCAGGTGTTTGGTTTTCTAAAATGTCTGTGTTTTCATTTATAGTAGTATTTTTGAATTTTCGGAAGTATCTAAGGAGTGTTTTGTTTCCCAAGATTGTGGTATCAGCTTTGGTTGGCTTGGTTTTTGTATTTGTGCCATGACTTTAGCTGTCTAATGACGGGGTCAAGGTTTTGGTATTTTTCTACAAATTTCGTGATATTTTTCTGTTGTTGGTAGGAAATGTTTTATATTTCTATTTTTGACAGGGGTATCGTGTCAAGTGGGTCATGTAGATTAAAAAAAGGATTTATCGTGTGTTTTGAATCATTTGGTAACGTTTCCGATAATTTTATGATATCAGTTAGGTTTTCGTTTTCTTTTAAAGGGTATGTGTTCTTCTTATGTGGTTGTTGTTTACCTCGTTTTTTTTAGTATTATTTTTGATTCAATGTGAATATGGAAATGGCTTGAACGTAGATGAAACTAATAAATCAACTTCATAATGGTTGTTTTGACAATCTAAATAGAGTGGGAAATGTTGTAGATTGTTCATTTGTGATTTTTCTATGTCAGTTTTCACTGCATATTTACATTCTAATCGTGGTGGAGTTTCATCTTTGGCGATATAGAATTTTATATTTTGTGGTATTTCAACTGTTGTTTTTCTTGTTAGTAGTTCAGGTGGGGTATTTCTACTAAGAGTGTCAGGTAGTGCAAGGTTTTTTCCTGCTGTCCATACTATATGTAGGTTCGGAAATTTCATTAGGATTAGTTGAAATCTATAAACTCTATGGTTTGGATTTGATTTTTGTATAAAATGAAATAGAAAAATTTTGTGGTCTGTAAACAAAACTGATGAATGTTTTGATCAAAGTATCAAAATTCATATTCTGTTAGTGTGTGTATGATAGATGTGCATTCTCTCATTAGAGTAGAGAGTCGTAATTCAGCTTGTGTAAATAAGCCAGAATTTGCTGATATAAGAATCATTATATTTGTTCCATTGTAGGATTATAATAATGCTGCACCGATGACAAAACTTAAAGCATCGCACATTGCATTAAATGGTTGATTGGGGTCTGGAATTGTGTTTGAAATTTGTTCAGTGAGAAGTCTTTTATTTTCTTCAAATCGTTTTTGACGCTCTGTTGTCCATTCAAAATTATTTTGTTGTCTGAGAATATTATAGAATGTTCTTAAGTAAAATTGCATTTTATAAACGTATTTACTTAAGAAATTTAACATTCCAAGAAATTCTTGGATTTTCTTTTTACTTGTAGGTGGTTTGAGTTTTTGAATTGCATCAATTCGTGATTTCAGTAGTGTCTTTTTATATGATGTCTCCATGAAATTGTAAGCGTGTTAAGAAAAAATGTCATTTATCTGGGGCTGGAAATTACATTTGGATTCATCAATAAGTGAATTGAGGTATCTAGCGTCTAGAACTAATTTTAGTGATTCTCCTTTGCCGAGAATAAAAACGGGGTTAATAAAGGTGTTTCCTTTTGGTTGTTTATCTTTATTTACTGGGGATATGATTTCGTTTTGTTCTAGAATGTCAAGTAATCTATTGATTTTGTCATGTAAGTGAATTGGTACTTTACTTGATCTTTGTTTTTTGAAAACTGCGTCAGGTTTCAAGGCTAAATGTAGTGGTGAATTTATTTTTCCAACGTCAAATTTACATGTTGCATAAACTATTGGATATTTTAACAGTAAATTGGCTAATTTTTCAAATTCTTGTTGTGTTATTTGAGAGTGTTGAAAATTGAACGTAGTCAAGAATTTTTGTTGTTGTTCCGTATAGTGTGATATTTTGGATGTTGGTTTAAAATAAGTTGTTTTTGTTAAACAGTCTAATCTCCCTTTTTCGTTGCTTATTATATTGTTTATTGATAATTCTTCATCGAGAATTGTTGATTGACATATGTCTAGTAGTTGTAATATATTGTTTACTCTGTATGCTACTTCTTTTGTGGGGGAAATTGTTGCATTGGTTTCACAATATCCTAGGAGTCCTAAAAATAGGGTGAATTTCAATGGTGAAATATTTTATACATGTAGAAAAATTATATCGGAGTTTGAGTTTTTCATGTATTTTATGGATGAAATTGTTACTCTAAAAAGTTGTGAATTGGTCTAAATTCAAAATCAGACATATAGAGATTGTGTCTATTTTGACATTTGTCGTATTGGTGAACTTGTTTATTAGGAAACTCGTAAATGTATCCTGAGATTGGTTTAAGATGTTTTCTTTCTTCATTATAAATGGGGTAAAACTTTGAAAAAAAGATGGTTGTTTGTTCATTCTTTGGAAGAATGTTAAAGCAGTGTTTTGCATTCTTGTATATTTATCTTTTATATTAATTTTTCTGTCCAGAATAATATTAATTGGTATGTATTTTGTGATGAATGGGATTCCAATAATAATATGCTTTATATCTGTAATATGGAATGTTTGTTTGAATGGTTTATTTAGGAGTTTGTTTTGTTCCATTGTCTTGGTGGGAACAAGGAAAATTTGGATTTTTCCATCATTTGTTAAGGTTGAGCCTTATGTTGTTGCTAGTCTACTGGCTGTTTTTACAGGTGTTAATTTCGGGTGAAGAGTTTTGATTTCATTCCAAGTTGGAAATTTCATGATATCGATTCTTCTGGTGGTTGAAATTCTTTACTTACTAAAAGAAGGGGATTGTCAATTTTTTTTTCTTTTGGTGGTTCTTTTGCTATATTTTGATTTTAGGGTTTGTACTGGAACATGGTATTTGTTCTTTTTCAGGTTGTTGTGATGTCGTTCCTTCATTTACTATTTGTTCGATTTGTATGTTATTACTTCTAGATCTGGTGTGATAGTCGAAGAGTAATTCCAATTAATTATCATAAATGTGTGAATTAAAATGTTGTTCGTACGTAACGGTTTCGTAATCATTTTCAACTTTTCTCATGTTGACTAACATTGTCTTTTCTGTATCACTTTCACTGTCTGTAGATTCACAATTAATGTGATTTAGTTGTAATTCAGTAGTTTCGGTGTTATCAATACCAGGGGGTCTGAATTCGTATCTTCAGTTGTTTGTACTTAACTTATTTGTCTCTGATGTTTTGGTGTATTACTTGTATACTTGTTTTGAGAATCTGGATAACGTGTGTTATTTCTACTAGGTGATTGAGAGTAGTTTTTTTGTCTATTGTTGTAATTTGAAATCCTATTTTGTGAATTTTCTCGTGATATATTCGGATAGTTGTTATAATCAGATCCTTGTTGATTTGATCTATTTTTGAGTAATCTTGTGATCGATTATTATATCTTTGATTTCGATTATTTGAATAGCTTCTGTTTCTATTGTTAAAATAGTTTCTATATCTATTGTACGATGAATTTCGTGATCTGTCATTTGAATAGTGTCTATTTTTAGAGTGTGAATGGGCACTGGTATCAAAGGAATAGTTCGTTCTCTTTGAATTTGATCGTGAATAAATCTTTTGATATTGAGTATTTCGACTGTGTGATCGACTAAATCTAATTTGTGAAAAATTTCGTGAATTTCTTTGATGTGGTGATCTATCTCTGTAATTAGAAATATAAGATGATCAATTTTTTGAATAATTTGAGCTATTTGCAAGTGGGTTTCGAGAGCTATTGTTGCTGTGGATATTTTTATTTGGTAGGTTTTGATCTTTTTATCATGTATTGATAGAATGATTTGTTTGGTTTTCTGTACTTTTGTGGTTTTTTCTGATTATCTTGCTGTTTTTGTCTGCATTCAGCAATGCTATGTCCGTAGTTTCGACAATAGTTACAAAATTATTTGAATGATGGTTGGCCTATGAAATTTGGATTTTTCTCGTAAAAGTTCAAAATTTCACTGATTTATTTGGATAAATCTGTTTCGGAGTTGTGTGTATAATATTTATTTCTGTTGTAGTTGATTGAATATTGTTAAAAATTGTAGTTTGAAATTTTCTGTTTACTCTAGTTTCATATTGATTTCTGCTTGTTCTAGTTTATTAACTAGATTCCTAAAATCCAAATCTGGCTCCCAAATTGAGGAGAGGTGTGATGTTCTCTTTTTGATTGCTATTCTTTGTAATTGAGGTGTTAGAGTCATCATTGGAATTTCTGTCTTTAGTGTGTTTTTATAATCATGATTGTTTAACGAGTATGCTTTTTGGACAAGTGTTTCGATCCTTACTGCTATCTGTTTGATCGTTTCATTTGGTAGTCTACGAATTTCATTGCATAAAACTCTTTGGTGTTGTTTGTTCCTTTCTGAATCCAACATTTGTGGAAATTCTTGTGTGAATTTTTTCCAGTCTGATTTTATACCTATAGGTAAAACTGAAAACCATTTTTGAGCTGCGCCATGAGGTGTAGTTTGTATTTACGATGTATCCAATTTTGGTGAAGTGGTGTATTTATGGCTACAGGTCCTATATTTACAATTAAATTTGCTGTGACTGCACTTAAATAATCTTCTACAGAATATTCAGGATCTGTACCGGTGAATATCATCAAGGGTTTGTTTTATGTTATTGATGATCCACCCATTAGGTATGGATTCATAGTCATTTGAAGTGAGTCTGCGGCATTTGGCATTTGTGAAAAGATTGTAAGTTGACTTTTTGTGATTTCATGTTGTTGTAAATAATAAGGTAGTGGGATTTCATTTTGCATTTGTGTTGGTTGATAATAATCTGTGTTAACTGGGTTTTGTATTTGTATTGGGTGATAGCGTTGTGTTTTAGTTTGGTTTTGTGTTTGCAATGGTTGGTGAGTTTGTGCAATAGCTAGGTTTTTTCGATAAAAATTTGTTTTTTGGGATGCTAGATTTTGTCGTGGTTTTTGTACACAATATTCCTGTGTATATGGTGCAAAAAGACCTGGTTGATAGTAGTCATCATCATCTGATGATAAATTGCTAGGTGTATAGTAAGGTGGTTACTGTTTATTTTGGTTTTGCTGTTTTTTTTTTCAGTTGAAAAAATGGATAATTTTCATTTTGGTCTTCTGAAGTTCGTGGATACTCATGAACAATTACTGAAGTTGTTGTTGGTTGTTGACAACTTTGTCTTTGTGAAAATAAATGATTTCGAGTATTTGAGCGGAAAGGTGTAGATGATTGTGGTCTATTTACATAGTGGTAATTGTGTTCTGCAAAATTGTTTCTTGTGAATGTTCTTTGTTTTTGTACCGGTTTCGTCATTGGTCTAAACGTTTAATAATCCACGTGTGAATACTTTGGGGCAACTGTGGGCTTAACCGTTGATTGTAATGTTACCTGTCGTAAGGTTGAATTTGTAGGTTTTGGAAATGTAAGATTGGGAAGTGTGGTGAAATATTTTGTTGTGTTGTTGTTTTTACTGTTGTAAATATTTATTCATTTGCGGAGTGTGATGGTGTTTGGATATCTTGTTATGTGAGATTCCTAGTTCCGTTTAAGTTTTCTTGTTGAATGAGAGTTGAGTTGAAACTATTATTTCCTTTTCTATCAGGTAGAAATGAATTATAATTTAAAGGTGTTGCGTCAGTTGTGAGTGGAAATACCTTAATATGATTTTTGTCAATAGAAATTGTGCCAATTGCTTGACTTGAAATATCTGTTGGTATGTTAAGGAATAGTGGATGAGACCATTCAGGGTCCCAAACATAATCTGATTGTTCTGCTTTTATAGTGTCATGAGTTGAATTTTGGAGTCTGAAATTTTTTCTTGGTTGTGAAGTTAAATCAATATTATGTGTGAAATAGTCAATGATGAACCATGCCAGGATTTTTTTGTAAATCATGTTTATCGTTTGGTGAAACTTCGTTTATTTTTACGGATTGTGTCGTAATATTCAGAAAATATTGCGATTTCATGTCTTACAGTTGCGTTTTTTGATGTTTGAACTGGTGAAGTTCCTTGGGATTCTGGTTTTTCTAGGATAGATAGATAGCTATAAAACATTTGAAATACTTCATTAGTAAATATTGATTTTGTTCTTTGTGAATTTTGGTGTTGTCTATTTTTTTATGTATTCTGTGAATACTCTTGAAAACTCTATATCTACATCGTCCCTTTGGATGAGATATTTACCATGAAACTTACTTGGTGATTGTATATCGATAGTATGGGTTCAGTACTGTTGTGTCAGGTTACATATTCCTTTGAGGTAGTGATTACTTTTAATTTTTACTTCTGGAAATTCTGCTTTGTATGGACTAATTCCTCTTTCAAACAAATTAGCTATTAAATTTTGACAAAATTGTGTTTGTCCTCTTTCATCAGTGAGGGAAGTAATTTTAAATAGGGAGATGAAGTTTTCATCTTCGTTTTCTTCATTTCGACCTATTTTTGTGCTTTTTTACTGTCAAATTGTAATTTTCAATGTGTTTATTTGGCTGATTACAATTGTATAGACGTACTGGTTTGTTTAAATGTGTTTTTTATTCTGCGTTTTCCTTGTAACGATGATTGAGGTGTGGTTTCTAAGTCAGAAAAAAACAGTGTATCATTAGTTTGATAGTTTTTATTTACAGAGTTTTTTAATGTGTAGAGTTCTTCTAAATGACTGGTTTCCGATTCGGAGAATGCGCTTCTTTGTTTTGAAAATCTTCTTCGTGTAATCGGTTTTTGTTAACTTAAATTTTTTCTTTTGAGTGTTTGTTTTTTTGTTCTAAAGTATCATTGACTGTGTACGTGGAGTGATTACGAGGTCAATTTTTTTGGTGGTGGTTTCACAATTGTGTAGTATAATTGTTTTGATTTTTTCCTAAGTTGTCTAGTGACTTAAGTTTTAGGATGATGGATGCAATGTTTGAATTAGTGATTTTTAATGCTTAAACTGTTAACTCTTACAATTTTTTGGTTAGCCTAACTTGGGTCATAAACTTCAGGGTTGGTGAGGAAAGTATATATCGATTCCTGAGAATGATTGTTGCTTTCTCGTGACTAGTTTAAGTTAAGGTATTAACTTACTTAATCTTACTTAGGTGTAGTGATTTTGTTCAAGGTTTGGAGAATACCAAATCGATCCACAAGGTTCTGTTATAATTAGAACGCAAGTAGTTCATTAGACACTATTTTAAACTTACTAAGTTTAACTATTATTCTGGGTCAGGTAAGAGGGAGTCAAGTGAAGGATGAATAACCGGAGTTCTTCACTGTTTATCCTAATTAGAATGGTTAGTGTGACTTAAAAATTTCTATTAGTCCTGGGTTTTTGAGAAACGGTTGGTTAGTGAATCGACGTTTGGGGTCGTTAGACACTTTGTTAAATGTGTGGGGGAGAAAAAAATTGTTCTATTTGATCCAAGGATAAGCCTTGATGATCAAAATAAAAATTTGGTGAAATTAAATTTAGTTTAAGTAAAAAAATAAGTAAAGATCCAAGGAAAGCCTTGATGATCTGTAAATATTAAAAGGTTTAATTAAATGGAAATAAGAATTAGGATAGACCTTTATAAATTAAATCAAGCTTTATTTAATAAAAATTTTTGTATATTAGTTTTTGATGATGTTAGTGGGTTTATGATTTGCTGTTATGTTTTAGCTGATGAAGCTTGAGACGCAGAAATTATTTATATATTACTAAGAATTTGTGTATTTACTAACAAATTTTTAATTTTTATATTCAATAAACGTTTTTTCCAGATATCTTTTCAATTTTACCGCAGATTTAAGGAAACGATTAGGAATGTTTTTATCAATCGCTGTTGTACAAAAATAGGTTTGGCGCCTGTAATTATTGGTGATAATTTTTCTTCAAGGTATTATGTTTGCAATTGAAAATCTAATCTCATGGCTAATAAAACTCTAAATATAAAATTTTGTGTTGGCTTTTGCCGTACGACCATGAAACTTATGGGTAAGTTCCGTCGTAGTCGTATATCGTCTCTTGTCCGAGGTCTTTTTCCAATACTTTTTTCCGGTAGTTCTCGTAATGTGCGGAATAATGGCTCTGATCTATTGAGTCGTAGAGACATTTCAATTAAGTTATTATTCTGTAAAATTTTGAGAATGTTTTTTTTCTAAGTCTAATCTATTTTTGGTTAGTTGTAAGCTATTTTTTCCTTAAGGTCTTTTTCGAGACTTATGGTCGCACCAGATGAGCTATGACCTTTAGGTTAACTCATAGAGTAATTTCAGATAGGGTACACCGTCTACTCGTCAGGCTATTTTATTTTCGGCCGGATAGATTCGTGTAGCTTCTTAGTCTAATACCGATCTTAATCTTACTCTTAAATCTCTAAGTCTCATTAGATCTAGAGTATACTGGTTTGTTACAAGTCGGTCTCTTGGAGAAAGCAACCAAGTTGTATGTTGAATTCAAAATGCTCTGGTGCTGAAATTACAAGTAATTTCAGCACTTACAAATAAGTGGGTTGTTAGTTAGATGGAGTGTGATTGGTTGGTCTTTAATTTTTTATAGGGATAAAATATCTAATTTAATATAATTATATATAGTTTGGATCAGGTTCCAAAATGTTTTGTATCACATAATTTCACACTATAAAATAGTTTTTTTAATCATCTGATTGATAGTACACTATACTAAGATACTTCTAGTTAAATTATAATTTTTTCCTTATGTTATATTGTATTTTAAACTAATATATATTTTTCTTTTATATATTAAACAAAATAATTTTATTTTAAAACATCATATAAAGTTTCGTTTTAAATAAATAGTTCTTTCCTTTCATCATGTTATATTTTTTAATATTTTATACTTTTTCCTTTTCTATAAGGATAAATTACAGTTTATTATTTCAAACTATATTGTTCTACGTTATTCTTAGTTTTTCTAAGATTTTTCAATTCCTTTGTTTTGTATTACACTATTTATGTTATATTATATGAGGTTATATGATCGTAGTATTTGATTTCAAATTATATGGTTTAAATTTGTATTATTTTATTTTAAACTGGTGTATCTTACAACATCCTTTTCTAATTAGTTTATCTTATTATTTTATAGAAAAAAAACAAACATTTTTTTATATTATTTTATATTATCTTATAATACACTGATTTTTATTTTATTTAATTATAATATACTTTATTATCAAAATTTATAGTACATTACATTAAATTTCATTATATTTTTTAACTTATCGAACTAATTTTCATTATACGTTTTACGTTATATTACATAAGTTAATATTTTTATATGATTTTGTATTCTTATCATATTTTTTTTAATCAATATAATTGATATTATATCAGATTAAATCAAAATATTTCTAATTATAGTTCATTTTATTTAAATGTATCATACTATACTATAAAGTTTTGTATTATAATTTATTACTTTACGTTTATGTTTTTATTTAACTATATTTTACTATATTATTTAATTTTTTCCTATTTTTTTTAAATTGTATATAATTTTATGATAAATTTTATGACTTATTGTTATTTTACATCACTGTTTTTGTCTATAATTTGAAATTTATTTGTATAATACTTTATTTAATGTTATATTATTTTAATTCGTTTTATAGTTTTTTTTTATATTACTTTATATTATAATGTTTTATACCATTTAATATTATATTATATTATATTATAATATATTTTACTATAATATATTAGGTTATTTTATATTATACTATATTGTTTTATTTTGTTTTATTTTATTTTATTCTATATTTTATTATATTATATAATGGAAAATTATATTTTTCCATATTATATTTTATCATCTTATATTATAAAATAATGTATTTTAAGATTTTATATATATTTTTGTATTTAACCATCTTATAGTTCAGTAAGCTAAATTATTCTATTTCTTATTATAACTTTTTTTACTAATGCTAGTTTAAATTTTAGATTATTTCATAAAATATTTTGATATAATATAAAATTTTATTTTTCTAAAATAATTTTTCTAATGATTTTATATAATGTTTTTTTTTCTTATGTTGTAATATGTTTTATTTTATTTTCATTTATATTACCTTATGTTATAATAAACTTGCAGTTCATTTCATATTATCCTATTTGTTTTTTGGTTTTTTAAAGGTTTTAATAGATTGTTTAAAATTATTTTATATTATGATTTTAATTTATATTATATTATAGTAAATTATGTTGTATTAAGTTGTATAAAACTGTATTATTTTTGATTTAAATGATGTTATATTATAATATATCATTTTATCGTGTATTATATTATATTATTTTATACTATATTATTTTATATTATATAATATTTTATTAAATTATATTATTTTATTTTGAATTATCTTATTTTATTTTATAATATATTATTTTATATTAAATTTTTTATATATTTTATTAAGTTAAATCAATCGTATCATAACATTTTATGGTATATTTTATTACATTCTGGTATTTATTATATTTATTGTGATTTTTTATGTTATTTGATTTTTAGAGTACCTTAAAAAATTCAAAAATTTATATTTTACGTTTTTTTTTGTAATTTTTTTTGTCTTTTTATTTTATTTCAATTTTGTCTTATATTGGATTAATATTTTTTTGTTTTTTTATTTTATATTACATTATGTTATGTTATGTTATTGTTATGTTATGTTATGTTATTTTGTGTTTCTTTTTTGATTTTTTGGTATTAAACAATTAAAGTACCTTGAGGGGCACTGTAGTAAGTTGTGTTCCTTTTAGGGAAGATTTCGGCATTCGAAAAAAAAGTTTTAGGCTCTAAGTGACTTGTTTTATAGACTTGCCTAGTTATATTTGATGCTCATAATTGCATAAGAAAGTTGTGTTGCATATGTTTCTCGAAAATCAAAAACTGAAAAAGCTGAAGAAAGCTGACAACAACTTTCTTGTTTGTTGTCTTGGAACCCCCAATAGTTTTTCTTGCCTTATCTTGACCTAGAGTTTGAAGCGATTTCAAATAATTAAAAACTCTAAAAAAGTATGGGCATAAAGGAAATTATATATATTCTGTGATTTAAGTGAAAACTCTCACAGTTTTAAACAAAACCAAGATATAGACAACAAACAAAACCACATTTCTGGAGAAAACATTAAAAAAAAACGTATAAGAGCTAGTTTGCAACTAATTACGTATGTTTACTATGAGTTAGTGAGTATGGTTCTCTCTCGTTTGTAAAGCCTCAAGCATAAGACCATTGACATTTTTTTCCGATAGCACAAGTTTCTTAGAATCGAACTGTTTAGTTTTTAATAAACACCATACTAGTTGAATAACAATCAGAGGTGTAGTTGTTCATTTTTCCTCGAGAATTTAAAACCTTTAATGGAATTAATCATTTAATACCAATTTTCTTCCAATACCTTGAAAGCTAACCATTTCTCGGCAATTCCTTCCTTTGTTTAACGTTTGAGGTTTTCTTACAAAGGTTTTGAGGTCACTCTTTATCTCATAAAAAAGTGTGAGTGTAAAAAGCACTGGGTTTAGCTTAAACGTTGAAAAAATTTTCTTAGTAACAAGTACCAGAGTTTGTCAGTCCTGACCCAATTAACGCTCAAATGCTGGCGAGTTTTGAGCTAATAAACCAACTACACATCAGCCATTTAGTATTACATTTGACATTAAATCCCTTGCATTTCAATTCGAGTAGTATATCCCAAAAAGATGAAAGGAAATCATGCTCAGAATTTGCTGGCGGTTCTGAGCTTTTTATTGTCGCTGTTATTGCGTTTGTGCTTGGTTTGACCCAGTAGTTAACGTAACTTTTAGTGTCATTTCTGTTCAGGTGATCCCTGAGATCATCTGGGAAACTCTCGCAAACTTCGATGCCGTCCTCGTCTGGTTGAAAAACAGGAAACCCTCCGACTTGTGTCAAATTTTGTCTAGGAGTCCAGTAGCATTTCTTCATCGGTTTTGACGTTGGCGAGTTTGATAAACAGAGCGCAGCTACTTTGTCTTTTACTCTATGAAATCCATATTGATGCATAAAACAAACGACGCAAGCGTCCCAATTAGGAATTTCTTCACATTTTCCTGTTGTGAATGAAGAAACATCGCTAAAGGAATAATCTTGAATAAATAATGCCTTACCTATCCCTCCATTCAGTAGGGTTCCATATTCAATTCTCAGAAAAGATCTTCCCAAATGAATACGAGATATTCTTCTCAGGTTAAATAAAGTTTCTTTATGGAGGTATTTCGGACCGCTGAGAAATTTAACACGTAGAAAACTGTCAGTAAAATTAGACTGAAAAATTTTTGGGTAAAAGTGATCAATACCCCAACTAAATTTACCATCGCCAGGTCTTATCAGATAGTTGAATTTGTTTCCTGCGATATTTACGTCTGAAATAGAAAGCTCGTATACACCATCTTCACTGCCATCATAACGATAAGGATTGTCAAAAACCAATGAAATATCTTGAATTTTGTCATAGTTAACTACTCTCACGGGATTGAAGGCTTTCACGCTCATGTAACTGTTGTTACTCCTCACAATAATGTTGGAAAAATATAATTCTTTTACTATTTTGAAAAAATTAAAACTGCTGATAGCTTCAATGTCTCCGTCATTCACTGAGTTCAAGTTAATCATTGTAAAAATCGTCGGTTTGCAACTAAGGATGTCATCTAGCGCACGGAAAATTGGAGTCAATGCTTTAAATTTCAAACGATTAAGCTCTACCGAAACTCCTTTCGGTTGTGATCCATTTGTAGGAAGGCAAATTATTTCAAACTTAGGAGAAAATTGAGTGGTTTTCAAGGCAAAAAGATCTAAATAATTAATGCGCTCTATATCAGGATTATAATAACTGGGCATTTGTTCTACGGAACAACTCAATAATGAACCGTTTTTGGGGTCACACACACATAATCTGCTACGTAATCTTGAGTCAGAAGAGCAGAATTCAAAAGCTAATTCACTTTGTTTGGTAATCCTGATCTGAATAAGCAAACTGAAGATACTTATTTTCATTTTTTGTTAATATCAGAAGGCAACTGAAAAAGGTGACCTTGCAAACTTAGTTGACTTACGACGTCTTCACCACTGCCTTGTGGCTCAACAAAATGATCAACGAGAACATTTGAGGAGCCGTGAGCTAATCATAGAAAAACATGCATTACTTCGATACTGAAATCACTATTAAATTATGTCAAAATTTGTTTTTGTCGAAGATAATGCTTTCAAGTTTAAAAGGTCCTAAACTGCACATTCAAGAAACACTTTAAAGTTTTCCGTATCAAAAATTTACGAATTTCGTTCTTTTACTGTATGGTCCTTAGTTTTTTAAATTTTGCTGTATCAATTGAATCAGCCAAAAAGAAGTTCTAATTTCATAGTTTCCACTTGAAGAACGCAAGCTCAGAGAAAAAAAATCAGAGTAATAAAAACAAGACTGCTCGTATCAATGCGAAACCCGGAAATTTCTGACCGTCTTTAAGAATTGATGAAGATGTCAAAAATTGAAAAACATCCCCCACACGCAATGTGAAAAAAGGATACGTCATCTTTTGCGTGTATTAAAAACATTAAATAGCAAGCCTAAGTTCAATTTGGAGCAGTTACTAAGCAGTATTACAGTTCGGTTTAAGTGTTGATATCACTAAATTGGCCAGCTTAAAACTCCTTTAACTTAACGATAAATGATCACAGGTTAAATATCTTTTCGAATTAGAAGCCCATGCCAACATTATCTTTCGAAGGATAGAAAAATTGTCAAAATTGTCAAAAATATTCTAGTTATAAAGTCGAATTTTGTCTGGAGAAAAAAAACATGCCGAACATTTCGTCACTTTCTTGCAATGTCGGAATAATAATTGTTTTCTATCAAGTTTTTTATCCTGTATACTGAAGTGTTTAGCTCTATAAACAATCAAACCATTGAGAGTTTTTTCCTTTCTACCGAATTCGATTTTCAACTTTGCAAGAATTTGCCACAATAAAGTTACGTTTTTCAGGGTGAAACATTAACTCCTGTGAATACGTATATTACACATAACTCATTAACAAAAACTGGGGGTTTTGATATGATTGCAAATTCATAAGATACCGGAAAAAAGAAAGTCAGTACGGTAATAATCAAGAAAAGAACAGAAGCCAGAGAAGAATGAGAGAGAGAGAGAGAGAGAGAGAGGAATTTTGATCAACAACCGCCTCCCCTCGTGTACCATTCAAAACCTACATCTCGCTAATTTTTTTTCTTTGATTAAAAACAGAGCTTAGCGCAACGTGTTAATTGTTCAATTTTGATTAGATCAACATTCCAGCTCAAAAACAAGTCAATATTCTTCTCTCTATATCGCTTCAGTGAAAAGTATGCTATTTAGTTCATGATTGTTCTTTACAGTATTGATTTCCGACAAGCAGACTAACTAAATATTATCTAACAAAAGTACAAACATCAAATTAAATAGTTTTTCTCATACTTGTTTGATTTTTATACAAAATCACTTCTCACTGAAAAAAAAACTTTTGATTGTTTGAAATTTATAATTGCGACAGAAGCACTCAAGATAACTTTTCGTCCGCAAAACTCTTTCAAGATTTTAACAATTTTTAATGCCCATTGTGAGATGCTTCTCAATTTATTCTAAAACACTTGATCGCTTTGAAAAATAAGTTTTTCAAGATTTAAATTTTCAAAAATCAAGAGGTTCTTTTCCCAAAATAACCGAAACTTTCCAAAAGCTTTTTTGTCTATTGATAGTCCAGTTTGAATTTATCACTAAATGAAAAAACCACACGATATTTTTTTTTGTTTTTAATGTTTTTCTTTTTGGCCCATGTTATAATAACTATTTTTTGAAGGATGAAATAATCATTAAACTTTATAACAGGTCATGATTTTCCTTCACTACATTTTTGATGTAAGATTTTTCTGCCCATTAACAAAAGGGTAACGTTTTAAAGCGTTTTTTTTCTTTAGTTCTGAAAGAAAACAACGCCGTTATCCTAGATTACAAATCCTCAAAAGCATCTAATTCAATTTCAGGTGTTGTTATAAACAATGTATATTGTGTTCTAGATTTAAAACAAAATTGAAAAAAATGTTTTGATTGATTGGTTTGAACACAGCTAACTGACAGTTGAGAGAGAATAATGAACGCAAAAAAAAGTAAAAATTGAACTTTGGCTTTCTCAATTCTCTTTGAGCTTCCAGAAAAATTTGTGATTGATACTTTTTTGATGATATTAACCCAATTTGAGAAAACTTGATCATGAGTTAAATTTTAAAAAAGGCAACATGAGGTAACAATAAAATTCATTTTCAAAACTATAAGTTGATCAAATTTTTTGTGAAATTTTTTTTGATGTTTGCCTTCCTTAGCGGAGTTTGTTTTTCTTTTAACAAAGGAAAAATAATACAAAATTTTTAAAAATCAAAAATCCAACGGTGAAAAATCAAAGTTGAGTTTTAAGAGATTTTAAGATTTCAAGTCGAGGCCAAACTGTGCACAATTTAGTGTATCTAGGTGACTGGAATCCAGAGACGAGTCTTCAAACATAGTCTAAAATATAATTGAAATAAAGTGAAAAAGTTTCTACTAGTTCCCGATTCAGCAAATGCAAGTGGATTTCGCTAAAGTAAATCGTTTCCGCTAACTTGTGTGGATTCCGGTGAAAGTTCGCGGTTTCCGTATACTGTATGAGGATTCCTCTCAAAATTTGCGAAATGCACTGACAAATTGCAGAATTCGCTTACAATTTGCGGATTCCCAATTCAATTGAGGTTTCCACGACACTAGTATTTGTTTGTGTACTCGAAACGTTGTTTCGAATTCCACAAACTTAATTGCGGTTTCCACAATTTCTGTCGCGAATTCTGCAAAGTGGCCTGTTTTTGGAGCAAATTTGAGCAATACAGTATTTCAGGTTTTTCGTCCGTGGGATCCAAAACAGCAAAGAAGATCGAATTAAAAGATGAAACGTTGCGGATTCCGCCACAATTCTTTTTTTAGTCGGTTGCAAAATCCACTTGAAAATGGAGATAGAAATTGAGATCGCTTCTAAATGGAACATTTTAGTCAATGTTTGAATTTACCCTGGCCTCATTTTTGAATAATTCAAAAGTACAATCAAAACAATAAGCTACGTGCAAAATCCGTGCGGTCCTATCTTGCAATCAAATCATGTTCGTCGCTAAATGTTCCAACAAAATTTTATTGCCCCCTGGAATTAAAATATTTCAATTTGAAGTTTTGAGATTTTCTAGGTAGAGCTGGATTTCGTGTCCTTAGTTACAGCAGCAAAAAAGGAAACTTTTGGATAAGGCTGGTTGCTAATTTGGCAATGTCTTACATTGTCTAATGACACCCTTAGGCGTATCTAGATTGGCTTTCAAAACAATTGAATTAAATATATTTCGTTTTTATTCGAAGATAAAAGTTCTTCTAATTAAGCAGCAATACTACAGGCAGTTGCTGAAGCCAGGAACTAATTACTATCATAGGCAAATCAGAACATACTAGTTTTTGTTTTGGCTAAGAAAAATATTTATATGATTGTAAAACAGGTTGTCTTTTGAAATAATTGGAAATAAATTTAGTATTTGCTGTTAAGTAACATATATCTTTTCCTGCTGTTAAAACTCCCTAAATCAGCGGAAACGTTTTTAGTGTTCCGAATTTCGACAAAAGTGAGGGCAGGTTTTTAATATGCCTGGGCAGGTTTTTAATTCGGATCAATTTTAGAAAATTTTACAGCTAATGTGCTTCGATCCGGAAATCTTCGGATTACCGAGCGAGTATGATTGCACTAGACTAAAATGCCAACGTCGTTCCCGGGTCGAGGTGCTCGACTTGTGTTTCGACTTTGAAAGTCGAGCAAGCCCAGTTTTACAACTGAAATTCCGCAGTCGAGAAGCAATTTTAAACTGAGCACAAAGTCGAAAAATACCCAATTTCGGTCGATAACGTCAAAACATAGGTCAAAAAAGTCAAAACGTAGGTTGAGCGCAGTCAAAAAATTCTGAATTTGGTCAAAAAATTGGGAAAACATGTCGAGCTCAATCGAAACATAGGTCGTGCGCAGCCTAATTTTTTCAAGAAACTTATTTGATTATAACGATTTTAATTAATTTTAAGTTGGAAATTGAGCAAACGAATCTGCTCAGAAAAAATCTCCGCCAGAAAGTTGCAACCCGTATTGATCATTTGAGAGATTTGCCTACCGCAAAAAAATCAAATAACAGGAGAAATCCTTTCAAATTTTCCTTTCCAGTTTTCAAAATTGAAGAATTTCCACGGCAAGAAATGTAAATTCTACCAAAAGATCTTCAAATATCAGTTTTCACATCAAAAATTTCAGTCCAGATTTGTAAAAAAGCAAAAGTGGTAGATTCAACCTGAAAAAAAAAGGTTCTCATAATTTTGCCAATTTACTAAAGTTATTTGATAGTCGAGAGAGTTAAAAAAATTTGAAACATGTCAAGCACAGTCGAGATATACTCATTTTGGCCGAGAAAAACGAAAAAACAAGATCGATTAAGTCGAAACATAGGTCAAGCACAGTCGAACTAAGATCGAATTGAACAAAATCTAAAGTCGAACACAAATTAAACAGTTAAACATACCCTGTTTTGACCGAGAAAGTCGAAACTTATGTCGAGCACAGTCAAAGCATACCCTTTTTTTTCTAAGAAAGCGAAACCTAGGTCGAGAAAGTTGAAACATAGGTCGAGCACAATCGAAACATTAGTTGAGCACAGTCGAGAACGGTCAAATTTTAAAGTCGAGTTATTCGAACCTAAAGTCGAACACAAATTTACAGCACAGTCAAACTCAAAGTCAAAGCATAAAATCGAATTGGTGAAACCTATAGTCATAGACAATTTTACAGGCCAGTCGTTCCAAAGTCAAAACAAAGAGCCGAGGCGGTCGAACACAAAAAAAATTACCGAGAATTTGATTATATTGTCGGATTTTTTGCTTGCAAATCTTTAAAACAGTTGCTTTTAGTAATGTATCTAATTTGTAAATAAATATTGTATCTAATTTTAAAATGCTGGATCGAGTTGATCGAGTGGGATAAAGTGTATTCTAAACTTGGCTCGCGTCGGTCAAAATATCGATCCATGGTCGAGACGGTGTAAACGTACCAAATTTTTGCCAAGTCGGTCACATCATAAATTGCAAACCTCGACCCGGGTTGTGTGAGGTTTTCACAAATTGATTTTTTTGAACTTTTTTTTCTGAATTTTGAAATATTTTTTTAGTCGAGAATGTCAAGACAACCAAAACGCACCCCATTTTGGTGGGGAAAAATTAAAACGAAATTGAAATGTCGGTCCAGAAGGTCGAGAAATTCTAAACAGATCGTATTTTAGTCGAAAAAGTTGAAACATATCTGAACTGGGTCGATCTAGATCGAACAATTTTTGGGTTGGTTGAGATATGCGAAACATACCAAAAATTGGTCGAGAAAGTCGAAACTTATCAAAATTGATCGAGAAAGTCAAAACATACCAAAATTTGGTCGAGAAAGTCGAAACATACCATAATGTGGTCGAGAAAAACGAAACATACCAAAAAATGATCAAGACGGTCGAAACATAGTTGGTTTTAGTAAACTCGGCAATTTTTCACTAAAAAACGGCTCTCTGATTGTGAAAACCAGAAATTATCGTCGATGATCCAGTTTTCAGCGTCTTGAATTATTAACTTGTGAGCTATCTAGTGCTAATGGTTTGATTATTGAACTGAAATATCACGAAAACATCTGTTTGATAGTTATTATGTCCTGGAGTTTTTAATCGGTTGACCTCAGCGCGAGCATAAAAATGCTTCATTTTCATTTGATTGACTGGTTTATCAATTGAATCTAAAAACATCAGGCCGTCTAAAGTTCCGCGGGGCTCCGATGCTTCGATATCAACCTTAAATAGGACATGACTAATGTTCATTTGTGTCACAGACAACAGGAACCTATCGACGTTGAAACTTTTATTTAATTGGCTTGAGCAAGGGCGGATCTAGGGTTTTCTCGAGGGCGGGGGCGGAATTTTTAAAAAGTTCGAAAATTTTATAAAGACAGTTTTTTTTAGGTCATTTTAGCACATTGATTTTCCAAGCTATGCAAAAGCACTAAAAAAGCCCTGATTTGGCCAATTTTTCTTTGATGCAGGCAAAACTTTGATGCAGGCAAAACTCTTTTTGGAAATTTTTGACCAAAAATTTGCGTTTTTTCAAAAAATCAAAAATCTGAAAAAAACTTCTGTCAATATATTCTTTTTAACAGCGCTAAATAGATGAACAAGAGTTCTAGTTGTATTGAAATAGGCGATACTTTGACTGAAAAACTAAAAAAGAATTATTCCTTTTCTAAGGGATTGTTTTCCTGCTGTTTAAAATAATTTCAAAATCATAATAGATTATTTCAAAAGATTTTCAGTCGTTTCAAGTAACTTTTAGTTTTTTTAAGTGACCCCTCCTCCGTTGAATTACTTCCGGGATTTTTTCGGCGATATAAAGTGAGCAATTTTCACTAAATACATTTATTTTTTCGTCTGGTTTTGCCCTCATTGCTGCAAATTCGATTTTTTCAATTACTCTAATGAAACTAGTAGTAAAAGTTGCGACTGATCAAAGAGGATCGTGAGGGAAGGGGGAGAGACCGGCCTATATCATGTATTAGGATACGTCATGGATTTGGGTCTGCGTCGTTATGTATTAAGATAGGGTATAGTTTCGGTAATGTAACCACATAGTGATGAAAAATGAGTTTTTTGGGGAATTTTGTGCACCATCAGTCAAAAATTTTCATTTTACATCTTTGTTAAGTTACTTAGCGGACTTCCTACCACCGTAAGTTCAAATTCAAAAAAAAACTAATATCATTACGAGGCCATAATGTGCATTTTGTGATTTGTAAGAGATCTGGCAACAAGTACTCTCCCTTTGTTCTTTTGTTTTATCAATTTCTATGATAATTCCGACAGAAGTTTAACATATTTAAATAAGTTGTCTCTGGAATCCGGGAAAATACAGACAAAATATGTGCGCCTGTCTCGTGCACAGTTTGACCTCGTAATGAATGAATCGAAAAACCGTGAGTAACTATTTTTAAAAGTCTTGAAAAGTTGCCATTGCTAGTTTCTACCCTAATTGTTCAGTTTAATTAATTTGAGAGAATCAAAATCTAGATTCATTGTGATGTCTCAGAGAAAATGGGTTAAATTATTAGGTTAAAACTAGCATCGGCAACTTTTCAAGACTCGCCAAAAATATCATCCTGGTAATATAAATAAGATCTTGCATAAATACTGAGAGCGTTTTTGAGATAAAAACCGAAAAACGTGGATATTTTAAAATCATTTTTCACATATTTTCACTAGTTTTCTCAGACATTTTTTCTACTTATTCATCTAATTAAGTTAGTAGTCGATTTTGGTTAGGCATACATTATCCTTCTTAAGAATTTTTTGAGGTAAATTCAAAACAAACTTCTTTATTGAAGATGTAACAAATGGACCTGTGATGACTTCCTGTGAAAAAAGTTGGTACTTGGTGAAATTCCAACCAAACGTTTCATCTAAATGGTCAAAAAAATTTCAAATGATTCCACAAAATCAGTTTGTCCTAAATTTTTCACTGATTCCCCAGTGCTTTATTATTACTATTGATTTATTATTGTACATGCTTTATTATTACTGTTTTCCGCAATTTGTTTGTTGCTTAATTTGCTCAATAGTAGCTCAAATAGCAAATTTTGTTCTGTTATACATAAACTTGTTTAAAGAAAAACGATCAATCAGTATTCAGAGTTTCTTAGCTCTTTTTGAAAACTTGATTCTAAGATTTTTTTCGATCTATTGATAAACATTTTGGTCTTTTGGTACTGTTCTCTAATTAAGTTTTTCACTGACTCAAATATCTTATAGAATGGGTTAATTTGAAGATAAATAATAAAGTAGATAGAGAGTAAAACTATAAAATTGTGTAAAATTCTTTTGAAAAGTTGCGGTTCTAGAGTCAATTGGAACATTTTTATGCAAATAGGGTAAGCTTTCGCTGAAACTTTTCAAATCTTTTTTAAGCACATTTCCTTCATTGAACCAAAAAAATTCAACTTGGATTACAAAATTTGATTTAAAATTAATTAATAAAACTCCCAAATTATATATAAGCTTAAGCAATCTCTACTACTATCTCATTGAGACAAATAACTTGCAAGTCCATTAATTTGAAATAAAAAAAAAAAACTTTTGCCAGTTCTAAAAAAAAACCAGCCGTTTTTTGAGTTTGGGCTTAGTGTCATCTCTTATTGCCTCTTTTAATGTCTCATTTTAAAAATAGAATAACGCTTATGATGGAAAAATTTGACAAAATTGGAAATCATGACAGCTCAGAATAAGATTGAAAAACTATCAGAACTTCGCAGTATTTAGTTTAGCTATAAACTGAAAACAGAATTCTAGTTTTGAACCTTTTAGTGAATTTAGGGTAAATATTTGAAAAGTTTCCAGGACAGCATCTCGTTATGGCAATTTTTTAAGTCTTTATAACTAGGTAGACAAACAAAAACTTAAGAATAGTTTTAAATTGTGAAAAATTAAAACTATACTAATTAAAGTGTTTTTGAGTCTAGTAATAATGGTTTGTGCACAAACAAACTAATTGGAAAAGATGGTTATTTTTTTAATAAAAAGAAATCCTCAATTACTTCAGCTAAGTTTGAGCTATGTTGCTGCATAATTTTTTCTCATTTTCAGCAAAAAATTTGAAAAAAAAAATCAACAAACAATTTTTTCTGTGAGAAAAAAAAAGACTGAAAAACTTACCATTGTTTTACCAGCATTAAAAATATCAGATTGATATAATTCCTTTTTACACACTACAAAGCGTTTCAGGTAGATCTTTCAGAGTTAGAATGCATTCTAATTTTTTTCACCTTCAGTGAATGGCCGCAACCACTATCTGAAAACTACTTTTTTCAAGTTGTATAAATAATTAACTTTTAGATTTTCAATAATTTCATGACAAAAATTTGAAGTTTTTCAAAACTTGCATTAACTTGCATAATCTTCAATCAGATACTGAGATCCAGTTATGACTCTTCTATTTTAGTTAGGGTGAATATTTGACTAAATTTTGGGTAGAATCTATTTATGCCAGAAATCCAAGAATTTTCATTGATTTTGTCAACGTTTTTTCGTTTGAATCATGTTTTTTTACTCCAACTTAATTCCCAAAGAGAAACAACTCAATCGGGTTTTTTCAGCTCACAGAATTCTACTCACTTACAACGGAAAGTAGAAACCGAAAAAAACTAGAAATCAACTAATTAAAAGTTTCCCAGGCTACTTTATGGAAATAAACTAAAAGTGACTCGAAAAATAAACTTCATTCAATTTTTGGAGAAAAAAAGTTATAACTGAAAAATATTCAAAAATAGTATTTTTAAAAACAAGACATACTGAACTAATCAATTTTTGCAATTGTTTTAGGGTAAAAGCAATTTTCTAAGCTGAGCTTTCCTGGTGTATATAAGGAGTTACTTTTTCGTTAGTCTAAGAAGACTCAAATTTAACACAAAATTTTTTATCACATAGAAATTTCTCTTAATTCGTGATACTCTATTTCATCTTTCGGGGTTTCATCTCTTGTTTTTCGTTGTGCGCTAAAAAAAAATTTCTGAACATTTTTGAAAACGAAAAACAAAAGTTTTTTTTCTATTTTTCAGTATAATCATATATGATCAAATTTCCAGTTCAAAAATAAATAATTTTTTCATACAAAAGGTTTGTTTTGCTTTTGTTCCTTCCATCATTCAATTTCACAAAAAAAAACAAAGGCGTTTTTTCTTTTACTGATTTCAAATATTGTTGGCTGAGCTATTTTGAAAACAAAAACTTGAAAATATTGAAAAAAAAACTAACAAAATTCGTTTGATTTCTGCATTCTTTGCTAGTTCTAGTTTTAATTTTAAGCCCTTCAAGTTTTGAAAAATTTCATTTGATGTCAAAAGGCTTACACCTTTTCATAAAATTTCGAGAAATACAGGTTCATAATTTGATGCAAAGTGTGTTTTTGAGAAAAAAGAACAGTTTACTCCTTGACTCCTCCAAGCTTTCGTTTGAACCTCATTGAACCTCAATAGTTTGTGTTTGCTAACAACTCTGAAAACTTTGATTAAGTTGAACCGATTGATTAAGAATTGTAAAAAGAGTTTAGATTGTTTAGAGCCCATTTTCTAAATAAAGAGATGAGTAGGTGTTAAGGTGACTTTCAGTAGACTCATCAAAGAATAAGTTATTGGAGAATAAAAAACAAATAATTTTCTTGCGATGCTAGATTGGCCATGGTTAAAAAAATTAATCTGAAAAAATCATTGGTATCATTTGACAAACTGTTTCTTTAAAATTTATTGTGGTTATTAAAAGAAAAAAAGTTTTCAGCCACTTTACTGTTTTTATAGTGAAGCATAAAATACAAAAACATACTGAAGTTTTTCTAAAGCATATTGATCAGTCATTGAAAAAGTACCTTATAAGATTATCAAGCCTTTAAAGTGAATAAATCCCAAGCCTAGAACTTTCGCAGAAATTGAAATGTTAGTATATACCTTGCAAAATGTCGCCAATATATGCAACTCAAACTGCAGACGTGAAAAATGAGTGCGGAAATGTTGGCTGATTTAAAATGGGTAGGCCAGAATGCCACTCTAGGAACTTTCTAGTCAAGTTTTTGGTAAGGGGGCGTCCCACTGTTGACCGATGATTCTCTATATTTCTTTCTGGAGGAGATGTTATTGATCTAACAATGTATGGACCGATCAACCAGATGGGTTGAAAGACTGATGAGACGAAGCTTGAAGCCGTGCGCTGTATAACATTGTTTTTCAGTTGTCTATTTATACCTCGGCTGCAATTAAAGTGCCATGAATGTGGTCCTATTTTAAACCTATAACATATGATGGATGATTTAACTTCATTGCCTAAGATTTTTCGGCCTGACCTACTTCGTCGCTCGAGGTACCTAACTTTTTTTGTATTTTAATAACATTGCAGACAAACTCGGTCAATTTATTCATTCCCTCCTTTAAAACATTTATAGGGTTTTTACCTTTTCCAAAGCTCTTTCAGGATGTTTCAATGAGTCAATGAAACCCTCCGTATAGAAGTTTTGAATCACTGCAAAATTTGCTTCTGGAAAATAAGCTTCATTATCACGAGGGTTGTTTTGAAGTTCAAAGTTAGCTTATGTGGGGAAATCTCGAGCTCCAGAGAAGTGTCGAAATATTGGCACATTACCACATCGGTTTTGGTATCCTCCTGTCACAGAAATCGCAGTGATGGTTAATCATCTGTAACCTCACCAACCTGGAAAAACATCACTCTATATCAGCAGATACAGCAAGCATATTGATGCTGAGGGAACCTCAATAATACGGCAAGAAGGTTTTGAAGCAAGTGTGGACCAACCAGAAGAGCTTTATTGAGTGAAGATCCATGAAAACTGAATGCTCCATTGGTGACGCGTCGAATTTTACCGGCTTGTTGGAGTTAATCAAGGTGTGGTGAGAATGATACCAGATGGGTTGAAAAGACCGAATCATTATAATTGATTAAAACGGATTATAACTATTACATTTTTTGCAAAATCATTTGCAAAACTTGCCTTATTTCTGCGTTACTCACGGCATACTCGCAATCTAAACCTACTTGAATTAACTCCTCCCTCCCCCAATTTGTTCCCCATCAGCAAAGGGGGGTTAGCAGGGGGAGGGGACAGGGAGGGGTAAACGGTGTATATAAGAGGACAAAAAATTTCAAAATTCAAAAACGAAATGTAACATTTTATGAAACCTAATACGTAGCAACTGACTGCACTAAATAGGAAATGCGATAAATTTGAAAAATAAATTGTAAATTTCAGGACTAACATCTCGAAAAAATCCATTATAATTGATTATAACCGATTAAAAGGGATCATATTGGCATATACCACCCCCCCCCCCCCCACATGAACACCCCGTCTGAACCTGACCCCCACCTGAACAAATTACGTTGGCGGGGTTAGGAAGGTTTGTTGTAAATGGGCAAACGCTAGGGAGGGTAATGTTGAGTAATATAAAAAGTGCCAAAAATATCAAAGTTAGGTAGAAAAAAATTCAATTGAACAACAAGTAACCAACGTAACCAACTTTAATTTAAAACGTAGAAAAGACTTTATGTGCGTTGAAACTCACATCTTAAAAAAGTGGAAAAAATCAATTTAATTTAGTTTCATTGTCAGTGTCCACAAATATGAAAAAAAAATCGATTATAATGGATGAAAAAAGGATTTTGTTGCCTCGAAAAATAGTAACATTATAATCCATTTTAAATTGATTATAATCGATTTGTTTTCATTTTTGTGGACACTGACAAGCAAACTCAATTGTAATCTATTTTTATTCATGGAAATCCAATGCGGGTAGCCATTTTCTGATCGAATAACGGATCCACCAATCGACGCTGATACTTTTTGAACGCCATTGTTCCAGAGGAAAATTTGGATATCCATCATACGATGAAGGTAGTACCTGCAACCCGTGTTGACAGATGTCATTGAATTGAATTGAAGTGAATTGAAGTGAAAATTCAAAACTGAGATTTCAAACTCATATTGTTACTTTAGATTTTTATCTATTGTAGTGCAAAAACTTTCCTGTAACTCGAGGAGCGTGGTAGTGCTCATGCATTTATCTTGATGACTTTTTTATGTACGTTACGTTATTATACTGTAATAAATTACTATATGCCGAGGTCAGTATGACCTCGTATTTGAATTTTCAATATGCATTCAGAATTGCTTCTAGCTAGAGCAAGTCTCCACAGCTCAGATCTCAGAGAACAAAGCAACCTTAAGAGCACTTGATTTAAAAAAAGTATAGGCAACCTAGTCTAACCTGTTCGTATTTACTTTACGAGTTTCTCGCACAATTAAATTTCTAGCAGTTTGAAAGGTAATTTTTGGTTTGCAAAGGATATATGTAGCGCGTAATTCTTGGTTGCCCGAAACCTTTTGGCTGGGCATGGGCGTAGAAAAAAGATATTTACTAATATAACCAAACCATTGAATTTGATTTCCGTTATAGGAGTTGAGGCGAATTGGTTTTCAAAGAAACTTATTGTGATGATACTTTTCGACGTTGATTAATCTAAAATTAATTTTTCAAAATTGTCAGTTTAAATTTCAAACAACTTGATAAAAAAGGATAGACGACGAATTTAGGATTCATCAAAATTGAATGAAAGATCGGTCTTAGTATCAGAAGTAATTTTATTCAAAAAGAGAAAAAGTCCGAATCAATATATATCTACATGAAACTATCTTCTTTTAAAGCTAAAAAAAAATCTTTTAGAGGATTCTAAATAGACCTAAATACATCTTTTGTGCTTTTTGCATTCTCTTTTCTAGGTCTTTAATTTCAATTTGAATAGAATTCATATCAATTGAGTCAAAAACAAAACTGTTTTCTCTTCCTTTTATACTCACTTTCGATCAAATTATATCAATCATCCGATCTTGTTTTTTTTTTTCATTTTTAGGAAAGACTTCTCTATGAAAGTAAACACTAATCAACCAGGAAAAATTGGAAGTACTGCGATATGTCGTAACTGAGATCCGATTAATCTCAACTGACAAAATAATTAAATTCTTACAAAAAATTGTAAATTTTAGTAAAATTACTCATCAATTAAATTTGAATTATTATTGAAATTTTGCAGTTTTCTTTCATATAATGATCAGTTTTGCTACCAGGAAATGTGAAATTCATATGTCAATCAAGTTTGTTCCAAGCATATGATCCTTAGGGTAGACGTTTGAGAAAACTGAAAACCAAGCTTTCAAACAAGAACTTTTTTGAGTAGCAGCCTGTACAAAATGTCGCATCGTAGGACAAACTATTCAAAATAACGCACTGAACTATTATTATTTGTCGAAATCAAAAATTTCCATAATGCGAAATATATTCTTTTGAATTTTATAAAGTTTTTGTTTCTTAGCTTCCAAAAAAGCTGTGCTTTCTATCAAAATTTAAAAAAAATTGTTACAATTTAAATTGAGACTGTTAAGTTCATTTGTTTTATTCATAGTGATCAATTAAAATATCAAACAAAGCTTTTTGAATTGATTAAACTTTGATTGAAATCAGAGGAGCGAAATATTTTTAATCTCAATTTTGACAGCTAATGTAGCAGGTTTAATAATGAACCCATTCTGAAAATTAACTACATCCTTGTGTAATTTGAACTTTTCCCAGCCCCAGCAATTATTACCGCCTCCAACAAACTCCATCGTATGAAAACCGCGAATCTCATTTTTGGCCATGGCAGTGTTTAGAAGAGTTATCTTAAATTCGAGCCGAAGTTTCCAGGGTATGCTCCGTGTAACAGAGTCAACGTGCAAATAAAGGGCAATCCAGTCTTCGCCATCAATTTTTTTCAACTGGGCTCGAGCTCTGTAGTTAAATTCTCGAACGTGATAATTTGATGAGAATATTATATCATCTATTTTGTTGAATTGGGAGAGTAAGTTTTCAATTATTGTTGTGAACTCAAAAGGCCTCAGTTTTCCATTCAGCATCCAGCGCTGGCGGACATCGATGAATTTTGAAGTAAGAAACTTGATTAGTTCTGGACTTTTGGTCAATTCGCATCCGTCGGCAGTTTGTTTTACAATTGCCTTAAGTCTCGCTCGTTTTTCTAACTCATCTTGCCTCAATTGCAGCTGCTTGATTTCGTTGGCCACTTGCGATAGCTGCAAATCCAAGTCTTCTAACTCAGGTAACAATATCTTTGCTTGTTGTTTCAAAATAGTATTATAACTCGTCAAACTGTGGTCAGAATGATCAGAATCAACACATGGAAGGCATAATGGAATGTTACAATCTCTACACCACAATGTTTTAGCATGATCGCACTCTGGGCCACAGACTGATTTTCCATCACTAACAGACAAAGACCCAATTGCGTCCCGAATTCCATAGAGAGGGTTTAGATCACTGACTTTGACTTGGAAAACTTGGGTACAGACTGCACACTTCGATGCTTGATCCATGTTGTGCTTGATAAAGTTCAAACAACTTTTAGCAGGACCGCAATATGAGTGACCACAAGGTAACGCTCGTGGATCCACAAGAAATTCCGTGCAAATTGCGCATTTGAGGGAATCGGCTAGGCTACCTGCTGCCATAGTTTGCACAATGAGACGCGGCTACGGATGTTATTACAATCAGCAGTATTATAAATGAGAAAACTTATCAGTTGAAAGTTTGATATTAAAGTTAAATGTGTAGAGTAGTAAGTATTTGATTGAACATATTATGCATAGTAAAAGGCAGAAGGTTGCCTAATTTGCGAAAGCCATGTTACAAAAACCAAGCTACAGCATAGCATTTCTTTCATTCTGGCGACATTTCATCATTTCAAGATGGAGCATAGATCAAATAATTGTTTTGTACATATATTTAATGCAGTGTTGAAACAATATAAAACTCACCCGCACCGGAGTTCCATAGAAAACAAGATTGCTCGTATCAGGGCGAAGCCTTGAATGTTCCGACTGACTTTTAAGTTCTATGGAGCTGTAATAACTTGAAAAATAGTTAAACGTAATAAATTAAAAACAAAAAAAATTGAAATTTGAGATTTTTGTGAAAATCATCCCCCGCACGACCTATTAAGTACAAAGTGATAGATTTCCCTTTAAGCAACAAATCAATTATAGCAAACCTGTTTTTCAACCAGTTTGAGTTGGTTTCTAAGATGGATTAAATCTCAGCTTACGCGCTAATAGCGCGAATTATTTTGCGTGTTAGTTGTCCAAAATTGTCCACAATGGCGACCTCAACCAAAAATAACTTAACAAAAAATGATCACTGGTAAAACATATTTTTCAAATTTAAGCTCAGGACAGCAAACACTTTTGAACGATATAAAAAATTCCGTCATAAATGGCTAGTTAAAAAGTCGAAAATTGTTTGAAGAAAAAAAACCGACCCCGAGCACAGATATCAAATATTCCGTTTTTTTGGTTACTAAATTCGAAACAATAATCGATTATGAGGCAAGACTGTTGTCTAAAATGTTGTCATTCTATTCCATTATTGTTGCAAATTATTAACACGAAAATTATTGTATTGTGATTATAATCGATTGTTTTCGTTACTGTGGCGGGGGGTGTAAACACGGAGGAAAACGCTTGTTTAACGGGGAGGGGGGGTGTGGGACAGGGATGGAGTGAACGGGGTATGAAAGACAAAAAACATAAAAATTTAAAAGTGAATTGTTACTATTTATGAAACCTAATAAGTAGCAACTGCATTAAACAGTAGATGCGATAACTTTGAAAAAAAAATTAGGTTTCATGACAAAACTCTCGAAAAAATTGTTGATAATTGATTATAACCGATTATAAGGGATTATTTGCCATAAAAACATAAGAAATGTAATCCATTTTTGGTGGATTATACTGGATTATAATCGATTATAATGGGTTACATTGATGTAAGAAATATATGGATTATAATCCATTTTTGATGGGTTATAATCAATTTTTCTTGTATTTTTAAAAAAAAACTGACTACGAAATGACAATATAATCGATTATTATCCATGGAGCTCCAGTGCGGACAATTCTTGGTAAATCAGAACTGCGAAATTGTTAAATTTAAAACTAGAAACACTTGTGGTAAGTCGATGCATGAAAAAACCTAGATGCGTAAGTACAGAGAACTAGGTAATCATTATTCCTGTTTTCCTGATTCGGCTTTAGGTGTAGTATTTCTGTAGAATTATAAGATAGTAATTTGCTGGGGGGTTACTCTACTGAGATTTTCCTAATTTTTGCAATCCGACGGTATAACTTTTTCATGATAGTGTTTTTTCGAGTGTTTTAGTTCACTCCCTTATCAGCTTCATTTAAACTGACCATTGGTGCGGTACATGAATTACTATAGGAAATTGTGTGAGCGTGTGTGATCAATAGAAAGAAATATCGTGTTACTATATGTTTTTTTCTAAGTTTTTTCAAAATTTGGTTGTTATTTTTTCTTGGAAGTTTTCTTAAAGTTCTTGGCAATTTATATAAAGCTGAAACCGAATAATATTTTGGCCGTCCGGTCTTTGTTTATAATACACTTATCTGGGTTTTTTCCATCTTTTTTTGGAAGCATTAAAAAAATGATAAGCATCGAGGAAGAATTATACCTCAAACATCGTTTGATCCATCAATTGAATGAAAACTTTCAGTTTCCCTCTATCATTAGTAGTAGATGTTGAGGCTGAAGTGGGGGGGGGGGGAGCATTGAGGAACTCCATGTATTAAGATACGTTATAGGTTTCCCATGTATTAAGAGTTTTTGTGTCGGGAAAATTTTTGGAAAAAATTTGGGAAAAAATTTGGAAAATTTTGACAAAAAATTTTTTGGAACAATTTTGGCGTGCGTTATCTAATCGTTTCTTATCCTTGTTGTGTAGCTATAATAGGTTACCTAGTCATGCTGAAACTTCGAAAAAAAGTCAAGTTTTTTGAGAAAAAAATTTAAATTACAAAGAAAATATATAAATCACTGCATTGTATATTAAGTTTACCGCAATAATTTACATTTTATTATCATGAAACCATAAAAATATGACATCTTATATTATTTAATACATGAGAAGAGTTCTTATAAGTCCAATGGTTTTGTATGAATTCCATCATCTTGCACTTGTCTTTTAGGATAAAAATAACTTAGTCCTTTCTTTGTCTGTTCATATGTAGCAACCATATGATTTATAGTTCTGAATCCTCTATTAGTAGATGTAAGATTAATTGCTTCATCAAGCACTCTCCTGTATTTTGACATGGGACCGTCTCCAGAATCTTCTAGAACCCGTTGATTCAATCCTTTGCTGCTAAATTTGAATTTGTCTGACTTGTTGTCATAGCAGCAATATGTCTTACTACATAAACAGAGCGTTTCTGTGCACCTAAATTCTTCTTTGAAAAGTCCCGGCTCCCGCTTATCATGTTTTTTATGGATACTACAACACGTTCGAGGAAAGAAATTAGATTTTGCATCCGCCTTGAAGGAATCTCTGCAATCACTCTCCCTCATTTTTTCCCAAGCAGCTCTCTTATCTGGTTGGATGCAATCGTACAAATTTTCTTCTGCAAGTGCCAAGTAAAGTGAGTCTGTTCAAATTTATTCACATCACAGAACTTGTCAAAGAAGTTATAGTAGAGTTCTAACATTCTCAGTTTTGCATACTGAAGTATGAAAAAACCAACAATGATGGGTTCTCTGTGCTCAATGGTTGACTTCAATAACTCCATCTCATATAAGTCCTTCTCAACTGTGTTAAGTCTCTTAAACAGTGGTTCATTGACTGCCTTATGAGTTTTTTCATCGTTGAGTTATTTTGTGATTGTGTGTCTCGATCTATCCATGATCTGATATCCATAGGAGGAATTACCCAAGAGCTTCATTGTTTCTGCTACAACTCCTGACAAAGGGTTTTCATCTCCTTCTCTTCTTGCATCAACCACCGATTGAACGAAATTATTGAAACACTTCCGAGGAGAATATTGAACAAATCGGTAAATTTTGGTGCACTGTAATCCAAGTTCCATATAAAAGTTGAAGAGAGGAGTTATAACTGTTCCATTTTCCAGCTTGAAACTAGATATCAACATTCTCTGAGGATGCTTTAACATTTCGTTCTCGATCGCATAGTTTTTCATGTAATCTCCAATATCATCTCTTCCGACCTCAGTATTTTTGAAAATTGGAGGAAAATTCGCAAATTTTGATTTCAGTTCATCTGGAACAACTAAGTCGCACTGAACGTAACCAAAAAGAGATCCATCTTTTATCTTTGCTAGAAGAGAGTCTGTAGAAAGGGGTCTTTTGTAGGGAAAGTGGGTTCTGACGTGATTTTTGATCTTTTCATCGGTTTTGAAACTTTCCCACCAGTCACACTCCCACATTTCTTCCACTTTGTATCCTTTCTCTTTAATGTATTCTCGTCGCATAACATCCATTTCTCTCTTCTTGTTTCCTCGCTCAATATCCTGTTCTGTTAAGGAGGGACGAACTTCTTGACAAGAACAAAAGTGATAGTAGCATCCCATTGCCTCGAATACTGTTTTACAGTGATCACAATAACCGTCCACATTAAAACATTCAATTTTCTTCTGTTTTCCAGATGTAAAAAAGCTCTCAATTTTACATTCTGGTCTTGATTCTTGATAGAAAGACATGACCATATTCTCAAAGTTGCGAGTTCGATTAAGTCTAGCCTTGAATTTCTGCATATCATTGTCAAACTCCCATCTCGTGTACAGTCCTGTTGGCATATCTTGACACATTGAATAGGGGTAAAGCTGGCTCGCATCAATTCCAACGATTGACTTACAAATATTTGATGAATATCTGATAAAAGTTTCGTCTACAACAGCTTTTCGAGTGAACACAATCGAAGGCCCACCGGTCATGTCTCCTCGTATTTTTTCACACAAGTCTTTATCACTTTCGCAAAATGGATAAAACTTGTAATTTGTAGATTTGTGTAGACAAATGTTTGCTAGATTTGGAAGTGTGCATCCAAATTTTAACATATCTATCCCTTGTTATGATAAAACTGAATCATTTTTTGCATTGCTTCTAGGGTTGGAACTACATCTTTGTTGTTGTACCACTGCAAAAAGTCTTTGAACACAGTCATTCCGTTTTTCTGCCAAGTTTGTTGTAAGTAACTGTAATTATCTAGTCCAGATGGGGGTACAGTCTTGGTTTGAAGCTTTTTCAGTGCTTGCTGTTCCTCAAACCCACTTTTTCTAAGCTTCTCATAATCAATGAAATCTTTGTCTAGAGGATTGTTGTTTCTAAGTTTACTGAAAAATGCTTCATATGGGGGCAGTCCTGGAAAATCAAGTTTGTCAGGGTTGTCAAACCACTCATAAGGAAAGAATCCTTTTGTTTCACTAGCTTTATAAGCTTTGAGAAAAGAGTCCAGAGTTGTTGCTCCACCCAGAATTTTCATAATGTCAAGAAATTGTACATCTCCAAACTTGAAAGATATAAAATCATTTGCTTTTTTGATAACGGATGTTTCTTGTTCTTTATCGCGACTTAAATAAGGAATTAAGTATGATTTGATCAAATTCAAATCATATCTACCGCTGTTAAATCCAAAAACAGGTAAAGTATTTACATATCTCTCCAGATGTTGTTGAAAATCAATGAGTTGATTTTTCTGAATTCGCAAGAATTGTGTTGACATATCTGCTTCTTCCGAATCTTCAATGCATTCGTCTTCATACTCGAACTTATTACTTGAAAAAATTTTACTACGTTCGTTCAGTTGATCAAAGATCTTTTTCATTCTTTCATTGACAGCTCTTTCAATATCTTGAAATTTTGTTCTCATCTCCAGCTTACTTTTCTCAGCCAACAGCTCGAGTTTGCTTACAAAATCAATAATCAAGTTCTGTGGATCCTTGTTGTACAAATAGATGGGATCATCAATCAGATTTGATGATATAGAGACTGAAATGGGGACATGTTTTCCAATCCAGGTAGTAGTCTGCGTCTCTTTTAGTTCCTCTGTAGGAACACAAATCGATTCAAAATAGAAAATTGCTAGGTTATTAAAAAGTTTGTTATCTTCAGAAACTGGAAGATTGAATCCCTCTAGCTTTTCAAACCAGGTTTCGCGAAGTTCATACACGTTCTTTGGGTAAATATGTCTCACTCGGTCCTTACATCTCAGGAGATGCTGATGAAGTGGTCTGATTTGTGGAAAAAAGTGTCACAACTAGGGCATCGAAAGCACTTGAAGAAACTATCTATATCATTTGTATGAATGATATGATTGTTAAATCTCAGTAGCTTAACTGTTTTATCGAATCTTCCGATACTTCTTCGAGCTAGTTCTCCTACATATTCTCCTTCTTGGATATCGAAATCGTATATAAAAATGTTTCTTTGCACAATTTCCTCGACAACAGGCAAGTCTCCTACAGAAACTCCACGAAAATTTGTAGGATCATAACTAGATTTTGATATAAAATCTGTAAAGTATCTAGAAGTGTGAGAGTCGAGATCATTATGTCCGTTCATGTACATTGCCAATGATCTTTGTAAGGTTCCTTGTTTTTGTTAGATAAAAGACAATTCACTTGCGTATGTCGTAATAAAGGTTCGGGTAAGACAGAGTCCGGACATCCCATGGGGATGTTTTTCAGCAAAGCAGCAAAAATTGTAACGTTAGTAATCAACTTGAATCTCCATTTTGTGTTTTGGCGTTCTTGCGTACATTGCTCCAGAATCTCAAATTTTTCTACTTTTACTTGGATTGTTATCAAATCCGCTTTCGTACAAAGTAAGTGGGATTTTTCAAACAGAGTATTGTTTTCATGGGCGTAGAAATATCGATATTCACCAGTCTCAAAATTTTGAAGAACAAAACCCAGAGCAATGTTGATTTTGGCTGCAGAATCGAGCTTGTTGAAGACTTCTTCAAGGTTCTCGTTAATTATTTTAGTATCTAACTTGGATATTTGGAAGTTAAATACCTTATTTCTCCCATTTTCCATCTCCGTATCCACCAGAAAATGTTGACATGCACCAAGTTCCTCCTTCACTTTTTCACCATCTTCCCCCTCATCCTCCACAATTTTGTTCAAGTCGGCTACCGTATCACTTGGCTTCCGTTGTTTCGCTCCATGTTCCTTTCTCCGATGTTGCTGGAGAGAGTAGTAACTCGGGAACTCTTGCTCACAAGAAGAACACACCGTTAATTGCTTGGAACTTGCTGGAACATGTTTCTTAGCAACATGATAGTTCATCTCGTCCTTGTTCTTTGTATAAAAATGACATTTGGAACACTTATGTTCCTCCTGCTTTTCACATCTTTTTTGATGTCTGGCAGCGTTTTTTTGAGTAAACATGTTTCCGCAGTCCTCACAATTGACTTTCTCATTTCGGTTAAGTGCAGGCATTATCTAAAAATAATTGGGACTTTTGAAATGTTCCAAATTTAAAAACCTAAAGTACCAATTGAATGAAAATACTTACTTTTCGTGAAGTAACGAAATGTTAAATTTGAAGTAAAATTCAATTGACTGTTTCTGATTGGCAAACAAAATGAATGATTTAACCCAATAAATTAAGTGTATTTATACTATCAATGACGCCTACGCAATTATCCTTTTACGGTAATGACGTCAATCTTTGAAAAGAAGTGACGTCACCGCCTACGCATTTTTCCTTTTATGGTAATGACGTCATTCTATATTTAGAAGTGACGTATCACCAATGCAATTTTCTTTTTATGGTAATGACGACATTCTATGAATAGAAGTGACGTCAACGCCCACGCAATTTTTCTTTTTATGGTAAGGACGTCATTCCTTTGAAAATTCTAGAATTTTCCAGAAAAATTTTCAACCAATCAGAACTAAGAAGTTTCTAGTCATAACTTTGGATCCAAAATTTTCATTTTTGAAGAATGTCAATTAAAAAGCATTTGAACTTCCTCGAATTACTCTATAAGAAGAAAGAAAATATTCCGTGTGATTTCCTTATTGATGAAATAGATGTAGATTCTTACTTTTTTTTACAATTTTTTGGACGTTTATATTGTCCAAAATAGAGTTCTCCGGCTAAGTAAAGGTCTCTTTAGAGAAACTTACTCAATCAAAGTGTTTATTTTTGATCCACATATTGCGTATCAAAGCTATAAACTTACTGCTGAGTTACACTTGACTAGAAAAGAAATTTTATTCATTTTAGAAAACTTGAAGTTAATAAAAAAGTTACGATAATATTTCAAAGACTCTTTTTATTCCATACCCAACTCCCAAACTTGTCAAAACTCCCCAGCAAAGTTCTTTATTCCTCCATTTTTTTAAGGACTTTCAAAGTTCAAAATCTTGCTTGATCAGGTTCGGTATCAGATTTCCAGAGATTTGCATTGAAAAACTCATCAACTTTGAGTTATCATCTCAAATCTACATCAAAATTAAAGAACTTGAATATCTGCTGAAAAATTAGCATTTTCTTATCGATTATATACAAAAAAGTCAGTTAACTTGATGAGAAGACTTGTAGAGATGCTACTTTTATTAATTTTTTTTCTTTTGTTACTTATATCGGCAATATTTTTTATTTTTACAGCAAACAACTTTTGGTCATTTATTTTTGCGATTGATTTGCGTACATTTTTACTTTTTTGGAAGACTTAAGTCCTTAAAAGGATCTTCTGATTGGATACAACAACTTGAACAAAAATGAACATTTTTGTGATTGGAAACGACAATGTGTAAAATGGAGCTTTGTCTCCAATTGGACACGAGTTTTCTATAAGAATTCCATAAAAGGAAACTAAAATCTGATCGGACACGACTACAATCCAAATAAGGAAAACTCATTCTGATTGGTTAAACCCACACATTCCAGTTGAAGGTACCACTTTCTCTTAACTAAAAATCATTCTATTTTCAATCCAACTACCGTCAACTACCTCCTCTCTCAGCTCTAAATGCAATAGTTTCAACTTAACTACCGGCAACTTTCTCCCTCTCTACTGTAAATCTTGTTTTTACTCATTTACGTAACTTATTGCTCAAAATGATCTTATCAGTACAAAACAACAAACTTATGTTCTCGGTGGAACTTTCGGCTGATTTAGTACAAATCCAAGTGCGAGAAACAGTTTGTGGAGTTTTTCTGGCACGAATGGACATCCCAATCCAAGTGTGGCATATGGTGGAGGTGATGCGCAGGGATTTCAACGAACATCATATAACGCAAGTACCTCCTACAGAGAATCAACTTGGAGAAATGCAAATGATGGAGGAAGTGGCCGAGCATGTGGGAATGAACTATCCCGAAATTCCTGACTCTAGATATGTGGCCCAACCATTCGACGATTTCCTCTTTCCCTGGGAAGAAGGATCTGTGGACAACCCAATTAGCATCGAAGAGGATGAGGGGTTCTCTGAGCCAAGATCTCCAGTCAGCGAACCACCAGTGATGGAGGCAAGACCAGCTTTTCGCTCCATTGAGAACTTGCAAAATTCTCCAGCTGCTCGACAGCTCTTTGATTTGTAAATAAATTGGCTACTGTCTTGTGCTTTGTAATTTAATTTCTTTGTATCTAGTATATTTATTTTCAAGAGATAGGAACAAAGAGATCATAGAAAAATTTATTAAGAAATTTCAATGGTAAAAACTTGTTAAAATTGAAACTAATTATGCATCTGGTAAATACTTTTATAGAATTTTGTTAGAAAGATGGCAAAAACATTAAACCAATTTTTGCAAGCATGTTAAAAACTTTACATTAATTTTTACACCATGCAAAACTTTTTATAATTTGTTTGGCACACTTGTTAAAAAAATCAAAGAAAATTTCGCAAATTAAGAAAAATTTCATTAAATATTTTCGCATTTTAAAGAAAACTGAAAGAGGATTTTCTTACACATTTAATAATAAAAGAAAATAAAAATCTTTTCATTTTCAAAAGGAAAAACAATGTATTAAGATAGGGAATAGCACTCAAAGTCAGCAACTATGAAAAATTTTTAGCATTAATTTAATAAGTTTTTTACAATAAAATTTTGCAATTTTTGCATATGAATAAGAAAAAATAAGTTAGATTTTTGCATTTGTTTTCAAAAAAACCACGAAAAAAACTTGCATCTAACACAAAAATTTGTTGAAAATTTTTGCACACTTGTTGAAAAAACCAAAACAGTTTTTGCATCTTGTACAAAAAATTAATTAAATTTTTCCAAACGTGTTGAAAAAATCAAACCAAAATTTGCATCTTGCTAAAAAACTCTTGATTTAAATAAAAACAATTTTGAAAAGATTTTTATTAACAAATAGTCAATTATTAATAGAAAAATTGATACGCTCACTATTTACGGTACCAAAACCATCAATAAAACAATCAACAATTTTCAACAAGTCAGTCTCATACTTTGAGTTTTGAACTTTTTGAATCCTTTCCAAAAAAAGCTGATCCAAGAGTCTGAGTGGACTCAAGCTTCTGAGCAGAACTGAGATAAGGTCTTTTGAATTTTTTTCGCAGCAGTCGTTTGTTTGCAACACTGGGTAATTTTTCCGGTATTCTACATTTCAAGTTGTGTTCGACTGCACGATTCAATTTATTGAAAACTTCACCTCTTGATGAAATAATATTGAAATAAAATCTGTATTTGTATAAAGTATATATACAGTTAACAATTTGATAAGTGAAATGATATTTATCTAATCTTTGCAAAATCTGATCGAGCGATGATCCGATTAATACTAAGTGAAATTTGCAATTTGCAATATAAGAATGATGAATGGTTAGATACACAGTAGTCTTTGGTAACAATAAATTTTTCATAAAAGTTTTCTGAGACAGAGATAAAAAGAGATTTTGCATTGTAGTGCGAATAAAAAGTGGGATATGCTTGACACATAGCAGATGCCATCACCGATTATTTGTTGAAAATGATTTTTATCTAAATTGAATTGCTGATATAGTAGTTCCATCACCTACGCAATGTTCATATTTGGATCATCACCTACTCATTATTCCATATAAGGTAATAATACCTTATATGGATTGTACAGTGAGTCATCTAGATTTCCTAATTTCTATAATTTTACAAATATCATTATTTTGAAATATCTACTACTGATCAGTTGGTTCTGAATCTTAAATCAAAAATGTATTCACGAAAAGATATCCTTCCCAACTATATTGAATTTGCTAAAAACCAAAAAAGGATTGGGAGATTTTCTTGGTCCCAAAAACCCTACAACGGAAAAATTTACCTTGAACCTTGCTTCCAATTGCTAAAGAAAAATGAATCTGGACAAATCGAAAAACCCAGCAAGCCTATCTTGGGGAAAAAGAAGGGGAAAGAATATCAGCAATACGGAATACTGTTATTCACGATGCTGAAAACCTTGGACTAGTTCCTGTATTGGAACCCTATTCTGACAAAGACTCAACCATCGAGCAGGAAATTGCGAACTGTCATGCGGTCTATGACGTAGCAACATACAAGAAGAGAAGTATGTGTGTCACAATCAAGAAGTACAGTGTGAACAAGCCACCCTACATTCAGATTCGACTTTTCACTGCAAAGGAGAACGAAGTCTTGAAGCAGGTTGTCTATGTCAACTATACTTTGAACAAATTCAAAGAACTTGCCCAAGTCTTGGGAGATTTTATGTTTGTTGAGAACTGTAATGTTCATTAATTTTGTTGTTGAGTGATGTTATTATAGTAATGTAATTCAAATATTCATCTTCTTGAATCATTTTTTAAAACTTCTTTGAGCTGAGCAGTATGAGTTGGAACATTGGTTTTTCCAGAAATCTTGTTTTAAAGCTTCAAAATAAATTGGGACTTTTTCATTTCGTCTTACAAAAAAAGTCCCAGAAATTTTCATTAACAGTTTTGGAATCTCAAAATTGATCAAATGTGCAAGATTTGGATACAGAATCACAAATTTCTCAATTTGAGTGGACTTTGCATAATGGAAGACGAAAAATTTTTCTAAGTTATCGTTCAGATATTAAAAAAACAGATCTTATAGAGTATCGTAGAAAAGGAAACACTTGGAAGAACAATCAGAATTTTCAGTTGGAAAAAAATTTTCAGTTGATTTTATCCCCTCAGTTTTCTCTTATGTAGTAACATTCAAAAAAACTTGTATCAATATTGACGAATGCACTGACGTTCAGAAATTGAATGAAATTCTCAAAAATTGTGATTTGATAAAGCATGACTTTTCATCAAATACAAAAAGAAAAAATTATTTTCTTTGCACCTGTATTGTTTTGGACCCAAACAGAAATTTGAAAGAAATGGACCAAAAATTTCCTTTTGGGGGTCTAATTGGATACGGAAATTCTTGTATGGATAACTTTTTGCAAATTCAAAAATTTTCAGACTTCATGCAATTTTACATGATGCAACTGGATCTGTGAATTCCACTACTTATAAGGGACCTGGTTATTGTTTTGTTTTACCTAGATTTCCAAGTTCTTGTTTTCTTGGTCACGTGACTGGCTTAATCTTTTGTTTTTATGTTAAAATTTTTGCTTTATTAGTATATGCATTGTTCGATTGTTAGTTATTCTAACAAAAATTTTCAGCGAAAACAGTTACCATCATGAGTCTAGTTGTTTTGGATATTGAGTGTATTGAAAACAAAATAGTTAAAGAGTTAGGAGTTTATCAAAATGGACAAACTGTGGGATATTCCTTTCTTCCTCCCAAAAAATTCAAAGCTACATCTCAGTCTGCTTGGTGTACGAAGCATCTTCATGGAATCAATTGGAACAGTGGCCATGAAAAATATACTGAGCTTGAAAAAATATTGAAAAAACTAAAAGCTCCAGAAACGGAGTTTTTTGCAAAAAGGTTATGAAAAATGTAAAATTCTGTCAGAAATTTTGCAAACAAAGGTTACAAACTTGGATAACTACGCATGTCCAAAAGTTCAGAATTTGATTTTCAAAGATGAAGAATATGATTGGAGGTGTAGCAACTACCCATTTCGCCATGCAAATACTCTTCACTGTGCAGAAAGAAAAGCATTTGCATACGGAACAAGGACTCGATGTTTTTTTAATAAATTGTAAATTACCTTAATAATTTTGTATTATCGTGTTTTTGAAATTTAAATGTTAGTCATTATGAATTTTTTCATTCCAGAGTTGAGATGGGTGATGAATGTGACAAGCAACTAAATTTAGGAAATTTTGTTTTTGATGAGGAGAATCATGAACGAAAATCTTGGAAGTTTTTTGGACGTACGTGTAATAGATCTCTTTTAGTGTTTATGTGCCAATTTTTTGTCATAGTTTTAATATTAGCATGTGCAATCGTTCGAATAATGTTATCCACTACATGTGAAGAAACAACTGTTTGGGTAGCAATTTTATCAAGTACAGTCGGTTATATTTTACCTTCTCCAAAGCTATGAATAAAATAATTTCTACCAAAGAACGAGTTTTTATTTCGCTAGTTGGACCGAGTGGATCTGGAAAATCACATCTTAATTTTGAGTTGTTAAAAATTGGTAAATTTCAACCAAAGTTTGACAAAATTTTCTATTTTTATCAACATTATCAACCTCTTTATGGACAAATGCAAAGAAAAAACCTTAAGTTTATCCAAGGAGTTGACTTTGAACTGATTGAAAACCTTCCCAATAATGGAACAAACTACCTGTTAATATTTGATGACTCTTGTGAAGAAATTTCAAATTCTAAGCAGGAGCAGTTTGTAAAAGTTGCTACTGCTGGAAGGCACAGGGGACTGAATACAATATTTATTAAGCATAACTTGTTTCATCAAAGCAAATTGGGAAGAGATGTTGAGTTACAAAATACACATACAGCCATTTTCAAGTCACCGAGAGATGTTTTACAAATCAATACATTAAGTCAACAATTAGGTCTAGGATCACAATTGAAAGAGTGGTATCAAGATGCAACATCTACTCCTTATGGTCATTTACTCATTGATTTAACTCCAAAAACAGTTGATTCGCTAAGATATTGCACAAACAGTGGTTCAATTCCATCAAAGTTTTATCTACCAGCAGGAACAGGAACTAAGTTTTTAGACGATGAGCATACAAAACGTCTCTATACTCCCAATATTCCAAATATTTTCCCAAAAACTTCAAAAACAATTCATCCTCCATTGTCCAAAAAGTTTCATTCAATTCCTCAGCGAATTACTAGTAAACTTACTACGAGGCGAGCTAAAGGATCTTCGAAAAGTAGACGTAGTAAAATATCGACGAGAAATATCAGAACTCACACGAAGAAGAACTTCACTGCATAAAAGGAGAACTATTTTGAGCTCGCCAAAAGGCTAACAATTAATATCTGTTAACACTCCTTTTGTCATTAAACGATTGACGTAGTATGGATCAGTTTGTTCTAATTCCTTACTCAATTTATCAATCTCAAAGCAGACTTCCAAAAAAACCAAAACTGGAACAAAAGCAAGAAAAAGAGGAGATTGTACCAAAAATTTTTGATTCTATTTACAGTGCTGTAAATGCAAAGTTGAAAACGAGTAACAATAAGCACCTTATTGATTTAATTTTGAACTCTCCTAGAATTAGACTAAGTCAGTCAGAAAATATCATATTAGATAATCGAGACACAAAACAATCAATTGTAGACTTTGTGAGTGCACTAAAACAAAAAAATACCGACTTTCCCGATATTTACTTTACCATTTTGGAAGCAACTCAAATTCCACCTAAACTTGTTGCCAACAAGAACTCCAAAGCGAAAGACAGAGGAACTTGGATCCCTTTCAAAATCTGAAAAGGTAAGTCTAAACAGATTGCATTCTAGGGGTAGAGCTGCGTACGGTTCTGTGCGAAACTTGAGTAAAGCAAGCGGATTGTCAAAAAAGAAATTAGAACAGTTATTACAAACCAAGACATCGTATACAAAATTTGGTCCCCCAATCAGATGTTTTTGAAGGCTTCAAGCATTTTCAAAATACATAAATGAAATTTGGTGTATGGATTTGGCATTTGTGGACAAACTAGCGAGTCAAAACAAGGGAGTCAAAATTTTATTGGTTGCTGTTGATGTTTTTTCGCGATTTGTCAGAGTTGAAACAATGAAAACTAAATATGCCAATGACACTTTGCAAGCTTTCAAAAAAATGATTTCTCGAAAAAAAAACACTCCTGAAAAGCTTTGGGTTGATAAAGGAACGGAATATGGAGGAATTTTCAAAAAATTTTGCAAGGAAAAAAGCATTGAAGTTTACTCGATCATGAGTGAAACAAAAGCTGCATTTGCAGAGAGAGCCATTCAATCATTAAAACACATTATTTACCGCTACATAGAAGATCATGGTAAAAAATTCATTAACAAGTTGGCGCAATTTGTGTCTACAATGAATTGTCGCATCAATAGATCTATTGGGAAATCACCTAGAGATGTACAATAAACCTTTAACAAGGTATAAGAAACTAAAATTCAAAGTTGGAGAAAAAGTGAGAATTTCAAAGAATGATATTCCGTTCCGAAAAGGATATAAACCACAATTTACAGATGAAATTTTTGAAATTTTGGCAGTCTCTACAAAAAAGCCTCCAATGTACATCATCAAAGATCTCGACGAAGAGGAAATTCTTGAACATTTTATGAAAAAGAGCTTAGAAAATGTTCTGATTAAAGGTAAATCATTTTTAAACTAAATTTTTACCGATCAGTTGTCATGGATTCTTTCACTATTGAGTTGGTTTCCATTGCTTCTTTTAATTGTTATCCGAATAATAGTCTTAGTTCGTTTAAAAATTTTCTACCTGAACAAATACATTTGAAAGGAGAATGGGAGGTTGCTATTTCAGAAATATCATACCCTTCTTTCTACCAAAATGTTACAGAGGGAAAGTTTACATTCGTAGATGGAAGAGAAAGTTCTGAGGAGAAAAGAAAGATTGTACCGATTATCCAAGTATTGTTGATATAGTTGTAGCCATGAACAACAAAATTCGAGAACGTCTAGGAGCTCAAGTTTTTGAATATAACGGAATCTATGTATCAGTAGATAAAATTACACATAAAGTTGCTGTTCATTTACCTGAGAGTCAATCAGTGTTTATAATTCAGAGTGCTGATTTGAGCCACATTTTTGGTTGTGATTTAGAACAAAATCAAACAGGGATTATAATGAAAGGAAAAGGTCCACATTATCCTCAGTATTCTTACGACATTATAAGAATACATTCCCTAATGATATACAGTGATATTATAGAATATAACATAGTTGGTGATACAAAAACTCCCTTATTGCGTTGTATTCCATTTATCTCCAAAGTGAAGAGTGGAGATATAATTTCTACAGGACAGTACATGAATTATCAATCCTTTACAAATTTACAGTTTAAAAAGCTGTTGAAAAATTCTTTCCATAGTATCAAGATAGAACTAAGAGATAGTACAGGCGAAAAAATTCCTTTTGTGTCCGTAGGAATCACTCGAGTTGTTCTCTTGTTCCGCAAGATTTCGAATAATCATTTTTGATTTAAACTTCATACGAAATGGTTACTCAAAATTCAGCTGATTTCCCTATTTTTTGAGGACATGCAAGACAGCGTGGAAGAGGTTTTGGAGATCTTGCACAAACTCTTGGGAGAACTGCAATCCCCTTTATTAAAAAATATATAGTCCCAGCTGCGAAAAGAATTGGGGCAGATTTGTTTGAAATCGCTGCTCCAGAGATTGGGGAAGTTGTTAGTGGACGTAAAAAACTCAAAACATTTGCAAAAGATGTGGGAACAAAAACCGTTCGGAAACAATTGGGAGATGGAAAAAAGAAATCTAAGCGTAGAACAGCTAGAACCAGATCCATTTCTCGAAAAAGTAGATCGAAAAACAGTCGCTCTCGCGAAGACATTTTTGACAATATAAAATGAGTGTAAACCAAGGCCATTTTCGGTACGGGGCTTTTACAAATTCTTCATTGGAGATTTTTGATAAAGTCCCAGTTTTGGAAACAATTATGTCATCTTACACACAAGAAGTATTCACCAGTACTTCTCTGGATGAACGCAAACTGAGTTTGAATTTGAAACGGATCGTAACCTCTACTTGGATATGCGTGATACCCATCTTAGCTTAAAGCTTCAACTATTTAAAGGAAGATTGTTTGATGCTTTCAAAAAAGAAAAAGCAGAACATAAAGCAAAATCGGAGGAAGATTCAGATGAGGAACCACAAACTTACTTAACTTATGTAAACAATCTACTTCATTCTCTATTCTAGAACTGTGAAGTTTATTCTAACAATACAATGGTTTATAAAGCCAATGGATTATATCCTCATTAGGCACAGATATCGAACGAATTCAACTCGTCAGCAGTGAGTAATAAAGGAATTCTTGCTTGTCATGGATACAGTTTTGAAGAAAATCCTGATGCATTTGATATGTATCCATTCACTGATAGAGCAAACTCCTTGGGAACAGGGATAACTTTTTCACTCTGTGGGAGGCTCGCCATTGATTTGTTTACTTGCAAAAAACTGTTGCTACCGAATACCAAAGCTCGAATTAAACTTATTCGAGCTAGACCTAATTTTTACATGTTATCTGATAATCCAAATGTCAGTCTGAAAATAGTTGATTGTTCGTTGTTTACTAGAAGAATTTCAGTTGCTGAACCTAATCATCAATACTTGCAATGGAATCTGAACAGAGAACCTGCTCAATACAATTACATGGAAACTATAGCAAGAACCTTTATCATTCCATCTCGCCAAAACCAATTCATACAAGAAAATATATTCAATAACGCTCCAATAAGAAGAGTAGCTGTTGCAATGAATACAAATTCAGCTGTTGCAGGTTCTTTTTATGAAAATCCTTTCAATTATCAACAATTTCATTTGAGAGAGCTTAGAATTATTCGGGGTGGAAGAGCAATTATTTCATTAGATACAACTTCTCCTTGTCGACCCTGTGTTACAACAATGAAAGCAATGCAGTTTAACGAAGATTTTCCAGCTCTTCCTATGGAAGATTTTCACAATCATTATATTCTAGTTTTCGACTTGACTTCACTACAAGATGCCGCTGAACACTTGCATTATCCAGAACTTAGTGGAGAAAGCTTGAGATTAGAAATGTTTTTTCAGTTTCCCTTGGAGCAAGTAACGGAAGTGATAGTCTTGGGAGAAAGACTATCAAATGTTCTAATTGACAAATTCGGAACAGTCGCTAAAATTGTTTAGTTTTTTTGAGTTTTCAGGTTCCTATAAAAATATTGTAGCTTTTTTGGACTTTTCATTGTGATTGTCTCTGTTCTATATATTTTGTTTTTCTTCAGACCTAAATCTCCAGAAAAAGCAGCTAATGAATGCTGTTTAATTGAAAACCCAAGGCATTTCTTCAACCTAGTCTGTAAATCAGTGTTCAACAAATTTTGTCCAGTTCACAAGTTTTGTGTATGGGACTTTGTTGATTCAGTACCTAAATTCGAGTAAGTCAATAACTTTAGGATTTTCCATCCTAAATTACAATATCATACTTTCCATTTCTTTGATCTAGATGTAAATCAGCTAACATTTGCGAAAATGGATAATTTTTCACTTCTGCAAATTATTGAAAGAATTCCTGAACTCAGGTTTAAGTACATGGGATCTTACCCGTCTGATAAAGTACCTCAACTAACAAAATACTCTTTTGCAATTGTTATCTCAGCTCCAAGCAATGGTAGAGGGGAGCACTGGATCATGATGGCTCGATTGGATAAAACTTACTATTTTGATGATTCTTTGGGTCGGAAAAGAACAACTTATTCCTTTCTAACAAAAAAAGTATCGGCGAATGGTTCCTCGAAAGCTACGAAAAATTGATAATTTGTGTGGATTTTACGCAATTTATTCAGCATTTCTTCTTTTTAAATTCTACCAGACAAACTTGAATAATATTCATGATGTGCATGTTTTGAATTTTATAAGTAATTTTATGTAAATTTGTAGTTTTTTCATTTGTAAGTGTAAATTATGGTAGTAAGTTTACTATACGATGCAGTGATTTATATACTTTCCTTGTAATTTAAACTTTTTTTCTCAAAAAACTTGACTTTTTTTGAAGTTTGAGCTTGACTAGGTAACATATTACAGCTACACAACAAGGATAAGAAACAATTAGATAACGCACGCCAAAATTTTTCCAAAAAATTTTTTGTCAAAACTTTCCAAATTTTTTCCCAAATTTTTTTCTAAAACTTTTCCCGACACAAAAACTCTTAATACATGGGAAACCTATAACCTATCTTAATACATGGGAAATCTATTCCCTATCTTAATACATAGCATGGAGGACCGGGAAACCTATAACGTATCTTAATACATGGGGTCCTCCATGCTCCCCCCCACCCCCACTTCAGCCTCAACATCTACTACTATCATTGTTCTGAACAAGAAATAAGTTATTATATTAATCAGTTGAAAAAGTTGACATATACAGGAATTGATGACATCAATAATATACTAGTCAAGGCTGCAATTGTTCATCATCTGACCAAACTGATAAATTATTCTTTCAAAGCGGAAGTTTTCCAGTATTATTAAGCAGAGCCAAAATACTTCCTTTTTTCAAAACTGGATCGAAGTTAGATATGGGAGAATACAACTCGTTTCTCTGCTCATTTTTTGGAGTGAAAACATAGAAAAGTGTTTGATGTCTAGATTTATGATTAGATGGAGGAACATAAACTATTTCATTGCAAGCAATATAGGTTCAGAGCAAAACATAATACAATAGATGAAAGAGCTGAACTTATAGAAAAAATTCGCTCTTCCAAAAAAAATGATTAATGTTCCGGTTGCTCTGATTGATTTAAAAAAGCGTTTGATACACACTGAATCATTCTATCTTAATTTAAAAATTGAGTTGTTATGGCTTGGATGCGCCATGTTCAATTTGGATGAAAAGCTATCTTTCAAATAGAGTTTAATGCGTCGAATTGATGATTGAAAAGTGTATGATCATCTTGAGCAACAGTTTATTGCGGCGTTCCCCAAGGCTCAATATTTGGTTCATTACTGTTTCTAATTTAAAAGAATGTTATTCCGTTATCTTGTGGGAGCTGTGAAGTTTTTTCTTTTTGCAGACGATACAAACATAAATGGGTTATCTTTTGGAATTCAAATAAGTAATTGTGGCAAGGACAAAGTCTCTCAGGGGTTAGAGGTAATTTATAAAAAATCTAAAACTTTGAAAACAACACAAGTTAAAACAATAAGCAAAAGCGCTTCTAGCATTCCAAGTTTTGTTGATAACCGGAAAACTCGAAAACTTGTCTGCAAAAAATTAGGAACAAATCTAGGTTCTAAGTTTATGTTTCGTTAGCATGTCGAAACTGTTCATGCAAAGCCGTGTCACAAATGCGGAATCTTTTTCAAAATTAGGTTTTTTGTTCTTCAAAGGGTGTTACTGCGTTACAAAGAAACATATGTTAAATTTAACTTTCAAAACGGAAACCTCATTTATGGTTGTGTCAGCGACAATGCCTTTTACCCATCCTTAATTTACAAAAGAAAATATTTCATATCACAATTTTACTGAAAAATGAATTGGGCGCAGAAAAATCTTTAAATGTTCATGAGCTATATGTTTAAGAACTTTTGAAGTTTATATTTCATTCTTTGGTCAAACTGCATATGAGTGATTATTTAAATAGTTTTTTTGATATCATTGAGTTTAATCGAAATACCAGATCATCGAAAAATGGATTATGAAAAACCTTGATCAAGAAATAACAGAAAAGTACTCATTGAAACAACGCGGACGTAAACTGTTCCATTTATTACAAGAAAATACTTTTGGTCCCTTAAGAGTTGCAAAGCTTGAATGAAGCAAAATTTTTAAAAGTGATACATAGCTTGAAAGATCTCTTTATCTTGGAAAACAGCGTGCTTTCCACGTTTGTTTTTACTTGAACTCGATCTGATTTGAACAAAAGACAATACCATATTAGGCTTTCACTACTTGTTGCATATCAATTAGTTTGGGTTCAGTTTGTAAGATACAAAGTGAACCCACACTAATTGATATGCAACAATTGCTGAAAGCCCAATATGTTACTGTCGGCTGTTCAACTCAGAATTCAAGTAATAAAAACGTGGAAAGCATGCTGTTTTCTGAGATAAAGAGATCTTTTAAGGGGTGTATCACTTTTAAACATCGGGCTTCGTTGGACTTGTTCAGTGGTTACAGCCGCATGGGCTGAGTTAGGTGTCCGCTATTTAAAGAGCCTCCACCCTACCCTACGGGTGTTTTGGTGTCTATAGAGATATGACACTGTTGGTAGAAACAGTAAGCAAATAGTGACCAACTTCAAAAAATTCAATTAAACGGGGAACAAGGGCCTATGAAAAAGCGTGAATTTCTGGGAAGTTTCACGCTTTTTTTGCGTGAAAATCTGGGGAAAATTTTCTTATCATGTATAATAATATAAATCGTATTTGATCGGATTGCTGAAACGGCTGGTAATTAAAATAATCAGCTAACCAGAAGAGCGTCATTTGCGAGAATATGAAAATAAGGATTAAATTTGGATCATTATTACTAAAATATTTTCAACTTATTAAGTTTTGCATGATTTTCTTTGTTACGGATTTAAAAATGATAGATAAGTTTTCTAATGTCGGTTTTGTGTAAAGGACAGCCTGTGCAACCCAAGTGGGTTCGCTGGCTGTGCTCTCGGAGATATTTGTTGTATGTATCCATTGTTTTTGAATATATAGTGCTCAGTTGTTTATAACCAGTATCTCTTGAGAAATAAATCTTCTTCGTCTTCTTTTTCTTCTACCTCCCCCTCCCTTCTCCCCTCTGTTTCAGATTTTCTAATTTACAGTTGTTTTGAGTGTTTTCATGGCTAAACGCGTGGTTTTACGAAATAAACTATGAAAAAACAATCGGTTCACAAGAATTGGTCAGTTCCTTCTGCAATTTAGTTTTTAAACTTAAAATTCAAATAAGGGGGGTAAATAGACTTTGTTTGCTTAAAACCCATAAATTGCTCAACAGTAAATCATCTAATATACCATCTGAAAACAATACTTGGTGTATAAAATGAGAAAATTAAACATGTGCGAACAGTTATTTAAAGAAATAAAGTGATTAACATAACAGATTAAAAACAACACTTAGCACTTGAAAAAAACTCAGCGCTTTCAACCATCTGTTTGTAATAGATATTTCCTGCATAATTTCAATGACATTAGCATTTCAGACCAAACTTTTCAAAAGTTTCAGTAAAACTTGAACCGAAACAGTAAATTTGTGGTTTTCTCCAGAAAAGATCCCATATGCAGACGAAGTCGAGTACGTGTTGTTGTCTCCCTTCTTGACTTCCTTTATGGCCCTGCTGTTTGACGAAATATGGATAACATACTGTGACTGTAGAGGAACTTAGCATAGTGGTAAGGCGTTCACTTTGGAATCATCCGATCGTGTCTTCGATCCCATGCCATGGCAATGATAGTGTGTGAGGACGAGCTCTCACTTGACCTCTAGCTTCAGGTATACCACAACCTGAACAAACTGGGCTGCAATAGACGTGAAAGTCCTAGATGCAAAAAACGGCCTTTACCTGCAAAAAACAGCTTCGCTCAACAAAATAACACAGTCGGGAATGTGGGGAGATTATAAAAAGGGACTATTTTCGACAGGACTGGTAAGACCTACTGATAGATATGAGGCAATTCACAGGAACTACATTATGTGTCAATTGAGGTCATGGCTACAAAAAAGAAGTTTCCTCTACTCACAATTGATGCTTACTTCCTTCTGTGTTCGCTGGTGATTCATAAGTTTATGTCATCAATGAAAAAGATTCATTGCAACTTTTGAACTATTTTGCTGTTGGAGATAAAAAAAGGACATCTGACAGATCCGGCATAAACTAAACTACCATCTGTATCACGGGCCAAAAAATTATCTGAGGTCGTATTAAAATGATGTTTAACATTATTTTCATCCATATATTTTATTTTCATATTTCAATTTAACTCAAGCATCAATTTGTGCCGCTGAAATGTTTCAATATTTGCAAAAAAATTTGTGAAAAAAATTTTGGCAATTTTTGATGATAATTTTGCTCTCGGTTTCGAATATTACACTGATGAGTGAGCTTTAAAAATGTTTTAAGTCAAGATGATCGAAGAATTAAAACAACCCAACTCTTAAAAACTGAAACTATTGACATGTACATGCTCATTATTTAGTGCATTCAACCAATATCCTAAAATGGTCTTACTTCAACAATATGCATTTTTCCGGCTTGTCTCCATCCTGAAAATTATGAATGAAATCTCGCTCCAAAGGCTGCTATAGAGAAGTAAAGACTTTTTCCACCAGAAAAGGCTGTCGTAAAATACTAACTTAAATTACGACCCTTTGCAAAAAAAATGGAAATATGAACAGAGAAGGCTCATCGGCACTTATTGTTGCAAATATGAAACACTATGTTTAGAAAATGTTTACACAAATAAAGGGTAGTAGATTACAGGTCTTAGTTAAAATCTCTTGCATGTGCTCTTACAAACAAAAACTGCAAAATTGGATTGGTTTTCTTATTTTTCCCGCTTGCTGATATCTTCCTTCACTGTGTTAAAAAAGAACTTCCTGCCAAACTTCGTCAAAGACAAACTAGTGGCAATCCTTTCTCAGTGAGAAAACTCAATTTACGAAAGTTTAATAAAGAGAAGTTCCTAATTTGAAATTTCAAATAGGTTGGATTATCAGCAAGGGTTATCAGCAAAACGCAACAAAGTTAAAATCTTCCATTATCATAAAATTTTTCTGATTGTTTTTCGTTTACCATCAATAATTTTAATTCCAGTGTTTTTGCGCCGCGCCAATCAAACCTATTTTTTGATTAAACACCGAAACAGCAAACTCATTTGAAAAAAGAAAAAATTTTGTGAGTTCTCAATACATATATTCAAATTTATCACTTGGAAATCGAATCATGATTCATATATTTTAGAACTCACGAGACTTTTGACTCCTTCGGATGATTTTCTTTTAGGTTGATTCAACTGGAATCATTCATTTTTTTTTGTGGAGGGACAAACTGTCGGAGGATCAAATGATTTCAAATCACTCTACAGGTAAAAAAAAAATTGGACGCCTTCGACAGCTGCCAAAGAAACTGAAAGTCATCAAGTTGTCTCCTCTAGTTTTGTAGAAAAAACCAAAGACAGTTAACTGAAGACGGCATATACAGCTTTCCTGTACAAGACAGCATTCGGATGAACAACACATGTCAAAATTTTCTGGTCACAATCACAAATAGCACCAATGAACTGTTTTCAGTTTGCTCACTTGAAAAATTGTGCAGCACACTTCTCAGAGCACAGCAAGTAGAATCAAGAAAAAGCGATATCATCGGCAAGCGGTTTGTCATGATCATGCCAACGCTTTTTGCCTGGACCGATTCTCAAGTTACCTTTGGGTGTTTACGGAATTTTCTTTGCAAGTGGAGCATATTCGCTGCTAAATGAGCAACAAAAATTCAAGAACATTTTCGATCCAATTTTTTTCCAGCCAAAGAGAAACCACAAAATTAGCTACTCGGAGAATTTCAGCATCCATTCATTCATATCGTGATCTCTGGGGGAACGGACCAACTAAGCTCTTGGAGTCGTCAGACAACTGACCGAGAGCAGAATCAACCCCAGTAGTGACTACATTAGAAGATAGTTACACAAAAGACGTAGGAGGACCTGTTACAATTGTAAGAGGATCTGTGACATTGGAAAAAAAGAACAGTGTTCTAGACTTCTTTACGAGATTTTCAAATTTTCAAAGAGTTTTAGGCCTAAGCAAACTGTAAGAAAGTGCAGAACTCAACCTAATGCTGATGATCAAGCTGCAGCTCACATTCTAGCAAAGGCAAAAACTATTATAGTGGTTGGTTTCAGTACCCGTGATGGTATTGAACCAAGGTTAGTAGGTATGCTAAGAGAAAAAAGCAGTGAAGCGCGGGAAGATTCTGCTGAGAAGACGGGTGTTGGTACAAAGGTAGATTATGGTTTTGAGAACACCCCATTAAGCGCAACAGAAAACGGCGTCAGTACCCGGCTTAGAACAAAGGTAGGATTGAAGACTGTTGGAAAACGGTAACGCTTTGAGACAAGGTTAGGTATGCTATGGCAACATTGAATGATGGCTAATTGTAGCGATATCTTGGTTCAGGGGCGTGTAGTTCAGCAATGCTTGGTAAAATTTTATTATTGTGTGCATACTGGTAACGCACCAGTAATGATGCTATTTCAGATACAGGTACACAACTAGAGCAAATGATGGAACAACTTTGGTTATCGATATGGAAACAAGCATGAAACCTGCTAACGCCACTGATTTTAATTCTGGTAAAACTAGAATAGGAAAAATTAAAGGCAACGATACGGGGTTTGTGAGGAGCAGCTTGAGTAAATTGCTAATTGCGTCATAGCAACGAAATTGGGAGATGAATCAGGCAACAAATCAAAGCTATTCATTCATTTTGACAATTCTGGAAACATAGAAAAATGAATACTTGATTTTATTGCAGAAGCACCTGGAAGCTAAAAGAATTAAATCACTATCAAGACAAATCGCCATTGGAGATGTTTTCATACTGAAAGAAGGCAACATTCCGCCATTGATGGGGTCATTGGGTGTCGTCAATAATTTTCTTGATGGCATTGATAATTTTATCTGGACAGCGCAAATCAAAAATTGAACTCAACTATACAGCTAATCATCCAACAGAATTCTTCTGTTGTTTTCCGACCGTAATTGATCGACCAAAAAGCTTCTCTTCTTTCAGGACGAATTTCAGGTACTGCTTGTAGACGTTTAAATGAAGCCTTTCAGGACGCTGGGGAGTCCTGTGACTACTGAAATGTTTATTATCGTCTATCCAGGACGAACCGGGCACTGCGGAGTCAGATTATGTTTTTTTTAAAGTGTGATCATCATGGTATCTATTTGTTTTAGAGGGGCAATTTTTTTTCTTCAAATAAGGTCAGAACTGTTTTTTTTCCCGATTTATAGGTCTTTTTTTGTTAAGTTTTTTTAATATCCTACTTATAAAAAAAAGTTGATTGCGTCTGCTTTTGATTGAGATCAACAAATACTCTTTAAAAACTCATTAAAATACTTTAAAAAAAACAACAAATCAAATAAAATTATAATAAATTGCTAGTGAAATTGACATCAGCTCAAATTATATGCAGACGGCGCAAATTTTGAGGTTTCGAATGCAATTCAAACAGAAATCATTGACAGAGTACTAGCTATTAACAAATGTTAAATTTCGATCCACTTTCATAATTTTAGTTCAAATATTTTTGATCTTTGTTCCGAAAAATATTGTGTTATTTCACGTCTCCAGTATACTTTTTTCAATTCATCCACTTACTGTTTTCTGTTTTGAATATTGCGAGAGCGAGCGTTAGAAGCCTTGTGATTACTGAAAAAAGCAATTTCTGACCAACAACATTTATTGCTCAACATTTTGGAGAAAACGACAAAATGCTCACGTGTTTGGGGTGATCATAACTGCCACCAGACTAGCGGTGACTTTTAAATTATAAATTTTGTAGAAAAACTTTAAATCATGTGAAAAACACCGATAACCTGGGATCAATTTTTTGTAATAATTTTCAGCTCCAGAAATTTCTTGTAATAGGGTATTTGAAATCGTCATGCAGCCATTTTGTAATATTGAAAAGGCAAAAAGATTTTTGTCCCCTTGAACATTACTAAATCATTCTAAATTGGCTGAAGCACGCAATTTTGTCTTTGTAAAGAATTACCAGATGTTAAAACTGTCACTTTGTTGTTCCCAGTTTTGTAACAAAAGTACCGGAATATTTGTGCTCGGGATGCTTTTTTTCTTCAGACAAATTTCGACCTTTTAACTAACCATTTTTGACGCAATTTTCATGTCATCCAAAGTTATTGTTGTCTTGAGCTTAAGTTAGATAAAAAATTTCACCTTGGATTAATTTTGTTAAGTTATAGGGGTGTAAATCTCGCCAATTTGGACAATTTTGGAAAATTACCACACGCGCAATGTTTCGTGCTAATAACGCGTAAGCGGAGATTTATTCCGTCTTAGAATTCATTTCAAATTGGTTGAAAAAAGCATGTTTGCAGTAATTGATTTGTTAATAGGAGCGAAATGCATCACTTTGGACTTATTATATCGTGCGGGGGATGATTTTCACAAAAATCTCAAACTTGATTTTTTTACGTTTAAATATTTTTTCATGTTAGTACAGCTCCATAGAACTTAAAAAACTTACGGAGCATTCAGGGTTTTGCCCTGATACGAGCAGTTTTGTTTCAATGTAGCGTTTGCGGATAATGTACGTAAAATTCAACAGAGAAAAATTTTTATCAAAAACAGCTCCACTGAGCCCGCTGTTCGAACTGTTCAAAAACTAAAAAAAAGTCTAATCGTTTCGGGGAAAACTCCCAAACAATTTATTTGATTTTTGAAATATCTGATATAATTGTTGGTAAAATTTGATAAAAGTCCGAAAAAGAGATCATTTGTTTTTTTTTTTTTTTTTTGAAAAAATCCGTTGCAAAAAAGGGAACAAACTATGAATGCATTTTTTAAACAAAAGATTCGAACCAATTAACTTGCCTGAATTCAATTTGGAAAAACCTTCTAAAAACTATCTAAAATTGACAGTATTCCATTTCCCAAAACTTAAAAATTAAATGGTCGCACTATCAAAAATCATTTAATTTTGATCTCAGTATGTTTCCTACTAAAATCCCAATAATTGACTACTAAAAGCCAATTAATTGTCCGGGGAAATAACCATCACCAGAGCGGATTTTATGATATTGCAAAGAATTTTTGTAGGAATATACTGGTGAAAAATGGTCAAAACAAAAAGTTGCGAGTTCCAAGATTGAGTTGATTTGAAAATTGGATAAGTTGAACTTATCCGTGAAAACGAAACTCAATAAAAAACAATGAAAAACGTTGCTTCTTTTGCGGTTGTTTGTGAGTAAAGCTGGGACTTGATTAAAAATTTTCTAAAACTGGGCTATTAAATTAGAAAAATTTGTACAATCCTCTTCAGTTGTTTGAGCCCCGAGTCGAGATTTTTCACCTAATTTGGAGCAAGATTCGAACAGTTTTTCTAGATAAACCGCTCAAAAACCGTGCAAATCTTCGAAAGCTTATGAAATTAATCAAGTCTTCTTTCTGATAAGAGCAGTCTGGTTTCAATGTAGCGACTGCGGATAAAATACGTAAAATTCAACAAGGAAAAAGTTAATCAAAAACAGCTCCACTGAGCCTGCTTTTTAAACAGCTCAAAAATTTTTAGAAAAAGTCTGATCTTTGCGCGGAAAACTCCCGGAAGTTTTATCTTAAATTTAAGATATCTGATATAAACGTTTGCAAAATTTGATAAAAGTCTGAAAAAAGAAGACAATTGATTGTTTTTTGGAAAAACTCCATTGCAAAAAAAAACTTTAAATGCACATTTTTAACAAAACGGTTATATCATTTAAGTTGCCTGAGTTTAATTTGGAAAGATCTCCTAATCAAATATTTGAAATTGACAGTATTTTTTCCCCAAAACTTTACAATTAATTGTCGCAGAATCAACAAACATTTAAATTTGATGTCAGTATGTTTGCTTGACTACATAAAAACATTAGGTTTGACTACTAAAAACCCAAAACTTGTCTGAAGAACTAATCATTACCAGGGCGGATTTTATGATATTGCAGAGTTGTTGTAGAAATATACTGGTGAAAAATGGTCAAAACGAAGACTTGCGAATTCCAATATTGAGTTGAGCTGAGTTTTGAGAAAACTGAATTTATCCGTGAAAAACAAAAAACAATAAACAAAGAAAAATTTTGCGTCATTTAAAGATGTATGTGAGCGAAGCTACGACTGGGATAAAATTTTTCTAAGAATGGGCGATTAAATTAGAAACATAGCACAATTCTCCTCGGTCGTTTGACCCCCGAATCGAGAATTTTCACCTAGTTTGGAGCAAGATTTGAGTGGTTTGAGTGGTTTTCTTAGACGATTGCGCTAAAAATCTTGCTTCATAATGAGCGGTCTGAGCGGTTTTTGAGCTATTTATCTACAGAAACCGCTCAAAAAACGGGCTAGATTTATACGGTTTTTGACCGATTTATCTACAAAAACCGCACAAAAACCGTTCAAATCTTGTGCGGTTTTTGAGCGGTGCTCTTAGATAAACCGCTCAAACCGCTCATTTTGAAGCAGGATTTTGAGCACAATCGTCTGAAATAACCGCTCAAATTTTGCATCAAGTGAGGCAAAAAACCTCGACATGGAAGACAGCGGGCATGGAAGTCTCTCTTACAAAACTGTCGAGCAACTTTTTTAAACGTTCCCGAGCCGATGCCAACGACTCATCTTGCGACCGAAATGGGTCGCCGATATGGAATTTCTGCAACCAAAATTCCATCATCACGCCATCATCAATCAACATAGCTAATTTGGGTCGCGCAAAGCAGCAACATAGCTAAATTGGGTCGCACAAAAACGGAACATAGCTAATTTGGGTCGCGCAAGGTCGCAACTTAGCTAACTTGGGTCGCAATCGTCGCACAATACCCAACAACGACGACCCGGGTTCGAAATTTTTAATAATTTTCAGCAGACCTAACAAGCAAAAAACTTGATGTATGAGCAATCGCATGCAGCCCTATCTAGCACAGCATGGTATTTCAAGGTCGAGCACATTATTTCTAGTCTAGATACTCGAAAAATATTTTGCTTGAGTCGAGCACGGTCGAGCAAATGTTTTGTGCTCGAGACTGCACAAAACTATCTTGCTTCGGTCGAGTACGTTAGAGCATCTTTTTTCAAGTTTTGATTGCTTTTTTTATTAAACCGCTCAAAAACCTCTCAGTTCTTGCGTGAAAAGCCGTTCAAAAACCGCCGCAAGAAATGAGCGGCTTTTGAGCGGTTTTTTAAAGCAAGATTTGTGCGGTTTGAGTGGTGTTTCCAAAGAAACCGCTCAAACCGTTCAAATCTTGAGCAGTTTGTGAGCGGGATCTCGACCCAGGGCAGAATTTGAAATTAGACGGGCTTAATCAACGAGTGGGATGTCAACTTATTCATGAATATATTCTAAAAACAATTTTCAAGACACTTACCGATACTTTTGTCATGAACGTTGAGTCAAAAATTCACCAATGGATCAATTTTTCCAATCCGAATCTTGCTTAAATTCTTTAGCAAAAACACCATGGAGAAAAACGATTAAGTAGCTGAAAAGGAAAAAAAATTGAAGCAATTTTTCCATGAAGAAAATCAGAAGCGAACTTTATATTGAGTTGAACGATATTTGATGCTTTTTTAATATGTGAATGGAGCTGGCTTGATGAATATAGGAATGTCTACCGAGTCTAGATTAGGATAAACTGTTTTTTAAGTGATTGAATATTTTTGTTTTTGTGTTTGGTCAAAACGAATCATTTTAACTAGACCCCCCTCGGGTACCTAACCTATACCCCCCTAAAAAACGAATCAACGGTTAAAAAATGAGGATTTTAAACCAAGTAACGAATCTCTACCGCCTCCCCCCCCCCCATTAGAGATCGTCAAAGCAAACTTATTTTTCTGATTTTTACGCAAAAAAAGTAGTTTTATTCTCTCCATTTTTAATCGTTTTATTTGGTATACTTTTGGCAATTAGAAAGATGATCGAAAGTAAATAAAACTTTTTTTTTTCTCAAAAATTTATTTTGAAGTTTTTGTTTTATATAAAATGGACTCACATCTGAAAGAGCTCCAATTTCTTACCTCGCCAAATCTCATAAGAGGACGTTCCGAAGTACTTTAAATCGTAAAAACAACACATTTTTTTACGAGTAAAAACAACGACAAAAAAGAAATTTTTGAAATGATTGGCGCTGGCTATAGCACATGTGCCATTTTTAGACATGACGGATAAAAATTTCAGCGTCAGCCAAGTTCATTTTTTAAATTGCTGCTAACAAGTTGCTGTCTGATACTGGAGGTTTATCAGGTGTTATATCAACAGATGTCTGACCTTAGATTAACGAAAGATCCTTCTCGGGTCGAACGGGTCGAACTGGTCGCACCAATCGAAACAAAAAAGTTATGACTCGAAGCATTCGACCGAAACAATCTATGATAGAACTTAATAATACAGTTTTAACAGCTATGATGACATGTTTGATTTGATAATATGAACCCCAACAAATATAAGTGCTACTCTCAAACAACCGGGTTGACCTGCATAGACCAAAAATACTAATCATACAATTCCATAAACTAATTCTATGAAAAAATATTAATCATACAATTTGCATACATTTTGCTAGAATGGTGTCGTCGATTTTTCAAAAAACAATTTCTTGTTTTGGCATAAAATTCGGTGTATCGTACTAGATAAACAAGAAAAACTTTTTGTCAAAAAAATGCTAATCATACATTTTCCATATATGGAAAATGTATAACTAGCATTTTTTTGATGGCGACGACAAAAATTTTTCAAAGTATTTTTGAAATTGCCCCCAAAATTTTTTTTGTTTTTTTTTCAAACGCAAACTGATTTTCGTACTCAAACAAACGTTTTTACAGAAAAAAAATTTTGCATGCAAAATTTAATTTTTTGTGTGTATAACGTAGTCCCATACTAATATTGGATTTCTTTCCCTTATCTCTTCATATCTTTTTTTCAAAAAGTCTTAAAACTCCTCTTTTTTGTATGACATGTTTTTCTATGCCTTGATCAATGTCTTTTAAATAAAATTCAAATTTTAGAAAAAAATCATCTTTGAAAAATTTTGCCAAAAATTAGAAGTTTGTTACTTTCCTTATATTATTTGTGTGAGACAAAATTAAAACAAATCAGGCTGTTTCCAATGCATTTTTAATGCGAGAAGGCCAAACCTTTGGTTACTACGTTTGAATAACCAAGGTTTATCTCATTTGTGTTCGGTTACGAACACAACCAAAAAATTTTGAGAAATTAAAATGTAAAAAATCTATATTTTTGGTTTATGGAAAAATGCTAGTCATACAATTTCCATATATGAAAAAATACTAATCATAGACCTTTCATGCAGTTTTCTGTACTCATGAAATAGCATGAAAAGTGTATGATTAGCATTTCTCCATGTATGAAAATTGTATGACTAGCATTTTTGGTCAACCCGGTCAAATTGTTTTGTTCTCATTGGGCAACATTTCCAGCCACGGTAATGTTAAGGAATGGTTTCAGAAACTCAGGTCAAATTTTTTGGGATAAAGTTGGTATGAAAGGGGCAAAAGTGAAAATCAAGAACCCAATTCAGTCATCATCCTGAATTTTTCTTTTTTTTCTAATTTTTCTAATTTTTCAATTTTTTTTTTAATTTGAGTCTCGAACATGGCAATCGAAAGAGTATCAAATCAAACTCGTATAGTTTCTGGAAAAAAAAGTTATGACAAAATCAAGGATCAAGTGTGTAAAATTGAGTCTTACGACCTTAATACGACCAATTCGTTGCCTCAAAGCAATATTCAACGATTTCGTTGCGCGGGGTAATTCACCACGCATAACTAATTTGCGTTACGCTTTATGAAAAAAATCTTCAAAGCACGCATAAATTAGTCCAGAGCATGACCAAGCTGGCAGTTTTATAACTCCCAGAAATTTGTTTACAAGATCTGAGGTAAAATATCTTTTTACGTTTTATTCCAGGTTGTCGATGTCTGCAAACGGAAACTAAATAATTTTTGTTTAAAAATGTTTTTTTTTCGATCGGCGAAAATTGACAGAATGAAAAAAAACCATTCAAAGAATAAAATATCCAATTTTTTTTGAAATTCGGAACGAAAACTTTACCAACGCTGTTTCAGGATGAAAATTTTGTCGACTCTTGCTTTAGTTTTGATCCGGATATTTTTCTACGCCTGCCAAAACAGAAAGCGCCCATTTTGAAAAATATTGCACAGCTTGCAGTTTTTTGAACATTGCGGTTTTTGGCGTGTGCTCTTTTTTTTAAATAAAAAATTTCGGTGCTGTTTGAAAAACTAAGGTTGGATAAGCCAAAAATGGCTGTCGTAAAAACAGATGGGCACTTTCAAAAAAAATGGGAAACCTAAGGAATCTTACATCTTCTTACGAATTTTTCTGGAATTGAATCGAGAATAAAATGCAAAACGAATATTTCTACAATTATTTTGAATGAGTACGAAAAAAATATTTATCGCAGCACTTCGTAACTTTTGTCGCAGCAGTTTTCAAAAAATTCCAAAAATTTATGTAGCAACTGAGTATCGGCCGAACCAAAAAAAAAACCTGCGAATTTATTCAATGATTTGTTATATTGCATTATTTTCCTATCGGCCTGGTCAGAGCAAATTACGGATCAAGTGCAATCGGAAAAATTTAAATTTGAATGTAGCTTAAGACGGAATTTCAAATGTTTTTAGATACTTCGAAAAAAATTGGCTCGATGAACAAAATCAATTTAACATATCGAACTTGTTTGTTACTCCAGCTGCACTCTCCGCCCCAAACACTTGTGAAAAATTGGCAAAATATCAGGAACAAAAACTACAGCGAGAAAAAATCAAAAAATGCATTGAAATTTTTTCATCATGATGATATTCTACGAAAAACGAAGAAAAAAAGAGATTAAAAGCGGCCTTGAAGCAATCTCAAGCAGAAAAATCAAAACACTAAATTCTAATGAAAAACGTTGTGTTTCATGTTAAATACGATTATCGAAGCTTTCGAAAGCGTTTTTTTTCTATTTTCGTTACTGTTGATCAAATAAAGTTTCGACACTTTTGATAAATTTTTTCAATTTCATGCAGAAAAATTAGAAATCTCAATACAAACTTGTTACGGGGGATTAGATTGACAAGTAGATCCGAAAAACTATTTGTGTTGATTTTTGCACACGTATTGACTTTACGAAAAAGGATCTACTTAACAAAATATCCCCTTATGGTATTTATCAAACAATTACATCCCTGTAGATAATATAAATAATTAAATAAGTTGGCACTGGAGCTTTTCATTGATAAAACTAAATTTGCTGTCGTCTTTAAAAAAATCCTGTCCCTTCTTGAAAGGGGAGGGGTAGATTGATTGTTAGGTAGATTTTTGAAAAAAAGTCGCTGCCCAGAAACAGCATAATTTCGAAGATTTTTTTTGCTGTTTTATGATGAAACAGTTTTTGAGATTTTTTTCTATGTTTTTTCTTTTGATCAGCACTTTAAATTTGCTGGATGAACAATTCGATCGCTTGATTTCTGTATTTAATCTTTATCAAGTTAATTTCTTACTGCAAAACTGTAATATTGATTTGAATGCAAAACTGTTAGACAATAAAAAATTCACCATTTGCGTACAAAATAAGCTCTCTTGTTTACGCCGCGGTTGAACAATTGTTATATTGAGCCGATCAAAAATTGATCTTCGAATATATATATTTTACATCGCAGCTGCTCAAAAATCATTTAAAGCAGTTGATTCAAATAAATTATATGGCTTTACTTGACAAGAATCTAATTTATTTATGCTTTCATTCAATTAGTCGTATTTCATTTGAACTTGAGATTGCTTAAATTTTGTTTCGATTCCGTAGATTTTTTGTTTCCTGAAGAAATTTATTTCCAAAACTCAATTTTACTATCTACATAATTTACATATCTTCTTTTAGTTTCACTCAAAAATAGTTTATATTATCAATAAAAGGATTGTGATAATTTAAAAAACAAATTCAATCAATTAATTGAAAACATGAAAAGTAAGTCCAAAATGGAGCACAAGAGTAAAGTTGCAGAAACGAAGCACAAAAATCAACGCAGTGATGATAGTTTGTCCGAGCACTCGGGTAAGATTTTAAATCCTCGTTTTCAGAACTAACATCTGATTAAAAAATTTCCAAAAACACTTTTTTGACTCAAATAGTTTTTTGAAGACTATATTCAAAGCTTGAATGCGTTTTGTTTGTAACGATTTGCATCCGTTACATGATTGATCGTTAAAAAAAGATTATTTTCGTGAAGGTTATTGTGCATGTAATTGCCGAAATATTTTCTCGAAACAATTTTTTTATCACTTTTTGAAAATTTGAGAAAGAACCATGTCTGGTTTTTGACATCTAGACCTAAAGCATACCGTGAACATTATAACACAAAAAGGCCATGTGTAATGGGCAGCGTCCATGTGTATCTTCATAAGTCCATGTGTAATGGGCAGCGTCGAATAACTTTATGAAACCTTAGAGGCCAAAATGTGTGCTTTGTGAATTGTTAATGGGTTTCGCAATAGGCCAAAAAGAGATATCTTACGGAGTCCGCAACATTGCTATTTTTCTGATATATTCTTTCTGGTTTTGGATTCGTCGGAAAAATAGCTGAAACAATGTATTGCTCAAAACCGCTCCAAACACAATCGAATTTGCGGATCTGCATTAAAATTTGTTGAATCCGCAATGAAATTTGCGGGATCCGGAACCTTTTGTGGAATCCACAATCAAATAATATTATATGTGTATGGTGAAATTACGCTGCTGCTAATTACGCTGCTGCAAATCTGCAAATTGCAAGCAGAATTCACTTGTAAGCGAAATCAGCAAAGTGCAAGCAAATTTGAGGAATCCGCTTAGCTTTAGTATATTATAGTTAACTAGTGATACTCGCTTATTGCGGAATCCGCGAAAAACATCATTTGCCCGCAAAAATGACGTTACATATTTTGATTGCTGAAAATTTGTATTTGGAAGCCACCTACACTTTGGAACAAACTTAGAGACTTCTCTCTGGAATACTGTGACCTACAGACACCAAATTGTGTGCGTATCCAGTGCGCAGTTTAGCTTTGTAAATACACTTCAAAACAATGAAAAATTTTCGAATCACCTTGCAAAATCTTGCATTTTTTTGGCGTGCAGTTTAATTTAGAATTTAATTCTAGCAAGCGTCTTGGAAGAAACTTACAAGATTTGCAGCTCAAATTGCGCATCAGATCAACTCAAAGTCTTAAAAATTTCTTTCTGCCTTTTGCATTTTGAACTAAAACTAGCAAAAAAAACGAAATTAGCAAACTTGTGCAAGATCTTGCATTTTTCTTTTACCCTTAAAAAGCTCAGCTTGCAGGCAATTCGATAAAAAATTAGCAAGTCATGCATTAAGAATAACATTTTAAAACAAACCAAATCCTTACAAAAATCCCTTGAGCTTTTGCGTTTTGAACTTCATTACAGAACAGAGAACAATGCAAAACCTTGCGATAACCATGCAAGATCTCATGTTTTTCTAATTTAGAGTTTGTAAGGTAATAGTGCATAGTTTTTTCTCAATATTCAGCTATAATTGCTCCAAAAAATTACAAATTAGGTTTTTAACCTTAGTTACGTTGTAGAAAGGCATTCAATTTGTTTCTTTGCGATTCTTTCTATTTAATTCTTTTCGGCAAAAAAGAACGCTATCTTAGAATCTCTTTGGTATGATGTTTGCAAAATATATAAATCTACCTATGATTTTCATCAAAATTTAAAATACGAGCATTTCTTTGTATAATGTCAACCCGAAAAAAAATATTTCTTAATCATTTCTATGCAGCATCCAAACTGCAAGTCTCAGTAGTTTGCAATCGTAGCCGGATCTTAGACAAACTTAGATTTAAGTTGATTTTGAAAATAAGCAAATGGTTCCGAATGCGCAAAAAACTTTCAGGTTTTATTTTTTCTGTGTAGCAAAAAAATAGTAGCGACTAATTCGAGCACCTGATGTTTTTCCTAATACTTGGAATGTTCTTTTAAAAAAATGCTAGAAACACTTTTCATAAATAATACTGTTTGCTAAGTGTTTTTCCCACTATAAAAAATTCAAATTTTGTCGAACAAAAGGATTTTTTTCCGCAAAAGAACTGCAATATTTTAAAGATGTTTATTTGAAAAAAAAGTTTTAAAATTCTCTATTTTTTGTTTCTGCGGGGAAAATGCTTGCTACACATTTTTATTTATGGTCGACAACCAAACAGGGGCGAATCCAGGATTTTCTCGAGGGGGCGGATTTTCAAAAAAAAATCGACCTTTTTTTCTAGGTCGAAGAAATTGGTTGTTCGAGCTCTCCTAAAGCACTAAAAGACGCTGTTTTAATCAAATTTTCTGAGCCGCAGGCAAATTTTGTAAAAACAGGTCAAAAAACCGTTTTTTGGGCACTTTTTGGAAAATGTTGACAAAGAAAATTGAGTTTTTTTGGCGCGCTCTCACTCAAAGTTAGTATATATTGGCGCCGAAAGCGCCTTTAGAAAAATGTTAGTGTCGGTCGGCAAAAATGGATTTTTCAAAAAGTACCAAAGGGGGGACCCCTTGGGTAGACAGGTGGTCGAATCCCTGAGGGAGGAGGCGTCCAGTATCCGCCAACCCCTCCACCTAAATCGGCCCCTGCAAACATGTTTTTCATTGACTTCTTTGATAACTATTAATTCCATTGTACGACAACTATTTTTTTGAATGAAAATCGATGCGGGAAAGCAAATCAATTTATCTTCAAACTAGATGATTTCCTTACATAGATGATAAATTTTATAAGCATCCGAAAATTCTATTGGCTCAATCAAGATGAAGCACCTATTCAAGAGCTGAAAAAAATGGAGATGTTGTCAACTATGTGCCCCCACCCCTCTTTTGTAAAATTTAGAAAAAATTTTAGTGTCGGTCGGCCAAAATTGATTTTTTTAAAAGTACCAAAGGGGAGACCCTTTGGGTAGACAGGTGGTCGAATCCCTGAGGGAGGAGGCGTCCACCATCCGCCCACCCCTCCCCCTAAATCGGCCCCTGCAAACATGTTTTTCATTGACTTCTTTGATAACTATTAATTCCATTGTAAGACAACTATTTTTTTTTGAATGAAAATCGATGGGGGAAATCAAATCAATTTATCTTCAAACCAGATGATTTCCTTACATAGATGATAACATTTATAAGCATCCGAAAATTCTATTGGCTCAATCAAGATGAAGCACCTATTCAAAAGCAGAAAAAAGGGGCTAATTCGTTATAGGGCATCAAATTTTTAGCATCTGCTTAACTGTTCAATTGTTTCTTATTTCTTAAAAGAGGGTAATAAGTTACAACGTATATGAGGCAAATAGCTTACAAGAATTTACTTATATCCCCACCGATCTACTTTTTTCCCCCATAAACTCCTTTAGGGCAAAAATTTTTCCTTGTCCAAAAAACTACAAAAATATATTTTTGTTTTGCTAAAAAGCGCAACTGCAATTTCTGCTAAGTAGTTACATGTAGTGAACTAATAATGCGGATCTGTCTGCCATTTTGAACAGCTAGATAAGATTGACTGATTAAAAAAGTGACTGTGTTTTGTCTTTTTGATACATTTCCGCATTGCTTTTAACCGGCCCGTTATTTTGGTTAGCAAAAAAAATCCTTTTGATTCCACTGCCGCATAATTTCATTTGAATTCAATTTTGCACCTGTACTCAATTTTATAAATAAAAACAAACAAACAAATCCGTTTATTTTTCCGTTAGTCACGTTATACTGCATTATTGGCAAAATTTCTCTCTCTTATAACTCTGCGCTATGATTTTTTTTTTGGTTTTGAGAAGAAAAAGATTGAATTTGAAAGCCTAAACAGCATGTTGAAAAACCTGATTGAAACAAATGAAAACCTAATGATGCATAGCTTTTGGACATCCTTTATCAACAAATTTTCGTGCAACCGTTAAGCAAAAATAGTAGGTTAATTTTTTCGTCAGATTTTTTTAAAATATTTTTGCTGTTCAGCTATTATTTATAGAAAACTCAACTTATCTCGTATTTTAATAAAAATTATTGCCTAAGTTAATTACTCTGTTTCTTGATTAGATTCAACAAACTGCGAATGTTATTGGTGTGATAATGAAACAGACGAAAATCATACCGAAATCATGACGGAAATAGCGGGTGAACTGTTAGCTGAAAACGGCGACCTAACCGAAAACTCACAAAATCATGCCGATCAAAATCAGAAAACTTTAAACGAGGAGGATGTTACTAATTCTAACAATTTAGATTCTAATACTCCTCAAAACATGGACAAAAATACCCAAGAAACTGACCACTTGAAAACTCAGACAGATGCTAACAACAATTTTGCTTGTGCTTCTATGAGTTCAGTTTCAAGTGAGGTTCAATTAGCAGAAATTACCCTGCGAGAAAATGAAAACGAAGCTGAAGAAAATGTACAGAAAGCCGAAACTGAAGCGGAGTGTGCGGGGATCGAACCACAAACTGTAGGTTTAATGGAAAACACTGATCCACCAATCGAATCAATGGATGACCAATCAGAAACTGGATCCCCAAAAAGTAATCTTGACATCCCAGCTGAAGGTGAAAAAATTGCTATAGCAGTTGATAATGAAAGTGTCGAGAAAAATTATGATCAAAAATCAGAAACCCCAAAATTAGCTCAAAGATTAGAAAAAAGAGTGGACCCAAAAATTATACAGAACTTGAGGGCATCTTTCGAGGAGGCTAAAGCATCTTTTCCAGACAGCATCTATGAACCCTTTGCTCGAAAACTGTCAAAGTCAAAAGTTCCCGCGGTTATAAATTATAACCACGCTGGTTATGAGCCCGTTCCAAGATCAGCCAGCGCTTCCTTTGCACATAAACACAACAATAACAACGAAACTTTGTTCCGATCTTTGTCTCGTGAAAATAGCCAGCCAATCAACAATCAGCTTACCAGAGTTCACAAAAGTTCGTTCGGTGTCGAGGAAATTAGTTCAAGACATGTGTCAAGAAAAGTTTCGATTGCACGCAGCGAAAATTCTATTCCAAATCAAAATAAACCACCTGAAAATTTCATCAGCCCTGAAAAAGAATCAAAACCAAACATCAATGATTACAAAACAGAGTCCAAATTTTCGCATTCGTTTGATTCCACACTTCGTTCAATAAAACTACCCAAAAGTCACTTGGAAAGTTCAACAAGCGCAACTTTAAGTAACCACTTTTTTGATGGTTCAAATGTAAGCCCACAAGAATATCAGAATAATTTTACAATCAAAACTACTTTGCCCAGTTTGAAATCGTCTTCAGGTGCGAATAAAAAATCGCGAAGCTCGGCAAGTTTCGACCAATCATATGGAGTTATTTTACCGAACATTATTACGTCACAACATCGAACTAACACAAAAGATTCTTTGAACAACGCTCGGAAATTGCTGCGAGGTGAAATAACCTCGGAAACCCCAAACGAATCAAATTTAAACCCCAAAGGCGATGTTCAGGAAACGAAAAACGAACAATTTTCGGCTAATAATGATCTCGGCCAAAAGAATTTGGCACGACGAGAAGTTAACACAATCCGTGGTCCACATCCCAAATGGTTAATGAACAACAGTCATCAAAAAATGGGCAAAACGCCGATCATCTCAGAATGCCTACCAATTGAAGATCGAATGAAAAATAAGCAGAAATTTATGGCCCGAACAAAGCAGTTTCAAAACCCTATGAGTTCAAGGTTAAATTTAGTTCCCGGTTTAGCAGAAAGAGATAACGCGTCTTTTCATGAAATTCGACTGAAACTCGACAAAATTGAAAACAAAATTGGCAATATTATTCGTAATTCAACACATGTTTCAAGGTCATTTGACCGTCCTAACAGCGATTCTTTGGTGGAAGCGCCGAAACAGGTTTTGGTACCTGAAAATCCATCTTTAGCTTTTCTACACCAAGAAAGCATTTTAATGAGCAACCAACGAGCTTATTTTCAAACGAAAGATTTTTCAAACAACCGAACTGATCAGAAAATGGAAGATCGAAAACTACGCGTCGTGAATTTAGTTTTGGACGAAAACGATAACTATCCTACAAACTTCAGTTCTAGTTTTACCGACACAGAATATCCGCCAATTTTTGACGACAAGTTTGAAAAATCCCACATTCAGTTAAACCCCGTGCTTCCGGCTAGAAAGCCTGTTTTTGGGCGCAGTTTCCAGGAATTTGGGACGAGCCACGGAATGATTTCCTCGTCCCAAAAACTCAATCCGAGAAACGAAATAACGAGAAGTCTTAAAACAACGACAGCACATACGTTTCCGAAGCCTCTTATGAAAGAAAAACCGAGAATTCCCAGAAGTGTTTCGATGAAAAACGCAACTTATGAGAAGAAAGTTAAGAAAAACATTCCTGTTAATGTCCAGCACCAAGAAGAAATATTCGAAAGAATCAGTGAAAATAGTAGCGAGGGAAAAAGAACTATTGATGAAATGGTGATGTTGAAAAGTGGGGGTGAAATCGCACCCTGGTAAAAAGATGCCCAAATGAAAGCCCCGCCTCTCCCTAAAATTTTTCGATGACAAAAAGCCAGAACATTTAGGTAAAAAATAAGAATATCAAATAGTCAAAAATTGTGAGTTGAAAAAGTTTTCGGGACAAAGTTTGTTGATCAAATAATCTATCAAAAAAACTGGCAATCAAAATGAGTGTTTGTTTCAAACACCATGGGACGAAAAGTTTCTTCTGGGTTTTCAGCGTAACCTCTGGAGATAGATTCCAACCATTGTAGAAAGTGCTTTTATTTATTTACTAATGAACAATATATTAAAAACGAAAACCGAGTTGCATTAAATATAATGGCCATGTTTGATGAGAGCTCATTTGTGTTGATGTTCAGAAAGTTTCTTCTGATTTATTTTCATATCTTCAGTTTAATTGAACGAGTAACTTCTACGACTTTTTAACTCTTCAATTCGTCGGAGAGGTTATTAATGTAATTATGTTCTGTCCGTAGAAAGAGCGGATCGAAACTTATTTTTTTGCGAATTGCAGCGCAAATTGAGCCAGACATAGTTTTTTGAAAACGTGCCGAAAATGCTTAAAATAAAAAACGCTGCTAATAAAATAAAGCTTTACCAGACAATTCAAAAAAACTATACCAGAAATAAGAGATTAAATGAAAAAAATGCATGTAAAAAGAAAGTGCGAGGGGGGGGGGGCGTGTCGTGATGACGAAGTAGTCAAAATCTTGAGAGGCGAATAATTGCTTCCGCTGTACTCAACTAAAATCCGCTCACCCGCATTCAGAGCAAAAATTTTGTTTAAATTATCAGATTTTTTAAATTTATTTTCCTCGCAAAAATCAGAGCCACATACCAAAGTGCCATGTACGTACCGTACCCTTCAAGCAGTTTAAAAAATTCAAAAAAAAATTCCCGCAGTCGAAAAAAAAATGTTTCAGTTTTTCGCTAGGTAAACCAAATTACTAAAAGGTCATTAAGACAGGAAAGACAAATGTTCCATTCAAATAATGATTCACTCAGTGATTTCTTCTACCTCGTTAAAAAAATAACGTCGAAGTGAAAAACTTATAGCCTTAGTTCAAATCGCACCATTCTAATACCCATTACCCTTTAAGAAATGCAGTAAATTTGCAAATAGACATCTTTAAAAAATCAAACTTTTGTGGGGCTCACTTAAATTAGGGTCTTTTCAAAGTTCAATTCAGGAAACAATTGGGTATTATCCTTTCAAATGGGCACGAAAACTTTTGAACGAAAGGCGATTTTCATTAAAACCTCACCAGCAACACATTTAATCGATTATGATGGAAAACTGTTATCTAAAATATTGTCATTTAGACCGCAAAATTGGTATATTGTCATTTATAATCGATTATTTTCTTAAGAACACACTCCAATTAAAATCGATTATAATCATAATATTTTTCAATCATTATAATAGATTATAAGCAATTATAATGTGTTTTTTGAGAAGAAATTATAATTGGAATTTATATATTGAGCAGAGCACAAATACAATGGATTATTTTGATATAAAATACTAAAAAATAATGCATGTTTGATGGACTATAATCAATTATTTTGTAATTTTATAGATAATGACTACAAATGACAATATAATCGATTAGTATCCATGGAACTCCAGTGCGCGAATGTCAGATGCAGAGGTTCAGGCTTTCAAAAATGTTCGAAGCTCACTCAGGATACACGACAAGTAGAAAAAAGCTTGGTCACAATAAGTTTTTTATTTTGCTTTTTTTGTTTCTACAAGAATAGAGTGTCTAACATTTTGAATCGTTATTTTAAAGCTATTTTTAGCTAGTTCTAGTCTCAGAGATACTTGACAAAACAATGTGTATTTCTAGTTTTTGTTTTCCAGTTTAAAGCGTAGACATGATATTTATGTTCGGGACAAAACTGCTACGCCCTTTACTGGTGCCGTGAAGGTAACCTGAGTGCTTTGGACTTCAAGGCCGAGCATAAAACGTTATATCATAAATTTATTTATTTGACGAAATAATGTATAATACGATTTTGTATATAAATTTTGAAAGTCATTGAAGTTATATAACCGGACTGATAGCAGAATTGTAGATGGTACCGCCTATATTCTCTATGGAAAAGCAAATGATGCCACCTGTATTTTCTATGGAATCAAAGATGGTATTTGATTTATTTGAAGAGCCATATTAAAACGCAAGGATCTGTAAAGGTAGCTCAAATTTACAAATCTTGAAATTGTTGAACCCGTAAATTGGAACAAAGTTTATCGGGTTTGATCGTAATTTCGCAAGCTCGTATCAGGTTGTTTTTGTATGAGAACATCGTGTCGATAGAGAACATATTAAATGATGCGACGTATGATTTGGATGATTTGGACAAGTTTTGAAGTTTTTCAAACGCATTCTTAACGGCAAAGATGTTTTTTGATAATGTTTTGACCTGTTTGGAACATATAGTGTTTGAAAAAAAAAAACATTTTGAAAGGAACTTTTGTTTCCATAAACAGCAACATAAACGGTGCGATGAGAGAAGTGTAAGACAGTTTTTATCGATTAAATTATCGATTATAATTGATTATTATATTTCAAAAAATACCAATTTTAATCACAGTATAATAAAGTTTGTTGTTTGACTTCACACCTGTAGGGATTAAAATCATTTAAAATATCTAGGCACTCGGTGCGTGCAGGAACTTTAGATCTTCTTTGGAGAAAAAACGGTATGAAGAAAAAATGATTTTGATATTTTAATAGGGTATTCTGTATAGAGCAAATTGATTTTAATCTTCATTTTTTCTCGCCTGTAGTTTTCGCAAATAATTCCAATGGGTTATCACGTAGATATAGCTAACATATTTTTGCAAATAAAAAAGAGTTTTCAAGCAGTTCAAATAAAACAAAGTCGAACTCGTGCTGACGAAAAAAATACACGAGCAAAAATGTTCCGTCACTTTCTACGAAAGTCCTAAAAACATGGGTTGACCATTCTCAAAAATATCCCTAATCTTAATTTATTTTATGAATTTTATTGGAATTTCCTCTTGTTTTACAGCGTTTTTTTTCGAAATGACTTTCATAGAACGATTTGAAACTTTTAAAGCCTGGCATGATAAAATCAAACGACAGCAAAATTTCATTATTGAAGTCTAAAAAAAGGAAGGGGTTCTCGATCGCTCGTAGCCTTTTGATCTTTGAGTATATAATCCAGCTCAAACTTCTCATTGATTGAATGGTGTCGGCCAAACCAAGTAAGAGACTTAGTCAATTTTTTTCTTACTTTTTTTTGTTTTTGATACCAATTGAATGAATCATTTGTGTCAAAAAACCATGACGTTTATTTTGCCAAAACCTATAACTACTGATTTATAAAAAGTCTTTGTTCACAAGAAAAAAATCAGTTCGTCTAATATTGGATCGTCTGAACATGGTTCAGTCTGATGATTTTTTAAAAAAGTTTCAGGAAAAAGTCTCAAAATTAGTCCAGGCTCAAATTTCATTTTTTGCAGTTTGAATTTTGGTTTCTTTCATTTTTCCTTGTATTGATTTTTGAACTCGGTTGACTTCCTTTGTTAAAAAGAAATCAAACTCTCATGTCGAACATTAACTAAGTAAAAATCACAAAAGTTTCCCGGACGTGTAGTTGAATTTTCACTTTTTCCAGCATTTCCCAATGTTTACCGGTTGATCCTCTTTTCTCAACTTGTAACAGTTTTATCCAAAAAACTGTTTTTATCGTAAATTCTAAAAGAACTTCATTTGCGATGAAGGATATCTTTTTTTTGAATATATCAATTGGCGATTTTTCGAATAAAAAAAAACAATTTTGTGAAATTCCTTACCTTTCTTGAACTTTTTCGCTCCCTGGTAATGCTCATTTGTTGTGAAAGAAGGATCTTATGAAAAAAAAACAGCGATTTGAAACAACTGATTTTCATAAGCTAGCTTTGGAAGAGTTTTTCAGTCGAATTAATTTGATTTACACTTCTTGGGTCGAAACAATTTGATTTGAACTTCGCGGAAAATTTCCTACAAACTTGAATAACCTAAATAAGAGCATCTAATTGAGCAGCTTCATAAAAGTTTGCCGAGCCAGTCACTCAAATCCAGAGCTCAAACGTTTGTTCATCTTCGTCCAATTTTTTGAGTTCTCATGAGAATTCAGACGTATTGAAATCAATTTTCATTTTTTAAATATCCAAAAATCTCACTACTACAAGTTGAAAATAACTCAAAAGCGCAGGATAAAGGTATTCTGAGCAATGTCATAGCAATTTTTTTTTTCTAAAAAATCAAAAAGAGAGGAAGTTTGTATTCGGATGTGTTTTTTTAATCTATTTTCTTTTTTCGACTTTCACGCAAAATCATATACCACAAAAAATCATCAGATTTGAGCGATTAATAAATCACAAAAAACCTTTTCCATCCTTATCTCAAATAGATTTAAACATTGTCAAAAATTGTCTCAATCTTGAGAAAAACTGTTTGGAAACTTTTGAGTATTTCTAAATTTCAAGAGCAACGCGACTAAGTAACCCTCAGTATTTGAAAACTTAATTTCATCAGATATTTAGAATGAAAAGTTGTTTTTGCTGTACAGAAAAAAAGCTGGAGAGAATATTTTTAGCACTTGTTTGACAAAACAGCTTTTATAAAAAGTAATAAACTTAATTTGCAAAAAGTTTGAAAGAAATTCCTTTTATTTTTTTCTTCATTTTCCGAAAAAAAGTGTCGTCAAGTAAGCCTAAATTTTTATATGCGACGCAATCGTATGATTATTGAATCATGCCATGCACTAAAAACGACATTAATTATAAAAAAAAAACATTTTTTTTTATACAATTGTTCTGAATATCGCCGGAATAATCTGTGCTTCTCGTCCAGCAACAGGCTATCCTTTATTTTTCTTAGTTTTTCCCATTAAACAGTCATTTGTCAATAAAAACACAACTTTTTGATTTCAACGATCAAATAAACAACAGTTGCTTTTATGGATGAAATTTTGAAGCCTTGACAAAAGCTAGATGAAACTACGTGGAAGGAGCTACATTGATCAATCCTTGAGAAAAAAATGTTTTGAAGTTGTAAAAAGGTCAATATGGAAAAAATTAAAATCTCGGAGTTTTTCAAACACAGCAAACTTTATTTTTAGATTTGGAGCTACAGCTAGAACTATTTGCTAGATAAATTTATTTGAAAGGAGCTAGCCAGATCAAATCTTGTTAAAATTGTTTTGAAGATTGCAAAATAGCCAGTATTACATAACTAGAATCAGAGGTATTTTTGATGTAGAAACATTCCCGCAAACAACACATTTTATAAGGTTTTTTTGGCACAAATTGGTTTTTTCGAAGTTGATAAGCAAGACCTATTTTTATGCAGCAAAAAAACGACAGGCAAAATAATTTGAAAATTTACTTGGTCCGGCGTCAAATTAAGGCTGAATAAATATGATTAATTTTTAGATGTTGATCGAAATATGCCAACAAAAGCCATTTCCCAGCTAAAACATCAGAAGAATGACTTCTCCCATCCATGCACAGGGTTCTCATTATTTTTGACACAATGATGTTTTTTACGTTTTTTGTTATCTTAGGCTTTTGGCTTTCCTTTTAGAAATTTGCATGGAAGCGTTAATTTACCTGTGTATAATTTTCCAGGTGTTTTTTTACCTGAATTTTGTTGCAAAAAGCTAATGTTTATATAATTTTTAAATTTGTTCTAGTTGAATCTAATTTTCGCCCAATCGCCACTTCAAATTTCACCCAATTACCTTTTCAAATTTTACCTAATTACCCCGTAAAGTACCCCTTCACTCAAAAAAATCGGCGATATCATCGATGGAACTGTCAAAGATTAGTTCAGTGTCGTCTTTATCATACCAGTCGTTTCTGAACTCACATACAGTATAGTGCAACTGGTGTCCAGAGCACGCATAGTCATCAATCCCCTTAAATTCGTCCACCTGTCCGGGTTTTTTCTGGGCCGTGCATCTCTCATCTTGAACGACCGAATTTCCAGGCTGGTTTTTGTTGCGCCAAACTTCTTCCGGCGCAGTCATGACTTCGTCTAAGTTCCATGTTCGACCAGCGCTGAAAAGAGTTCGGTTCGATCTTATTTCTTGAAGTTCGTCAGTAATAATCCCACCAGTTGCACCTGCGAAGTCGAGTCGAACGTAGTCGGTCCAGAATCCGGCAGTACTATTCACTGGAACTCCTTGGGTCTCTACTAGCCAAGTTGCGATAGCTGCCGATTCTTCTTTCGTTTGCGGCTCAACGAGATGACAAACTTTATCAGGATCAGATTCAAGTGGAAGTGTTAAAAGGCACTTCGTAGCTGCATCTCGAGCGGTGACCAAACCGTCGGAAGTTTTAGCCAGATAGTAGGATCCAGGAGTTCCACCAGGTATTTCCTCCATTCCTGTCGGTGAAGACGGAATCATGGCTTTAGTTTGAATCAGGGCCAGACTAAGGAGTAAAATTTTCAAGGCTAAAACACAGGAAGACTAAAAACAAAATTCTAAATTATTTTAAATTAATTTACAAATTTAAAGTTATACTAATAAGCAAACAAAATAGGAAAAATCAGAAAATTAAGAAAAATTACAAAAATTAGAAAAAAAAGGAAACAGATCTAAAAAGACAAGAATGCATTAAATATTGAGCCAGAAACATCCCACTATGAAAATGCCTTAAAATCCCAAATCATTAAAAACGCAAAAGTTTAACCAGTTCGTTTCCAAAATGCTTAAACGTCACAGGAAGTGAAAAAAAGTCTGAAATTTTTAGACCAACTTCCCTTCTGCCAATACTTTGAGCGACTAAAATAAAATCGCATGAACCAGTTTGTTCATAAAATTGACTTTCTCTCACATAAACAATTCGGATTGCGGGAGAAACGAAGCACAGTAGATAAATTTCATAGCTCATGGGAAAAATAAAATTTGAAATGAAAATTCACTCGAACACAGTTACACAGTTCACAATAACAAATTTGAAAAAAACTTGATACGGCAAATCATTTCTTTTAATTCAAAAACTACATGACATGGACTTAGGCGGGCCTGTAAACCTGATTTTAAAAGAGTACCTATCGGAAAATCGAAAGCCACATATTGAGAATATTGCAAACCTTTACTGATAAAAGCTAAAAACGGAGTACAGCAGGACGCAATTCTAGGCCCATTGCTTTTTCTACCAAATGTAAACTTTTGTTTGTCAAAGAAAACACTAGCAAAAACAACCGACTTCCTTATGCGGTCAATACAGTCATTAAAACTAGTGAAAAAAGACTACAGTTAACAAAGGTACACCAAGCAGCCATGAAGGAGGTCAACAATTGGCTGAGCGAAAACCAAATAACACTAAAAGGTAAAAAAACGAAAACAATCAAATTTAGAAAAAACAGCAACTTACTAAACATGATAGACTGTATTTCTTTAAATGATGATAAAAATGAAAAATGCAAAAATTTAGATACTCGGAATAAGGCTTCAGCAAAAGAAGATGAGACAAATGGTGCACTACATGCAATTGTTTTGCGTTGTGATACATGTTTTTCATCGTTCTTTCAACCCCAAACCAATTTTCAAGAGAACATATAACTGTCACTACTCTGTGCAGTGTCAATCTTTCTTATCAACAAGTTTAACGAGGGTTCAGCTCAGACTTCACATTGTTCGTTACCAATCAGAATCACTTACTTTCAGAATCAGTTTCGACTCATTTCAAGATTTATCAAAGTGCGAGAAAACTGCTTCAGCAACATGCTGCAGAACCCAGAGTTGGCTCAGGTCGAGCTAATTTTTCAACCAAATGAAAGAGCGCATTCGAGTGCACTAGACAGGCGGTCAAAAGTTCCGTATGCCTTACTTATGATCACGAATTGAGTAGTTTCATCTCGTCTATGATGTTTTGATGTTAAAAAGGCAAAAATCCTCGCGGCGTCAGATCTTTCAAGATTCCGATTTTATCCTCTTTTTAGCGGCTGTTCTGGCAAGTTCCTTTTTGTTAACTCAACAGGGCCGGTAAAATTTCCTTTAGTAGTCTTCGCCAGATGTGGTTAGGTAATTGTTGTTATTGAGACCATTTTTTGAAGCGGATTTTAGTCGATCGTCAAAAAGTTCCGGGTGGTAGGTTGGTGAAAGAACGTTGGGCTAAAAAGGATTCAAGGTGAATGGTTCCTCCTTGTCTGTGATATTGACAACGTTTATTGGAGGTCTGTAGTTTAAAATTGCTTCTGTTTCCCTGAGATTGTTACTGAAAAAGTCCAACAATCGTTTTTGAGAGCCAAGAATTTTTAATATTGTGCGTTTGGTGATCTGGACTAATCGCTCCCAAGTCCCATCAAAGTGTGATTCGTTGGTTAAATTTCCATTCCATTTCCTGGAGCGCTAATTTGGTTTCAATTTGAACCTTATCGTGTTCTTTGAGGCATCTCTTGAGCTCATTATTAGATCGAAAAAAAGTCTTCTGATTGTCAAAGTACAATAATTAGGCGTTCTCTTTTTGCTGTAAGGCGGGCAAACGCATTGAGAAAAGCATCAGTGTTCATATCGTGAAAACTCTAACTGAGCTAATCCACATGTCAGACAGTTGAAGATGATAGCGTAATGTTTCTACGTTTGCTTTCCACTTTCAACCAAGAGCGATTCGAAGAAATTTACTCCTGTGCTGATGAAAAGGTAATAATTATCTTTCTGTGGGAATTGTGAAGATGGTAAGGGTGCGATTTTCGGCTGGATATTCTGTATATCGAACCGTCTGCATATGAAGCATTCAAAAAATACACTGCGTAGAGCCTGTTGTACTTTAAAACTCTGAGCCTTGTTGTAAGAAAATATGCTGTGCGTGTTCAATGTACAACTTGGTTATTGCATTTTTTTGCGTCGACTTTTATCGGAAACTTTGCATCTTTTTTCATACTAGGTGCGAACTCAAGTCAGTTTCGAGCTCTTAGAACAGTGTCCTGGTCTATGTAAGGATTCTGTTGAATCAAATTCTCTTCTTTTTGGTTTTAACTTTCTGAAATGATCAGCAAATGACTGAGTCTGACCACTGCCTTCATTGCGTAAACTTTGGATTTTACAATATTCGCGGTGTTGCAAAAAGATCATGCATTTTCATCAATTGAGGACGAATTTTGATTGTTTTTCTTTTTGAGAATCCTACATTTTAGTTCGTAAAAGAAATTCATGGTAGAAAAAAGAACTAGTGGTAGCTCGTTTCACGTAGAAAACCAATTAAAGTCAAATTTTGGCAAAATTAGAGACAATTTTGTATGATTGGCTTTTCTTTAAAAGCAGAGTATCAACCACAGTTGTTTCAAGCGAAGTATTATCCCGCCACCTTTATTGAGATTGTTCCAAGAATGCAGGAGGTTTGAGCCATTTCTGGGTTCGAGATCACGAGTACCAAAGTCAGTAGGATTCAGAATATTTGGATATTGATGCGTGCTCCAAGTGTTGCAGCTTCTAGTTCAAAATTTGCCACACTCAGTTGTTTTTTAGGTGCAACCTTGTCATCTCCAATCAGAAATTTACTTTCAATGACTGTCTCGTCTAAATTATGCATTCGCAAGAACAGAACTGCGACCATTCCAATGAGTGGAGCGTCTGTAAATGCGTACTTTTAAAGGTTCAAAGAGCTATCGCTTTGATTTGGAAACAAAATCCATAGCAAAAATAAGCTTTCCATCCTAAGAAAAGAATCGAAGAACTTCTGCAGTTTACGCTGATGATCAAATGGTATCTAGTTATCCCATTTTGAGTCTATGCTCCAACTTTGTTCTAATAGCGCCTTCAATAAAACAGTCAAGGTGCTTAAATTCCTAATGGGACAAAAAGAGACAACAACAAGCTGAAGAATTTTTGTCGAGTATAACTATCAGCCAGAGTAAAAAAAATTATGATGTTGATCAAAAAAAAATTCAAATTCAATACTCATTTTTCCAGTTTTGTCCAAGAACACGAGTTGAAATTTTTTTGTCTGGTCGTGTTATTTGCAAGGAATATTGTGAAGGGCGATCTTTTTGTTTGATTAAAAATTAGTAAGTAAAAAAACACCGTGTTTTAGAGACCCCTGGTTCCTCCTGACACAATGTGTTTCATCTATCCTCAGTGAAGATGCAATGTAGTCATCCACATAAAAAATGTTTAAATTTGCATCATAAGCATCAATTGCAACTTAATAACAAACAACGAGACAATGTCGTTCAAACTTCGTTTTTGTAATGCATAAATAGCGCAGCATGGGGAGCGTCTGGCACCAAATATCCATCGTGTGTTTTCGTACTGATTGATTTTGCTGTTATATCTTCGGAGAAAACGCAAGGCTGGTCTATTCTATCTTCTTCACGAATACCCACTCGCATTAAAAACATCGGCAGGAAGACCGATAGATTGTTTGCGGAGCCGCAGCAGAATCCTTGTTAGGTTTGCAAAAAGATCAGGACATGTCAAGAGATTGTTGCTCAGTGAAAAGGCTTTGACCCGAATTGCGGCATTGGCTACTTTCCCAAAATTCGTTGGTCTATTTGGTTTTATTTTGAGTGGAGTGGTAAATACCAAAATTGTGTCGTTTTTTTTTAAACCAATTTCGTGTTTTGTTCAAGGGTGTTTAATTGTCTTTTCAAGGATTCAAGTTGCCGCTTATTTGTTTTAGTAGTGTATACTTCTTTTCCTGCTATTTTTAGGCCTTCTTCTTCAATACTCCAGATTGGCTGAACCAAGTAGCTCATTGGTTGCACAACTGGTTTGCTTGACTTTCTTGTTAAATACAACACAAATCCCGAAGTTTGGATGTTGCGCCCTATTTTTATTCGAATGGGAGCAATACGTTTGCGATATTCTACTGCGATTGAATTCATTTCAGATAGGGGACATCTGCAGGATGTATATTCGAAAAAAGTGTTTTATAAACTTAAGGAAATTGTAAACTTTGACCAGTTTGTTTGTACGGTGCTGACAATGTTGGCTAGTTTAATAACCGACGTCTCATGAATTACTTTTTCTAATATGTAAAGACGTTTTTCGCATTTTCTGATCATGAAATCTCTAAAAAATCTGCCATTTGTTCAAGCATATAAAACTGATTGCCGGAGTCAATGACAGCCTACTTTACTATTACTGACGAGCAAAACTGGGATAAGTTGTAACTGTTCAAACCAAGTTTTGGGCAACCATTCAAATTTTGCTTTTTCTGAAGCAGTAAGCCCTCCAATAGATTGATATTGATTTTCTCCATCCGCTTTTTATGTTGATGGTATGCGTTCTTGTCAATCCATTGTGACTGGCCTTATATTTTTTCCTGAAACGATTGCTGCATATGCTGCACTGTTTTTGTTTGTAAACAGAAGTATGATGGAACCCTTTACATTGCTGACATTGTCTCTTTGAAGTGCAATTGATTCTTGAAGGTCCTTAACTTGAAGAATGCATGCAAAGCATATGCTTTTTGCCAAATTATCTTTCTCAACTGGTGCCAAATTTTGTTAAAGGGGCAGTGAGCAGAAAAAATGGTCCTGCGACCAATTGAGGCATTGTTTGGAAGGGTATATCAAATTTTTTATCGTATTATTTTCAAAACCCACTCTAGCGTTTTGTTTTGAGCCGAAAGACAATTGGTTGCGTGTTCTAAGTCCCTGATATGTGACCACTGACGACCTCAGAAACGATTGTTCCCCTTGTAACCTTTGAAATATCCTATTTTGTACTTCAAGCGACTCCTGACACAATTCTACGAACGTTTTCACGAACAGCGCACTCGAAGCATTCATACTTCAAAAGTAAAATTTCTCTATTTTTTTTTGATAAATTTGACCGAAACTGTAAAATGCAAACCTGCTTTAGAACCCAAAACTTGACAGGTTCCCACTAATTTCTTCAAAAAGGATGAAATTGAAACAATTGAAAGGTTGTTACTTGATTAGTATGGCCATGCTTCGTTTTGCTGAAAGAAAGCATTTACAAAACAGTTTTGGTCCTAAGAAAGATTTTGAAGGTCCATCAGTGCAACTTTATAAAAATCAGAGTTACATGAGTACTCTTTAGCGAGTACCTATGCTTTCCCTGACATGGAAAATTGTAGAAAGGTCAACCAGTGAGATTCACTAATAGTATGTTTCCTATCAAGTGTAGACTGAAACATGCTTATCCAACCGTGGAAACCTTGGGTCTCCGTCGTATAGTTAGGTATTGTAATTGGAGGATATTTGACAAGTTTACTTTAAAGTCAATTTTTTTTGTCCGGGTACAATTTTTGGTGCGTTTGATTTTTTTGCGTTGTTTGAATGGGTTGCATTTGCATGTAGCTCTGATGATTGGGAAAAAATCAAAAAGTTTTCTCCAAATGCATCTCTGTTGTGTTCACTGTTTGGTGGTAACACTGGAGGAAGCTTTCTTCTCCTGACTGAGAGTTAAAGATTTTGACTTTCAAGACAATGATTCGTTCACAGTGTGGTTCAAAAATTTTTGCTGTTCGTCGCTGGTCGAGATTCGGTGAAGTGGATGGCAAGTCGTTCTGAAAAAAAAAATTGGCTCTCCGTCATATAAATTGTTCACGCGGCCATTAGGGCGCAGGTGTGTCATTGACAAAAGGGTTTCGTCCGGTAACATGTGTTGGCTTGTTTACGTTGAATGTATTAAATTCAGGAGAGCTGGTTACGTCTTCGCTCAAAGTGTTGACGTTGTGAGTTAGCTCTAAAAAATGTCAAGAAAGACATGCATGTAACTGATGCTCGTTGTCTTCTGAAGATCCATTTGCGAACATTTCGTTAGTTTTTACTTTCATTTGATCCGATTGGTCTTATGTTTTTGCTCTAAAGTATAAAGAGATTTTTCATGGGTCACTTTTTTCATCTGTGACTGTAGAAGCTCCTTAGATCTGCTCATTTCAATTCGAGGTAGCCTGAATTTGTTCGATGCAATTTTCGCAGTTATTGTCGATGTGATGTTGGAATTGTTTTCGTCCATACTTATTGAGAATCCTAGATAAAGATTTCTTTTTTTGGCTTTTTTCAGCAATTTGCCTTTTACTTAGTTTTACTTTCAAGAAATTCGAAGCTTCTAACGATTATTTGAATTGTTGCTTGTATTTTTGTAATTTAACGGAATGTTTTTTTCTGTATTTAAAGTTGAATGAACTGAACTTAAAATTAATGTTCGAAAAGCCAAACATAAGTCAAACAATCTAGCTGTTTTTTCATATTATTCATAATATTCTAACAAATTTTTGTAGCTAGAAAAAAGTTTAGCAAACCATGAAACGTTTTTTATATAACTTTTTTCACTTTTTTCAATTGAATTTTGATTGATTTTGTTAATTACAATTTAAAGACCCTCATTGGTTTTAGGTAAACTCGAACTCGATTGGTTTTTATAAATTTGCTTCTGTTTTATTGCAACCAACAGGCTGCACTCTAAGTAAGGAATTGAAGAAACGACAATTTTCCTGAATTAACGCAAGGAAATCGCGTCTGCACAAACACATTACAAACCGAAACAAGTGAACGATAACTATTACCACAAAAGGAAAAGAGAGAACCAAACAACGTGCTCAATAACTGCTTCACTATCTTTCAATTTAAACATTTTTTCATCTTTTTTTCTACAAAACTTATGAATAATTGTAGCCAGAAATCTCATGTTTAAAATAAAAAAACTGGAAAAATTCGAAAATAGGTTGTGTTTTTTAAAAAACAAATCTATTTCAAGAAAAAACCTTGAGAAATTGTTCGATCGAAAAGTCGGAATTTTTAAAGTTTTTAACAAAATACTTACATCATGGAAGGCAAGATCCCGTTCACGGAAAAAAAAACATTCGCAATTGCTTCGTTTCAAACCATGTGTTTTTTTTTCACTCAGAAGCGCTCAAATAGCTTAGTTTTTCATGGTTAGGGAAAGAGCAAATCTGAAAAAGAAAAAAAGCTCAAAAAAGTTGCAAGGATTAAAGGTTTTGTTCAAAAAAAAGTTACGCTTCACTCTCAAACTTGCTCTCCTCAGAATATCTATACCTCGGGGTTACAAATCAATATCAACATACAAGCAAAATTATATTGGTAATGAGCATTTTTTCTTTATGAATCTTTATATATCTTCTCTCTTCTTCCTTTTTTTGATGATGTCTTTGTGAATGTTTTTTCTAAACTCTGTTTTTGGTAACTCTTCTGTTGTTGAACTCGTTGACATGCAGCAGTTGAAGTTTTTTCTAACGACTGTGCAATACATTTTGTAGTTTTGTCTTCAAGGTATGTTGTCAAAGGTCAAAAGAAAAGCTGGTGTTCCAGTCTGAGCAAGTATACCGAGGAAAATCAGTCATATTAAGAGGGAGGGTTGTTTTGTTTTTTTTTTCAAAAAAAACAGAGTGAAAAAAATCAGTTTGCTCAGATTTGTCGGCTTTGCAAAAGGTGATAGTAATCGCGATTCAGCATTCGCCAAAGCATGTAATGATAATGTGTTTATTTTAACAAGTTTTACGAGTGTTCAGTTCAGACTTCACATTGATATGTTACAAATCACACTGACTTTCAGGATCAATTTTGACTTACTTCATGATTTATCCAAGCGCGGGAAAGTTGCATCAGCAATATTCTGATAGTGACAGTAGGCTTTACTGCAATGTTTTTTTCGAAACTCAAGTAGATATTGATTTTTTCAATCGACCAGATCAAAACTGATAATGAACTGATTTTCAAGAAACTGTTAGATGAAAAGCTATGTTATTAGTAAAAAAATTCGGCTTCACAATTTTTTTAGTCCGAATTGGGAGAACAGCAACAGGCAAAAGAGCCATTCTTTTTCTGTAGGCGATGCGAATTTTTGATTTCTTAAACACTTTGTTCTGTATTGGGTTTCAATGTCGACGAAACTAAACTATAATCAGCTTTATGTTCGTAACACTTGTTGCGTTATGGCTATCAAATCTTGTTTTAGTTTTGCATCAATAAATATCCAGCTCGAACTAATTATGTTACCAAGGTATGTCTATGAAAAGGATAACGGGTCTATGAGACAATGCGGAACAGTTAAGAGAAACCAATTTTTTGCCGATTTTCTCTCTCTGTTGCTTAAGCTGATAAGTGTTTTCTCAAACGCGTGTAATGACAGGAATTTGATCGCTCGAGTTTGAAAATATACCAATTTTACAGTAACAACAAATAAGTACTTCTCAGCTGTTCTTATTAATGACTTAAAACCTTTCTTTACTGATCTTTTTTTTCTTTTTGCTGTCAAGCGAACAAGAAGTTTTCTTCAGTGAGAATAGCAATCATGATTTTTTTCTGATTTTTTTTTAAAAATCCAAACGCAAAATCTAGATCACAAAAACAGAGGTCGCAATCGGCTTAAACATTTTTTTCTTTTTTTTCTTCACGTTATATGAGTATTATCTTTCTATCAATATTTTAAAAAACGTGGGAAAAAATGAAAAAAAGAATGTATTAGAGTTTACCTGTATTTTGCATTTTAGTTCCAAGTAAAGAAAATTCAATCGATAATTTTGAAATGAAATTGGGTGAGTTTTGACAGTGACTTAACAGTGACAGCTTGTTGTGAATTGATTGAGACAATGGAAGTAACAAGTGTAACATCTGCAATTTCAACTGAGAATAAGCCTAAGATCTTTTTATTCGCGCGAAACCTTGAATTGTTTACCATGTCAAAAAAATTGGATCAATACTTGTCGGAAAAAAAAGATGAAGAGAAAAATTTATAATCGTTGAGAGATCTCAGAGTTTGGCAAGATTTAATTGAATGGCGAAGAAAAAATTAGGACAATAATAATTGGTATTTTCAAGACTTAGCTATTTTAACTCAATAAATTTTTTCATGCAATTGACGTTGGGGATCAATTATCTTAATCAGGGACAAGAGGTTTAAATTCAAATTGGGCAAAAACGGATTATTTATCCACTTTCTATTAAAGCTTGAACCTCAAAAAAGACTGCTCATATCAAATTTATATTAATACGATTCGTAAGATGAAGAAAACTAGCTAAAAAAAGCTTTTCTCTACAAAAATTTAAGTGGCAACTAACTCTATTAGTTTCAACCTGAAAAGCAGCATCCCTTTATTTTCACCGAAAACCAAAAATTATAACATTTACGTTTGAATAGCTGGTGTTTATTTGAAGTCGAAACCAACCCGACTTAAAACTAGACGTTCGAAACACATCTCGCATGGATTGAGCACAGTCGACACATTTTTTTCGATCGAGGTGATCAAAACATCTTGTTTGGTTCGAGTACGGTCGAAACATACAAAATTTTGGTCGAGACGGTCGAAACATGCCGAGTGTTGGTCACGATTAAGTATCGCTTTACAATCAATCCGGGATTGAAACAGTGGAAAAAAATAAAAAAGAATGTATTGGAGCTTACCTGTATTTTGCATTTTAGTTCCAAGTAAAGAAAGTTCAATCGATAATCTTGAAATGAAATTGGGTTTAGTTTGATAGTGACTTAACAGTCAGTTGCTGTGAATTGATTGAGACAATGGAAGTAACAATTGTAACATCTGCAATTTCAACTGAGAATAAACCTAAGATCCCTTTATTTGCGCGAAACCTTGAATTTTTTACCATGTCAAAAAAAATTGGATCAGTACTTGTCGGAAAAAAAGATGAGTATAAAAAAATTATAATCGTTGAGAGATCTCAGAGTTTCGCAAGATTTAATTGATTGGCAAAGAAAAAATTAGGACAATAATAATTGGTATTTTCAAGACTTAGCTATTTTAACTCAATTGATTTTTTCATGCAAGTGACGTTGGGGATCAATTATCTTAATCAGGGACAAGAGTTTTAAAAACTCAATTTGGGCAAAACGGAATATTTATCCACTCTCCGTTAAATGAGATACTATTAGAGCTTGAAACTCAAAAAAGACTACTCATATCAGAGCGAAGCCCCGAGTTTTCCGACTGCTTTTTGATGAATTTGAAAACATCAACAAACAAAGTTTCAAAATTAATTGAAAAAAATTAGCGTTTTTTTGATTAATTATCTCACATGCTACGCTAAGTACAAAGTGATGCTTTTATCAATTAGCAACGTAAAAATTACTTCAAATATCTTGCCTGAATTCAAAATGGAACAATTTATGAGCGGTTTAAAAGCCGCTTACGCGTTGATAGCACGAAACATCTCGCACGTTAATTGTCTCAAATTAGCCAATTTGAAGGACTTTTAAACTCCCACAACTTTTCGAAGCATTATCACATATAAATCAGATCTTGTTAAGAGTGGCTCAAGATGTGAATATCGTTCCGACGGTGCAAAGTTTTGTTCAAAAATTGGAAAATGGTCCAGAAAAAAAATCAACCGGAGCACAACTATTCCGAATCTTTCTAGAAAATCAGAACAAAATTTATTCAATCAATTTCTTTCAAAATTTCATTGAGGCCTTTAATATATGTATTCTCTGTTTTTGAAATTTAGAGCAGAAATATTAATCTAGAAAAAGATTTGGGCTTGCCCTAAAGTTATCTCAGACCGCTTTATGTTTTGATTATCAAATTCGAGCGCATGTGCCAGTACTCGACCAAAAAAGAACAGTTGTGACAGCGGTTTGAGTCGAGCACAAACTCAAAACATACCGCGAACACGGTTAAAACATGTCAAAATCGATCGCGCTCGGTCCGAGCTCACGTCGAGCAAACGGATGCGCATCATGTTCAAAAAAGAATAGTCGAAACAGTTCAAACATACCGCAAGCACAGTAGAAATATATCAAAATTGGGTCTAGCACGATCGAAACATACCTCAAGCTCAGCCGAATCACACCTTAAGGTGGATCGAAACGTACCGATTCGTCCGTGTTAAGTCAGAGTCAAAAGCAAAAAATCCTTCAAATCTCAACAATTTTTTTTTTACCGTTTTTGATTCAAATTTATATTAACACTATTCGTAAGATGAAGAAAACTAGCTAAGAAAAACTTTTCTCTACAAAAATTTAAATTGCAACTAACTGTATTAGTTTCAATCTGAAAAGAAGCATCCATAGATTTTCACCGAAAACCATAAATAATAACCTGTAAGTTTGGGTAGCTAGTGTTTATTTGAAGTCGAAACCAACCCTACTTAAAGCTAGACGTTCGAAACACATCTCGCATGGGTTGAGCAAAGTCGACACATTTTTTTCGATCGAAGTGATCGAAACATCGTGCTTGGTTCGAGTACGGTCGAAACATACAAAATTTTGGTCGAGACGGTCGAAACATGCCGAGTGTTGGTCGAGAAGCTCGATTTACAAAATGAGCTTTGTCACCCGGGTAGTTTAAAACATCAGATAACTTCCTCATTATGACTAGTTTCAGAAAAGATATAAAAAAGTGATGGGAAATTTACTTGAAGACAGGCTGTGAGGCGATAAACCTAAGAAAAACATGTATTCGGCTTCGAGTTTATAGCAACTTTTCAGCATAATTCAAAAATTGGTTGCAGCATTTCAAATTGTAGTTTTCACTGTCATTTGCTTCAAATTATTGTATTTTGTTTTAATCAATGAAGCAAAAACAAAAAAGTCGTAAAATCGATCATAATAAAAATCTAGTGGTGTTTAAATTAAAGCGGAATTATTTTTCTCGAGAAGCTATTTTTTCACCCTTTTGAGCCAATACTTTCTATTTTAGCGCATTGGGAATCATTAAAAAAGTTTTTTTTTATGAAAAAAAAATTAAAACATTTCAAGATTTCGAAGTTGACTTTGAACTCGTCGTGCGCATCTGTCTCTGTAAATCATTGTTCGAAAACGAACTAAGCGCTCACGAATTTTAATCGAATACACTTGTACATCGTAGAATGATTATATTGAGTTGCAAAAATTTGTTCGTTGAATTCAAAGCAAAAAAATTTGAAGTTTGATTTTTTATTTGGTTAAGATCCGATTTAAATCGATTTTTTGGTTTAAATCCCATTCTACATCTTTTTTGAGTGCATATGTTTTGGATTCGTGAGTTCGAAGCTTTTTAATTTCAAATCAAAATGACGTAATAAATTCCAACCATTCCGCACGATCGAAAAACTAATTCTCGAAAGCTTGTTATTTCTTTTAATCATGTGGGCATCATTGAATTGGCTTTCAAATATGGCAGCAAGCTAGTTTTCAGCACCTTCATCGTTAAATACCAGAGTCAACTCCAAGTCCAAACTCAAAAGAGATGCTTCGACATAGCAATAACTTAAAATAGCTTTCAAGCATCGGTGAATATTAGAAATATTATAACTACGCGACGAATATTTGACAAATAACTAAGCTCCTAACTAAATCTACCATCGGTCAAATCACTCACAGCTAAGAATTAGTCGTGTTTATACTAGTTAACTTTTATTTAATCATCCTCTTGTTTCGGATATTTGTAGAATTTCTGGATTTTATTGAAATTGGGAAACTATGGAACCAACCGCACCCCCGATGAGTTTCTCGGAAAACGACCAACCCCCCTGTCAACTTCCACCACCCGCCTACGATTATGGGGCTAATACTGCCATGACAACGCCACTAGGCTCTTTTTCACCCTAATTTTTATTTCTATTTATTTTTCTTATATCTGTCGCTTTTCTCTGAGTTTTTCACATGTAGCTCTTATTTTTCAGGCTTCGAAAAATCAGAAGTATTTTTTGAAACCTAAACGAAACCTAAAACATGCATTTTGAAGTCAAAATTGACGCCTAAACCAGCATAATAGAAATATTGTCATGAATATTCTTCTTAAATTTTTCTTCCGCTGAAAGCTTTTTTTTGGGTAAAAGGCGTAGGGCTTTCTATTTGCAGAATTAAAATAGTATCTTTTGTTTTTAATTACAAAAATTACTAAACTTTTCTGAATTTTAAGTCTAGATTCGATCAAGAGTCTTGAGTTCGAATCTCCGAGGTGTCCAAACAAGGAAAAAGAGTCTAATTGAATCATCAGTTCCCCAACCAGGAATGTCAAATGTCCCATTTCGTCCTCCGTCTTACCGAGCTTACGATCCAAACACGGGTAAACCATTTATTTTTACCAAAAGTCGGTATCCAAAAGTCGACTTTTGTTAACACGAACAACTAAAAAAAAACGTTGACCAAAACTCTCCATCCCCCCCCCCCCTCCTCCCTGCCGTCAAAAGTGCCACCGCACGTCTCTGTTATAAATGAATACATAAGATTTACTTGACTGACTGTTTCAATAACAAAAATAACTACCTTAGGACGTCTTTCATGGTGTTGCTAACCAAAAATATAAAGATATTTATTCAAACAAATTTATCGGAACATATGTAATGACTCATATGTAATAAAATTATTATTATTATTATTAAAGGTGGCACAAACTGGGCAAATGCCGGGCGCCCGAATGAGCTGGCCAGACCTCCGTCGCCTCAGCCTGTAGCTGCTCCGCGGAATGTCAACATCTTCCTGGTGAATCCCGGGAATGAGAACAATGCAAGACAGAGGAGGGAGTCAATTGTGTCTGAAAACACAGTTTCTGCGTACGTAATTATCTCAAGTCTAGTCTGTAAACACCCCCCCCCCCCCTCATAACCGACCAATAGAACAATCTTCCTCCTAAAAATAATTGACAAGTTCTAGCAGTGAGGACTGCATGACTATGCTCAAATCTGATTGGTTAAAAAATCAGAATTCCAACCAATTGAACGTTCTTTGGACAAAATTTGTTTAGGCGCGAGACTGTTCACTTGGTCCTCAACTAGCAATAATGTTTCAATATCTACTTCTGCTTCCTTTTACATACTTTTTTTGATTTGAATTGTTTTTAATTGTTTGCTAATAAATAAAAAAAGTGGCTTCGAAAACTGAGAATTCCAAAAATTTGTGCTAAAACTCTGCAGATATCTATGCGTGTCTATAGAAAAAAACTTTTACGCCAAATGTGTTTTAAAATGTCAAAGGAAGGCTATTTATTTCTACCACTCAGAGTTAGGCCCGCGTGTTGTAGGATAGATCGGTTTTCGGTATTTCATGAAAAAACAGTTTCTGAAAACGTCAATTTAAGGAGATTTTATTGTGAAATTAACAGCAGATATGAATCGATAATAAAATCAGAAAGTATCAAAAAATTTCTGAAAAGAAGCAACCGTTAACACAGACTAATAATCCTAAAACCCACACAAAACCATTAACGTATCATTTTATGCTGCAATAGTTGACAGTAAAAACCAAAACTGGCAGCCAAAAATTTGTCTTTTCGAGGTCAGACAAGGTCAAGATTGATTGTTTTATGTTTTACGTTTATTCGAACTGGGTATACGAGCTTCCGTAGTATTTACACAATTAGATATTTGTTACGTAATTATTGCATAACTTTTACATGACTAATACATTTTTTACGTAATATTAGTATAAAAAAGGTAAACAAGCCCTTTTCCCTGTTGACAACTAAATGGCCATATGGCCTTGGGTGGATCGAGTTTACGCACGGAGGTCTGCAACAAGACTCTTACTTCAGCTTAGACCGCTCGGCCATGTGTTCTTATTTGGCTTTGGTTTCACTGCATTTATAGTTCCAGTGTACAAGTGCTTTTCACACTTACATTTCAAGTGGAAACATCCTCGGGCCTCAAAGGAGCTAATACCGGAACAAGTTTGACCAGAGGATGATTAAATTCTCCTGTGGCGAAATTCAGGAATGTGGAGCGGGCGACCGCATCTTTGCCAAAATTCAGGTTGAAGATACGTGCTAGGGGGGTAGTATCCCCGGGGGCTACTTTCCTCTACAACCCATACAATATCTCCGAACTTCAGGCCATCTTCAGCGGGTGTTTGCCACTTATGCCGTTTGTGCCATTTAAGGCGTTTGTACGTACTCTCGTAACCATCGAGTCCAGATGGCGTTGGCATATGCTTGTGCACCGTGGAAGCGCTCGCGGTGGAAAACTTACGAATGCTGTCCCACTTGAAAATGGTTAAGCGTAAGTGCATCAAGCTTATTTGAGTCACTGCTAACAGTTGTAAGTGGACTCACATTTAAGGACTGATCAAGAAAGTTGTCTGAAAAACTTCTTCATTTGCAAGGTATAAATATCGAATATAACACTCTCCTGCAACCACATACAAGGCGATGGGCGCTGATGGTGTGGCGTTGATGAAGGGTTGTTATTCCATTCTATACCTTTATGAAAAAGAAGGGCGGATGCGGGGTCATTCCACGCTCGGGTGCACAGAAGAAGCTCTAGCTCTACTCTGCGCCGAAAAAACTATTTCCATTGTCAGACCAAATTTTTGATGGGGTTCAACGCCTAGCTATGATCTTTTCTTATCCCAACACGCAGGAGCTAGAATTCATTGACAGAACGACTTCTATGTGGATGGTTCTTGTGTCAAACAGGTACTCGATTGGTAGTTCAGACATTAAACGTGTGACGGTTTCCGCCTTCCTTTTTCGACAAATCTTGCAATTAAGTTCAATGTTGCGAATTAGGGACTATGGTTTAAAGACGGCATAATCCAACTGGAAGACTGAACTTAGATAGTCTATAGACTAAAGCTCATTATTCATTTGCAGATGACCTACAAATATTTTCACTAAGTGGTGATGACTATCAAGTATGATGTTGTGTTGTTCTGATTTCAGAAAGATGGCTTATGCGGGCCGTCGACAAGAGAAAACCACCAGTACCAATAAAGGAAGAGAGTGTTGCAATAGGACTTAAGTGCTTTAATTATGTCTCAGAATTTAGTAACTTGAACTCTGACGCGAGTGCTTCTTTTTGTGACAGAAGCTAAACTAATTTCTATTTTGCATTTTCGAGCTCAAAAAGTTTTACAATTCTAAGTGTTGCTTCCCGTTGACGTCGGAACTACGGACTTAATCTGGGGATGAATGCTCTGGTGCGTAATAGATCAACGAAAGAGCTGTTTTCAGGCCAATTGGTGACGGGTTTAATTGGTGACAGGTTTGCGACAAAATTTGATGCGAAATCAACAACATCGTCAACGGGACATTTATTTCGGTGACTGCCTCAACAATCGGACAGAAAGGCCAGTCGTGGGTTCTTAGGAAGCTTGGACTTTGGGTTCAGCTGCTGTCTTTTAAAGCTTCGGCGGCAAAACCTCGGGTGACCGTGTCTGCGAGATTGTTTCCGGTGTCGAAATGATACCACTCGTCAACAGTGGTGACTTCAAGAATTTGGCCTAGTAGGTTTGCGACAAAAACTGGTTGCTTCAATGGCAAATGAAGCCACCGGAGCACGGTGGTGCTGTCTGTGTACTTGAATACATGGTTCATCGAGATTTTAATGCTTTAAAAATTTCTTCCTCGAGGCGTATCGCCAATAAGGCAGCTTACAATTCTAGTTTAGGTATAGACTAAGCCTCCATGAGAGTTTGGTCTCTTGGGTTTCAATAGCGCAGAAGACCTCTTGCGAACTAATTCAACTTTGTCAATGCAAACGGAAAATAGCAGCGCGGAAATGTTAGCTGATCTAAGATAGGTAGGCTGGAATCCTTTAAAGAGGAGACGCGCTCTAACAGCGTATGGAGCGACCAACACTGTGGGGTCGAAGATTGAGGAGACAAAGCTTAGGATCGTGTGCTGTAACATTGTTTTTCAAATCTCTATTTACGCCTCGGCTGATCACTAATGTGTCATGTATGTGGTCCCATTTTAACTGCCTAAAAGTTCTTTGAATTGACTTAATTTGTCGCTCGACGTACATAGCTCACTTTGTATAACATTTATCTTCCTTACAAGTTTTGTCAATTTGAAACCTCCCAATTAAGAAAGTTCTGTAAGGTCTTTAATTCTTTTCAAAGCTTCAGGGTGTTTCAACGAGTCAAGGTAATTGTCCATATATAATTTTTTCATTGCTTCCGAAGCTGCCCTTGGAAAAGGGCTTGATTGACACGCGGCTAGCACATGTGGAGGAGTCTCGAGTTCCGATGATGTGTCGCGTGATTGTTACATTTGCACATCGGATATGTTGTCCTCCCGCCACATGAATTGCAGTGATGGTTGATCAAATTCAAGCACGCCAACCTCATAAAACATTCCTTCTATATCAGCAGATACAGCATACTTTTGCTGACGGAACCTCATTAGAACGAATAAAAGGCTTCAAAGCAAGCCGGTGCCTACCAGGAGAGCTTTATTGAGGGAAGATTCATCAAAAATTCGATGCTCCATTTAGGACGCACCAAATTTTTTCGGATTGTTGGCGTTATTCACCGATTGGTATGGAAGATACCATTCCTTAACGAAACGGTTTCAAGGGGTCGTGGGCGTTAATTTTGCTTAGATACCTTTGACATAACAAATTGTTTTTGCTCATGAATCTTTAAATATTTTTAAACTTCTCCAAAGACGTTTACTGGGAAGCAATTATTTGGTAACTCTGAGTTGTTTTGAGACCAGAGCATGCCGACGGAGTATCTATGACCATCTTTTATGGTAGATGACTCAACTTTTTGATTCGCCCTCTTATCGACTGAGGAATTTCTTGTAGGCTCTGTATGACTCGAGTTCATACCAGGGTTTGATCTGCACTTCAAAATTTACATCATCGATATTGCATTTTAAGCTTGTGGAGATTAGATCACAGGAGAAAAAAGAGACTTTTAAGACCCTTTCCAATGGGAAGACGAACGGCGAAAGGAGTTTTTTTTTCACTTTTATATTGGTAGTACTCAAGGGGACGAATATACTCATAGACATCTTGACCTAATATCATTCCTACACCCGCATATCGGTATTCGGCGGGATAACTAGGTTCCAAGTGAGGATAGTTTTATTGCAACTTGGGGACATTGGTTGTAACTGAACCTAATTTATTTTCATCTTTGACATAAGCTCAGACAGAGACAAATATTTCTCGATTTAATTCAGATGTGACATTTAACCAACTTATTCTGGGGCAATAACCTCGGTGGAATTGAATTAATTTTACAAATAAGTTTAATTGTTTGACCTGTCAGGTTAAGTCTATTCGAGATAAGATGACAAACAAGAAGAATTGCAGGCTGCGTTACATAACACGCGTTCATTAGTTTCATAAGTACTGAATGAAATGGATAGACTTGCGATAGGCATTAGGCTTTTGACACTCATTATGATGTTGGACAAGTGGAACTCCGTGAATTTTGGCTTTGATTGTGTTTTAACTGCAGGATTATTTACAGTTGCGGGGAGTGCATGGCCAGATGAGTTTTTTACGGAGTACGAGCTGGAAAAATGAGCTCAGCTCCATGCAAAAACACATTGTGAGTGCACTTGCTTTTGGGTTTGGAACATGTTTTCAAAATAGGGCATTTCGTAAACATATGATTTTCTTGAAGGTCGCAAAAACAAAGTTTGCTCTCAGTAGAGAAATTAGCGCGCTGAGTTGATTTTTTTTCTTCGTAGGCGCTACTTTTCTCAAATAGATGATTGCTTTTACATTGCAAACAGGGATTATACTGAGGATTTGTCCCGTTTTTATTTGCGGGTTTGCCGAAAAAACTTTAGGAGCGTTCGGTCTTTGTTCATGGAGAATTGCCTTCCGGTTTACTAGAGAAACACATGCGCTCATGCACTTCGGCTTAAATTAGTCCTTTTCGGTATCTAATGACATAATTGAGGACGAGTAAAGGTCGGTTGTACCGATGCGAAGCTTGTTGGTTGAGTGAGACTTGAATGCGGAGGTATACTCAAAGTTACGTTCAACGGCTGAGGTGACATAAATATAGTTGCGTTTACTGGAAATAGGCGAAGCTTCCAATGATATTCCTGAATTTGAAGAAACAAAAGTTTTTGGAGCAAGCGGGGGAGCTAGTGGTAGTGGTGATGGAAGCGGTATTCCAGATTAGTGGGCGGTGATGGGTTCAGCTGACGTGAGGGCTTCTATTGTGTTGAAACATTTTGGAACAAAGAAGAAAGTACTTTCCTGACGAGTTCCCACCAGTAAGACAGATGATACATTCAAATTGAGGTTGTTGTGTGGTTGCAAATCACTTTGAGGAGCAAAATTTATGACAGTCGTCGCCTGAGATGACTGGTTTTCGATGGCGACATTCACCAAGTCTTTCTTTCGAACCTGAGGGGAAGCCGTGTTAGCGCTGAAAAACAAACTTTGCTCATGTGCAGATTGATCTGTGATTCATTTTGTGTCAGTCGATTCATCGTCTTTCTTCATCGACAGTTTTTGCCTCAACCAACTTCTTTTGATTGTCTTCGACAAACTTTTCTCCAAATCCAACTGGTTTGCCTTTTGCTTAAAGAAAACAGCAGCCTCGTTTCGCCTTTAATTTTCCCCGCGACTTAAATTTGCTCTTTCTAGTTATCATCTGCGTTGACTTGAGGTCCTTGAAGCAGTTTTAGAGTGTGTTGAGATGTAACGGGTTGATCTGCTTAAGATGGAGGAAAATTTCGATGTTTGAGGTACTCGTGATTTTTCATCTCCAGAATCCAAACGCAAAGTTTCACCCGAGTTTAAATCCTTCTGTGTTTTTTTCAGAAGCTTGTCGTGGGCGTCAGTTATTTTCTTTAAGCACAACTCAAGATCCTCGAGCCCTTTACTCGGTTCAACAGTGTTATAAGCGTGGCTACGCAATGCATCAGTCTTTCTTATAGCGTTTTCCAAAGCTGCTTTGCACTGACTGATCAGCCTGTCAACTTTAACTACCCTCACATTTGATTGGAGACAGTTTCTGAGCTTAGTATAGTATTGATTGTTGGAGTGTGCTTGTCTGTTATGACTAAATATTAAACTAAGCTAGAAAATTTTTGAATAAGGACTTTCCGAAAAAAGCGGTGCTCAAATCAAGTGCGATGTCACTCCCCACACCTTCACAAAATAAACTTTAGTTGCAAGATGATAGTCACACTTTACTTGACTGAGAAGGGAGGGGAGCCAACTTCAACTTAGGATTTACGGCGATCGGTTAAAAAGGAACAGTTATAGTCACAAAAAATTTTTAAATTAAATTATAAATCAACTTGTTGAGACTGGGCTGCTATTGCAGCTAGGCGGCAGTTCGTTTCCGTTCTACGTTTTTTCTGGGATTCTTTACTTTCTTAAGTTCGAAAATGCGTATGTTTTTTAGTATCTTCTGACTACTGTGAATGTTCTCAATTCAAGGTGAGCTTCTTGATGAAATACAAGATATTGGCGGAGTAAAAGCTCATCCTTCGTTTTTCTTTTTGATACAAGACCTTTTGTAAGATTTATTACCAATTTACCAAATTTACCCAGAACGTTATATAAATATGGCGTTCCAGTGCTCTAACAGTCTTTAATAGAAATTATTTTATGTTTATCTTAATTTAGGATATTCATATTTCGTTCTGAGAGAGAGCTCGTTTTTGACAATTAGGATGTCGACTGTCAACATTAATAATAAGATCACGCCAGATAACTATATCAGTCCTATTAGATAAATTATTTTTCAAATATTATTGAACAGTTTTTTGACGGTTTACTGCGCTATAATTAAAAGTTAAGCCAGGAATAGCAATACAAATACCAGAATATATTTTGCGATGTTTGAGGTTTGTGTACGCCTGATGGCAGTTTGCGTGCGTCAACTTGTTGATCAACTGTTGTCTGACTTTTTTGCCAAAACTAGTATGGTTTTCGTGGCAGTTATCGTCAGCCGACCATGATTCTACCACTCAAACTTGGGCCCGGCTGTTGTAGGGTAGATCGGTTGTAGGTATTTCATGAAAAAAAAAACAGTTTCTAAAAGTGTCAACTTACTGAGAGTTTATTGTGAAATTAACGGCAGATATAAATCGATAATAAAAGCAGAGAGCATTAAAAAATTTCTGAATAGAAGCAACCATTATCGCAGACTATTAATCCTAAACCCCACACGAAACCATTAACGTATCATTTATGATGCAATAGTTGACATCAAAAACCAAAACTGGCAGCCAGAAACTTGACTTTTCGATGTCAGACAGGGTCAAGATTGATTGTTTTACGCTTTACGTTTAATCGAGCTCGGTATACGAGCTTCCGTAGCATTTGCACAATAACGTAATTATTACGTGATTTGGCGGAATCCAGATGATTGTTGCGTACAATTTGAATACAATTTGCGGATGATTGTTGCATAACTATGACACTACCATTACGTAAAAAGATAAGGTAACCGAACCCTTTCCCTATTAACAACTAAATGACCATATGGTCTATGAGGGGGCTCGAATCTACGATAGGGGGATCGAACTGGATTTGGACTTTGGTTTAGATCCTTCGGCATGTGTTATTATTTGGCTTTGCTTTTACTGCATTTATAGTTCCAGTTTACATTTGTTTTTCATACTTACACAATTCAAGTGAAAAAACTAATAAAATCTTCTCTCAAAGTACATTACGAGGCCAAACGGTGCTTCTGATAGGCGCACAAACTTGTGTCTGTATGTTCCTCGATTCCATAGACAAGTCTTTAAACTGGTTCCAAAGTGTAAGTGGAATCCATTTACTGAATCTCCGTGTAAGTTTTGTCGGTATTTAGTTTTCTGGTGGATTCCACAACAAGCGAATAGAAGCAATTTTTCCGCAAATGTACGTGGATTCCGCAAAGTTTCTCGAATTCCTCGTACAATTTGCGGATTCCGCTTAGATTTTGCGGATTCTGCTTAGAATTTGCGGGTTCCGCTTACAATTTGCGGATGCCACTTACAGTTGCGGATTTCGAGATAGTTTTAGTTTACTAAACTCCTTTATTTCCAATTGTTCATGGATTGCACAAGCTGGTTCCGGATTCCAACCATTTTGTTGCGGATTCCAACAAAATTGCTGTTTCGGAGTGATTTTGAGCAACACAGTGTTTCAGCTATTTGTCTGTGGAATCCAAAACAGCAGAGGAGATCAAAGGAAAATAGCAATTTTCCTGATTCCCCGACAAACCTAGTTTTTGCCAGTTGGGGAAACCGCTTAAAATTCACAAAATGCACAGTTTGGCTTAGTAAAATTTTATCTTTTTTTTCCGACAAATTTTTTTGGAGTTTTTCATGTATGGTAGCTTCAAACATTGATTTGCCTTCCAATTTTGAGTTTTGCATATGTATATATCGCTGAAAATTTATTTGGTGCTCTATCCATTTTTCTTGGACACCTTAACTTTTGTTTTAACTATGTTCTTGTTTTCAAATATAAAATCTGACGTTTTATAATACCTTTTTGACTGCAGCGGGGATCGAACCCACGAGGCCCTGCAGTTTGACGCTTGGACTAAGTGTTCTTGGGGAGTTCTCGCGAAAGCTAATCGGCTAAGTGAGACATTTAATCAACTGAGAAGAGTCAACAAGGTACAAATGTGTTAGATGGGTCCCACGAACAAAATAAAAAGCGATTTTATCCGGTTGCTGTTCAAGTAGCACAGAGTGTTCCGATCATATTCATAAAAACTAAAAACTAAAGTTCTTCAAATGATAAAAATCTTCATAGTAGTGTCATTTTTTACGCGGTCTGATGATAAAACTATACATATGCGAAAAAATTAGTTAATTAGGCATGAGCGATAAAACTTGTCTTCAAACAAAGAACAAACAAAAATTTAAAAAAAGTCAAAAAAAAATTTTGAACGAAAATTTTTTAAAATTTTATTTGCCAATTCAAGGCCGTTTTGTGCGGTTTTAACTTTCACAAAGTTCAACAATTTAGGCTGCAGCCATAACCGACCATGCAGTGGCTTAAGAATTTGAAAATGAAAAACTAATCAAAAACAGCAAATGACCTTTCCGACAGGTTTTATTTTTTGAACAAAAAGTGTCTAAAGTCTCCTAAAAATTGAAATTTTGCAGATGCACTTTTAAGTTAACGCTATCTAATCTAATTTTTTGCTACTTATTGTTGAATTGAAGCTAGACGGCAAGTGCGAGCTAGTAGGCACACACTTAGTTGCGCCAATTTAGGATTATTACTAGAAAAAAAAAACCTAAATTCAAGAAGTGTCCTTCAAAACGATTTCATCGATAGTGTAATGACTCATCGACCATGTTTGTGCTTTTCAAAAATAGAATATAGGGAGTGGATGTCATCGGGCGTTTCCAGTAGGGGGGAGAGGTTGTTGCGGTGGCATGGTGTCTGTGACATTCGAACTGGCAACAATTGGTGAGATTATATTTGAATTTTTTTGTTCGTAATACAGTGCTGATTTAAATTATCCGGACAAAACGAACAAAACTTGAATTTTCAAATGCGTTTTTCTCAAATTGGGTCAAGATTAGACAAAAAGTGAAGAGAACAAAGTTGCTCAGAATTTTATCAAAATTCATATGGTGCATTTTTTTCTCCAAAATTCTCAACCAAAATTTTACCCCAAAAATGGGTCATTTTGGCTTTTTTCAATTAATCAAGAATTACACTGAAACTACTTGGTTAATTGATGAGAAAAACTTATCACAAGAAGCCTCCTACATAGCCCAACAAAGTTTAAGAAGGGTTAAATCTCCAAAAGTTTGCGCAAATTGTTTAAAATTTGTTTTTAAACAGAGATTCTCGGTTTTAAATAGTAAAAATTACATTTAATGACTATCAAGTACAAACTTTTCTTATATACTGGTTTTTGGAGATTTAACTCTTAAAGTTTGTTGGGCTATGTAGGAGGCTTCTTGTGATAAAATTTTCTCATCAATTAACAAAGTAGTTTCGGTGTAATTCTTGATTAATTGAAAAAAGCCAAAATGACACGATTTTGGGGTAAAATTTTTGTTGAGAATTTTGGAGAAAAAATTGCACCATATGAATTTTTGATTCTAAGCAACTTTTTTTCTCTTCACTTTTTGTTTAATCTTAACTCAATTTGAGAAAAACGCGTTTGAAAGTTCAAATTTTGTTTGTTTTGTCCGGATAATTTCAATCAGCTCTGTACTGTCAGCAGATTAGCAGCTGAAGTTTTTTGCTTCTTCTATTTGATTAATTTCATCAGAGAAAAAAAAACGATTCATTATGAAATGTGTAACAAAAGTAAAAAGAATTTGAAAAACTTTAAAATTGTTTTTTTTTTCTCAACAATTTTTACTTAAGTTTGCATGCGGGCAGAAAACTTATGCGAAATAAAATTATCGATTTTTTTTTGCGAAGAACTCGGAAAACCAATTTGCTCAGCCAACAAAAATTTAACCATTTTTTTCGAAAATCTCTACTCCATCAAGAAAATAGAAGATACTGTGCTTTTCAAGATCATGTGATTTTGCCCTAGCTGCAATTGATGCCGGAATGCGGAAAACTCATTATGGGATCATTATTGAAGAAAAAAACAATATGGCGATATTTTTCGTATATTTTTTTCCGAATTTTTCTTCGAAAGTTTTTTTTTCAAATTTACCATCGTTTTCGAACTGAAACGTTAGTTTTCTGAAAAAAAAAACAAATTTTGTTTTTTCGAAAATCTTTTCTTTATATTTTTATCGAAGTTTGCTTTTTTTCAGTTTATGCTGTCCTCGTGCCGCTGTACGTGGTTAGCCTGCGTCGGCAATCGAAACAACAGAACTACGTGCAGATGATGCCCAATCTACTGATGTGGATTCTGCTTCTTATCTACTTGATCTTGTTCACGATGTATCTCATCGCATTTGGGGTTCACAGAGTGAACAGATATCGGTTCAGGAATTGTCCTTGGATCATCAAAGGAACAAGAGGCTTTTTAGAATTTTTGTTGCCCTAAATAGTTTTTTAAGCAAATGTTAGGAGACGCTACACGATAGGTTTGATACCTTTTTTGTAACAAATTGTAAAATTCTGCAGAAACTTTAAACCGACCATTGTTTTTTTCATTTGTTTACAATTTATTTCCAAAAAGGTACCAAACTTGTCGAGCGTCTTCGTTTAAAATATTTATGCCTGCCTTCTTCAATAATCTATATATAATATAGACAGAACTCAAAAAAATATACCGCCAAAAACTCTGCAAAAATAAAGAAAAACTAAGAAAAAGAACTAAGCGTTCATTCATACTCATTTATAAATGAAGTTTGGTGATTAAAATAAGACGACCAAAGAGGAGGCAATTGAAACAAGGATAACTGGTTACTTTGTAAGTAGCACAAAGTCTTTCAACTATGGTCTTTAAAAAAACCAAAAAAAAAATTCCAATTAATGAAACTTTTTCTGTGTGGTGTGATATGAAGATCTGAACAAAAAACTTAAACTTGAGCATTTTCTACAGTCATAGTAAAACAGGCAAGTTAGACAACAGTTTTTTATAGAAAAAGGACTAAAAAAAAAAGATTCATACGTGTTGCTAAACTGATGTCATCAATTTTTCAAAGAACTATTTTCTTGTTTTGGCATAAAAGCCGGTGTACATACTAAATGAGAAAAGAACTTTTTGTCAAAAAAAATTTAATCATACAATTTCCATAAAAAGAAATTGTATGACTAAATTTTTTTTGATGGCGACAACAAAATTTTTACAACTTTTGAAACTGCCTCAAAAAATGTTTTGTTTTTTTTTTCTACCGCAAATCGAACTTTGTACCCAAACAAACGTTTCCCAAAAAAAATTGCAAGCAAAATTTAATTTTTTGTGTGCATTAAGTTGTCCTGGATAGACTATTATTGGATTATTTTTCTTTTTCGCAGAATAATTTTTTTTAAAAAACCTTAAAAACCCTTATATTTTAATGTATGCCTTGATCAATCTATGATAAGTTAAAATTTCAAATTTTAAAAGCAATCATCGTTGAAAACTTTTGTCTAAATTTAAAAGTTTGTTAATTTTGTGATAATGTTTGTGAAAGACAGATTTAAAAATTTTCAGGCCGCTTCCAATGCATTGTTAATGCGAGACGGTTAAACCTTTAGTTACTCTACGTTTGAGTAACCGAGGTTCTTGTCACTTGTGTTCGGCCACGAACACATCCCAAAAATTTTGAGAAATTAAATTTTTTAAAAGATCAATTCTTTTGGTTCATCGGAAAATGCTAGTCATACACTTTCCGTACAAAATTAATCACTAATCATAGATTTTTCATGCAATTTTCTGTAATCATTACTGATAAGATTTTTCGATGAACCCGGATGAGCTAAGTATAAATATGATATCGTAAGCCTGCTGGCTCTCTTTATTTGCTCAAAATTAGACTAAAAGTTGAAATTTTTTAACCAGTTTTCCTCGATACTGAACTTATTTTGGGCTTGACAAAAATTGCTCTCAATTTAGCAAAGTTTTATATTTTTTCATTCTTGCAATCACTTTACATGAAATTTAGTTTTTTTTCCAAGTTTTCATCAACCTTAATTTTTGTAAAAATATCAAACCATCAAAAGTCGGAAAAATTAACAAAACATATTGTGCTTCTCCATTTTCTGTAAAAATGGTTCGTTCTTCTCATTTTTGGTCTAATGTTCTGCAAAAGTACAAAATCTAAACAACCACCTTATAGTCGTTTTCTCCATTTTTGGCAAACATGAAACTAAAACATTTTTGGCAAACTACTTTCTCCAATTTTTAATTTTTTCAACACTTTTTGTAAGTTCAAAATAAAACAGCTGCAACAACCTTCACCATTTTTGATTTTTTTTTTTCATTTTTCACAAAATTCAAAATAAATTTGAAAAATAAAACAGCAGCTTGTAGCTGCCACTCGCAACTACCTTCTGATGGGCAAGATGGCCGCCTTCAGAGAAACAGACCCAGACGAGATGCAACGCAACTGCAGATTGAGGGCACTGTCCAAAGTCAGAGCCCAGTTCGGCCGAAACAACCCCGCCTGGGGCATGTATTACTCGTCCAGCTTCTACAGGCAAGCAGTTTTTAAAACCTCCAGCCAATTTTTCCCAGTTTCCAGGTCAAAAAATTACATGAACGGGTTCCCAGGAAAGTCTTCTTTTTTTAAAAAAATCTTTAAAAAAGCTGCATCAGCTAAGTTGCACTCAAAAAGGCAGATGTTAGAAAAATCCTGCCTGGTAGTACATGTATTATGCGTTTTCTACAGGCAAATATTGTTCCGAATTGTCTTTTTTTTCACATTTAATTCAAAAAAGCCATCGAAAATTTGCACATACGAAAAAATTAATCCTGGTGCATGTGTTATTGTCTAGTTCTTACAGGCCAGTCAACTGTCATCGGCTAAGTCGTATTTTTTTCCGAAGCCAATCCAAAAGTAGCATAGAAAAATTTCTTACTTCTGAAAAGATTTTTATTCGAAAAATCTCACGAACTAAAAAGTTTAAATCGCATCAAACTTTTGAAATTTCCTAAAGGCAGGTTTTCCAACAATCTCTCATGAAATACACACCAGTTTTACAGGAAAGTCCTGTTCCGAGCGAAGTCTTACTTTCAAAAAAAAAACTGAAATTTGCGTCGAAAAATTCACTGTTCTTAAAAAATCCCACACCTGGTGCATGTATGATTCCCACAGTTGCATAAGAGCAGCCAGGTTCTCAGCAAAGTGTTATTTTTTTATCAGAGACATCTAGAAAAAATCAATCCAAAAAATTCGCACTTCCAGAATACAATGTTTTTGAAAAAACGCCTGGTGCTGGTAACTTTCACCCAGTTACAAGCTAGTCGTGTCAGACTTCGTGTCTTTCAATATATGCATCGATAGGTTTTGATTTTTATTTATCAATTAAAGTTATGATTGACTATAGAATAAAATCTATAAAAAAAATCTAGCTAAAAACACAGAAAAGTGAGGGTTGCTCGTAATAGTAGAAAGCCTCGAATATTCTAACTGCCTTTTAACGTCTTCAAAGTAGTTTTCTAAGCCAGTATAAATCGAAATCAGCCGAAAACAAAGATGAAAACACCATAAAAATTGTTCATAATCAGAAACTTTTGAAAAGCATTCCCCACACGGTTCTTAAAGTACAAACTGATATATTTTGCATATAACAACGTAATAACTAAGTTAACTAGCATTCATCGACTAACTTTGAAACGACTTCTATGCTGGATTACTTTGCCGCTTACGCGTTATACAACGATATACATATACAAAAAAAAATAATTTTATATATCGAGCATTCTTCATCAATTTTGGCTGAATTGGCTATATTCAAGTTCGCAAAAAAATCATATGTAAATAGCTTTTTAAATTGGAGTTCAGGGCATCGAAATGTTTTTAATGGAAAAAAAATGTTCATCAAAAATGGCTAATAAAAATTCAAGATTCGTCGGCCAATGGAGCGCAACTCCTTCGAACTCTTATACAATTTTCCAAAAACTCCTTTCGATTTTTTTCTCAAACTGTATTGAATCTTACGAACAGCCAGTAAAAATCAAAATAAGTGTTCTAAGTTTCGAAATGTTGTCTGCTGGAAAATTTTGCTGTAAAAGTTGGTGTTTCAAAAGTTAGTTGTGGCAGCATTTGGTTCTTTACTTACTTATACGGCTTCAAACGAAAAATGAAAGACAACAATTTTCAGCCTTATTGAATAATGTGTTTTTTTACCAAAAATTTAGTGCGCTCGGTTTCCCGAGAATTTCAATCGTCAAAATCATAATCGTCAAAATTTGTGAAAAATTTATGTTCGCAACATTAGAAAATTGTGGTTTTTTACACAAAAATTAGTGCACTCGCTCTCCGGAGAATCGTAATCGTCAAAACAATATCGTCAAAACCTGGGACAAAACTATTTCCGCAATATTGGATAATGCGGTTTTTAGTTAAAACTATTCACCAAGAACTTAGTGCACTGGGTCTCCGGATAATCGCAATCGTCAGAATCATAATCGTTAAAATCTGCGACAAATTTATGTCCGCAACATTAGCCGAACTTAATTTATTACAATGTCCCAGTCGCCTAGTGGCGGACAAATTTTAGCTTAAAGCCCTGATTTCAATTGCCTACTTTGATATATTCGCAACTTCCAAATTACGAGGCCAAACTGTGCGCTGAATAGGCGCTCAATTTGATGCTAATAGGTCACGGTAAAACATAGAGAAGTCTAAAAATCTGTTCAAAAAGGTAACTGGATACCACTTACACATTTCCGAGCAATCTGCCCACTTAAACTTTAAACGTAAAATGTTTCGTCACATTAGATTTAGCTCGGGTTCCGCACAAAGAAAAAGGACTTTGCAAATAGAAGCGGATTCCGCAAAACTGTAAACGTCGGTATAATGAACATAACTTTCTTTGTGAATTACACAAAGTGCTGCAGATTCGGCAAAGATTGATATGGTTTCCGCAAAGTTGGCTGTTTTAGAGTGATTTTGAAACAATGTTTTGCAATTTGCTCGTGGCATTCAAAACAGCAAAGAAGATAACAGAAAAAAAACAAAGTCACAGATCCACGATCCACTAAAAATCGCAACTTGCTGCGGAATCTACTTACAATGCATAAAATAAACAGTTTGGCCTGTTCAATCCCTGAATCAGCGCCGAAAAAATTCAAAATTTTAATTGATTTCTAAGAAGTTTTGTTGCGTGTCTTGTTTTTGATAAAAAAAAGTCAAGTTTGCTAAAAGTCTGCAAAATGTTGAAAATGAAACAATTTTTTCCTACCTTGATTCATGCGTGTAGATAAAAAACACTACAGAAATAGAGTTTCCGAATAATAGCATTGTAATATCTCTGGGAACAAAAGTCATGTGGCAAACAACCTGCAGAAGCAAAAAACAGTTTTTATTTTTCTCCTAATACCAAAATAGGTTTCCTACGGTCTGTACAATTTGAAAAAAAAACAGTTTCAGAAATTCTTTTTGCTTAGCAGGTATATGGATTAAGCCACCTGACTTTTCATCTCATGGTTTTGAATTAGACTTTTTGCGAAGATTGCGTTTACGTGAAAAAAAATAGATGAAGGGTGAAAGGGTAAAGATGTGGAGGGGTGTAAATAGAAAACTAAAAGAAAATTATGAAATATCTGTGCTCGGGTTTTTTTTCTCCAGACAAATTTTGGCTTTTCAACTAGCCATTTTTGACGGAATTTATCATCCGAAAGGCATTTTTGTCTTGAGCTCAAATTAAAAAAGATCTTTCATCTGTGATCATTTGTCGTAAAGTTATTGGCGTTTACATATTGCCAATAGGGCCAATTTGAGTCACTTAACGAGAGATATATTTCGCGCTATAAATCTTTTTGCAATAACATTGTGTTTAGGAAGAACATACGAAGTGTGACGTTCTACTTGCTCTGTTATCTCACTCTAATTGTGACCTCTACAATCTTTTATATGTACTTGGGACTTTTGTGGAGCCAGATTAAAGTGCCCTAAACGAAATGGAATTGAAGACGATAACAAAATCATATCATAAAGGAAAAGAAGAAATCGCCAGTTTTTGATGGTCGTGCAAACTAAAAAAGGATCTATATTTATTGAATTAAATTTTTTGAAAATATGGCATAAGTTAGTTCTTACGATTATTTCAAGTCAGAATAACATTTATTTGAAACCCACATCTAAAAAGTAACAAACAGTGAAATATTTTACTTTTACTTTTTACTGTACTTAAGTTTAGAAGCAAAGTCGGTTAAATTGTGGCGGTATAGTTTTTAATTTATAATTTTATGTGAATGGGATATTCCTTTAATCTTTATGCGAACTTTTCCCAAAGTGCCTTCTTTTGATTCTGTTTTAAAACCAGCCTACTCACGTGATCAATGTTCGTGGATTGACCAATGAAGGAGCAGTTGAACAGATCCGGATTATGTTGGGTGGACACAAAGCGGATAAAGCAATCGAATGCTCCGGAGCGCAACCCAGGAATGTCATTGTACATAATATATTATGTCTCAACTCCCCCCAACCAAACACACCCTTTTTTGTTGAATTTCACATTCTCCCAAATTTGTAGAATTCTTGGAGCATCCCAGGAATGTCATTGTGCAGGGCTGCCACGTTGACCTAGAGATGACCTGGAGAATTTTTCGACCTAGAGATGACCTGGACGACCTGGAGAAAAATCTAATTTTTCAAACTTTTTTCTCAAGAGGTCGAAACAAGGGTAGTTAGACCTGAGAATTGGTACAAGCAATAAAAGAAATTGCTAATTTAGTTCATTTAATGAAAAAAATTGGAACTTTCCAAAATTTGGGGCGGGGGGTAGCTCGTTCAGTTGCGAAAAAAATGCGGAGGTCATGAGTGAACAAAAATTGTTTTGTGACCTGAAGTAATGTTAAGAAATGACCTGGAGGATCTGGAAAAATGACATTTCGGAACTGTGGCCACCCTGTACATGAGTTTTCATCGATTTCTCCATTTCTCCTAATTTTGCACCTGGCCACAGAGGTTTCAGGGCCCGTGGCTACCCTGTGCCCCTGGAGAAGCACCTGGACTCACAGTTTCAGAAACCCGTGGCAACCTTGTCGTAATTCAGTTTGTTTTGATAAACATTCTTCACTTTGAGCTATCACGAAGCTACATTTTGGTCCGCTGAACCGGAGACTACAATGAGTCTAAGCCACAAACAATTAGAGAGGAAGCAACATGCCCTCCGTAGAAATCTAGTGAGACCAGAGAATCAAGCAGAACAAGAAGTAACAGGTACAAATACTGTTACTCTTCAGAAAATATTGGCAAAACTACAGATGGAACTGCAAAGACTGACGACTGTTGATGATGCTGTGCTAGACGGTATCAACAATGAAGACGAACAAGACACGAAATATAAAGAAGTGTATGAGATACAGAAACAAGCAAGAGGAAGAATATTCGCAATTCAACAAAGAATCAATCGAATATCCTCACCACAAATCCGCGCAGATGCAATACCAGAAAACACCAGGGTTTCTCATGCCAACACTACAAACAAACTGCCACAATTGAATTTGCCTACATTCTCAGGGGAATACAAAGAGTGGGTCTCCTTTGAAGACTAATTCGAGACCGGTGTCCATTCAAACGAAAAACTCTCTGATGTACAGAAGCTTGTATATTTGAAAAGTTGCTTAAAGGGAGATGCCAAAAAGCTCATCAAGAATTTAGCGACTACTAGTAACAATTACTATATCGCTTGATCACTCCTAGCAGAAAGATACAAGGATGAAAGAATCATTCTCAGATCACTCCTCCAACAAATTTTCGAATTCAGAGCAATTCAGACAGAAAATGCATACCAACTCAGACACTCCATTCGACTTTCAATGAAGTAAGTCAGTCAATAAAAGCCATCGGTAGGAAAGTAGAAAACGATGCATGGTTCTACGCTCTCTTGTCAAAAGTGGATCCTGAGAGCCAGAAAGCTTGGGCAATGGAACAAAAGGGCTCCAATTGCCTCAAGTACACAGACTTGTTGGAATTTCTTGGTGCAAGGATACAATCCATTGAATCCTCAACTTGTTCACTAGAACAAAAAACGGCAAAGCACCAAGACGCCAAGCAGATTGACGTATCTGAGAAGCAAACAAAACATGTCTGTCCAACGCCTGGTTGCAACGAAACTCACAACTTGGAGTTGCAGCACATTTCGAGCAGCTAGTACTCGGGAAAGAAAAGACATTGTGAGCAAGTCACGATGTTGCTTCAATTGTTTGCGGATTGGTCATACGGTTGCAAATTGCACATCAGAGTCAAAGTGTAAACAATGCCAGAAGAAGCATCACTCATTTCTACACGATGACGTCAAAAACTCCAATGGGATGCAGATTACTACAATCGTTAGCAGAGCCAAGGACAAAGAACAAATAAGTGTGCCCCATTATAATGTCAACCTTTTGACACAAGACAACAATTTTCAAAATTGCTTTTATGTGGACAATTTTGTGGGCAGCGGTGATTCTCCAGACGTGCCCAATGCTATTTTGACTAGTTTCAATTCTGAATGTAGTCTAGAAAAGTTTGTGGTCAACTTAAGCCAAGTAGCAAATGATGAAGACATGGTCGGATCGGGTGGACCCGATACTTTTCTGCATCGCAATCGTTGCCGGATCATTTGTGCACAAAATCGTCCGGGTACTGCCAGTACTACGGATACCAAGAAGGACCTGGTCAAGTTTGGACCCGCAAAACTGGGTAAAGACGAGGACGGATCGGGTGGAACCGATACTTTTCTGAATCAGTATCGTTGCCCGATCATTCTGGAAAAAAATAGTTTGGGTAATGCCAGTACTTCAGATACTAGAGTGGGCCTATGTTGTGATTCTTACCATTTGTTTTATTTCACTAATTACTTTAAAGTATCTTAACTGGTTAATCTTGATTTGACCTTGCCATCTTCATTCTCTCCGACGGAGAGAATGACCGCTCATTTTCTTAATGTTTTAACTTAGAGATTAATTCACTTTTTAAACATATCTTATTTGTAACTAAGTAGAATTAACCGTAAGAAAGGAACATTTTATCATGGCGCAGTCAAACAGCAACGAATCAAACGTGAGAGGTATACCTTCATTTTGGCAGAACCACACAGTGGACCCACCAATTCCTTGGGAAGAGTGGAGCGATCTATTCCAGCTAGCAATAATCGCGAAAGAGAATATCGACATCGAAAATCTTTTGAATCCAACGGAACAATATCACCCACCTCCCCCAACATTGGAAAAGGAAAATCGGCCGGAAAACGAATCCGACGCTCAAAAAACATCACGCATCGAGAGGAATATTCAAGAACAAAAGAGATTCGATGATGAAGAAATGGCCTCAATAAAGTCAGAAACCAAGAAATTCAACGGCATGAGACTGGAATAGGCGGACAAAAAACTAAGATCCATACTTTATCTAGCCCTCGGAAACGAAAAAAAAAGAAAAAATTTGGCCAAAAGTTCACGAGAGTCAAAGTTCTACAAATTTCTTTCAAAGAATTTTGGGAAAATTTGTCCACAGCTTTTGTGAGAAAAACAAACATAACCTTCGAATGACACAAACTCCTAAACAGAAAACAGAGGGACAGAGAATCATTAGAACAATTCTGGGGGGCACTGGCAGAAATGGCAAAACGATGTGACATTCCCACAGGAGAAGATGAATGGATTAGGGATATTTTTATTAATAACATGAAGAATTCAGATATCCAATGGAAACTCCTCACGGAAACCTTACCACCACTAGAAGCCTTAAACGTAGCCCTGATTGACGAAAAAGGAATTACAAACCAAGATGACGAATACTTTTAAATCCAGCGGATATTCTTCCAACAAATCTTTTAATCATTTTAATGTAAAAAGAGAACCCACCCTAAACATTGAAAGAAATAACACATGTATGAAATGCGGCGGAAATTTTACAAAAGGACATCTAGCGGTTTGCCCTGCTAAAGATACAATATGTACGACTTGTAAATATCGAGGACATTTTACTAGATTCTGTAAATCACGCCGTAAAAATGTAAAAATTGTGGATAGTCAAATTGTAAATAATACAGATCATCATTATCCTTCGGAACAACCAGATGTACATATTGACCACGCTAATAGAGAATGCTGTGGAGTAATCAACGCATGGTCAGAGTCTGGACATAGCGATAACGATGATTACTCTGTATTAAACGTAACAACTATCTACGACGATCAAGGAAAGGAACTGAAGAAACTACTAAATATCGGCTTAGGAAACGAAAACCAAGTAATTCTCAATATACAGGTGGATTCAGCAAGCCCTGTAAGCTTCCTTAAACAGAATGTGTTACACGAGTTGAAACTACGAGACCCCTACGTGAAAATATATCCAGTGGATAAGGCTACCAAGGAACTCTATTGTGGATTTACGAACAATGCAATAAATATCACTGGAAAAGTAATTGTCCCAATTTTCTCAAATGGATGGTCCCACAAGGAATGTCACTTCTTCCTAACTCAAGGTCATGAAAGAAATATCTTGGGAAATGACAATTTACCAAAAGTCGGAATCGAAGTTTCACAAAAACAATACGCAACATTCACCAACAAGAGAACATGTAAGTCTATCAATTCAGTTACCTCACTTGACATAGATAATGAAATAGAAATGATTGGAAAAACCTTCAAACAACTATTCCTTTGGATTGGAAAAATAAAAAATCAAACAAAAATAACACACTTTCATGAACCATAACGCCAATTCAATTAAAAGGCAGGAGGGTCCCTTTACACTTACTGGATTCAGTAAAAACAGAATTATACAGGCTTAAATCCGAAGGACACATCAAAAAATTAGAAAACTGTGACAAGGACAGATTTATTAGTCCGATAGTTATTACTTGTAAAAAGACAAATCGATAAAGCTAGCCCTAGATTCAAAATTTATCAACAAACAAATCTACAAGAACAAATATCAGATGCCTAATATACACGAATTAGTTGATAACGTAGCGGCTCAAATTTCAAACAATTCCGTCGGAGAAGTATGGTTTACAAACCTAGACCTAAAGAACGCATATAGTCAACTTGCGCTGGACAATTTTACTAGCAGCCAATGCAATTTTAGTCTAGTCGGCGGAGATATAACAGGCACTTATCAATTTTTAACGGGTTTTTACGGACTCGGCGATATGCCACACGAGTTTCAGAGAGTCATGGACTCAACTTTGGGAAACATTCCTTTTACAAATTGTTACCTCGACGACATATTAGTCGCTTCCAAAGGAAGTTTTAACGATCACAAGAAAATCGTTTAAAAAATTTTATCAACGTTAGACACTTACAATTTCGCAGTTAAATGGTCAAAGTGCAAATTCTTCCAAAAAGAAATCGAATGGCTCGGTTTTAAAATATCGAAATCCGGAATTGCCCCACTATTCGATAAAACCAAAGCAATTAAAGATATTCCAATCTCAAAGAATCTAAAAGAACCAAGATCATTCTTCCGGTCAACTAATCAGTACATTAAATTTGTACCAAATTTAGCATCCCTCGGAAGCCCGCTTAGACCTCTTTTAAACAAGAAGTCAATTTTCCTTTGGAATGAAGATCACTCAAAAGCTTTTGTCAAGATTAAATCTGAAATAGTAAATCTTACCGAAAACACTCATTTCGACGTAAAAAAGCCCACGAGAGTAAAAACAGATGCTTCACATAATGGGTTGGGTGCATACCTTGAACAACTTCATGAGAAGGTTTGGAAAACAGTGTCATTTGCTTCAAGATTTTTAAATCCGCATGAATCCAAATTTTCAACAAACGAATTAGAGCTATTAGGAGTTGTATGGGCGGTCGAACATTACAAAAATTATCTCTACGGCTCTGAATTTGAAATTATCACCGACCACAAAGCTCTCCTTTCCGCTTTGTCACCAAATCACGGAAACAAAACATACCATAGCCGATTGACAAGATGGGTAGATCGTCTCCTACCATTCAATTTTACTATCAAACATTTAGCGGGAAAAGATATGGGTTTTACAGACTTAATTTCAAGAACTCCTTCGGGTGAAGCAATTCCCTCATCACATTACGACGAAGAATTTGTAGTTGCTACTACCAAAAAAAAATATAATGCACTCAATCCTTTGGATAATGAAAATCCATTACGTAATTCAATTAATTCGATTTCGGAAAATTCCCATTACACGAAATTACGAAATCACGTAATAATTACAGCATTGAATTTCGTCAACTCTTCCATTTCAATCTGCAATCAAAAACACTATAGAACAGAACTTTGTAACTCTAAATGTATTCCTTCGGATTTCTCAAACACTGATTTTACTAAAATTTCTCTATCAAATTCAGCCTTTATCTATTTTTTAATTCTTAACAGTAGCTTAATTAGTAATCCTTCGGATCTCAAACTTATAAATAGTGTAAATATGTCAAATAACCAAATTGTAGTAAATCCTTCCACTTCCGGGATACAGGTCTCTATCGATTTTCAAATTTCCTCAGAACACAAGAAGTTAGTAACTAAATTCCGAGAAAACCTCAAGTTACCTGAAAGACTTTTGGATTTAAATACATTATTCAATGCAAAATTGTTCGCTTTATTAACGGAAGACGATGAATTGCTAAACCTAATTGTGAAAACTCTACAGAAAAAAGTAAATAACATCAGCTCAAATTCCCGTTACTTACACCAATTTTCGAAAGACCTTCATGAATCCGACGGACTATTATATATGGATGGAAAATTGGTTATTCCGTTTACACTTAGAAACGCCGTTTTAAAAACCTTACATGAATCTCACCCTGGCCAATTCGGCATGAAATACTTGGCACAATACATTTGGTGGCCACACATATATCGACAAATTTACTTCCACGGGATTAATTGCACACAATGCACTCAAACCGGTAAGAATATAAAAAGCATCATACCAACTACACCAATTAGCGAGCTTCCGACCTTATTCGAACCTAATGAGGAAATAAATCTTGACTTTGCCGGCCCACTAGATAACAACTGGGGAAACAATAAATACATCTTATTGTGTATAGACCGTTTTTCAAAATTCCCTTCAGCAAAAATTACATCTTCAACGTCATCAAACACAGTAATCGAATTTCTTCAAGATTATTTCTATCTCGATGGGATTCCAAAATCTATTCGGGTCGACCACGCATCCTGCTTTACTAGTCAGGATTTTAAATTATTTTGCCATGCTCTTAATATCAAACTAATTTTTTGTACAGTTGGAGACCATCGTTCTAACGGTCTTGTAGAAAAACTTGTTCATACTGTAAAAATAAAATTATTAGCAATGTCATTGGATCAACAAAAACCTACATTACAAACCGCCATTTCGAAAATCATTTGGAATCTACGATCTTCCTTCCAATCTAAAATTAAATGCTCACCGTTCGAAATACACTTTAATAGAAAACCGAACACGATCTGGAAGCAATTGGCATCTAATAATTTATCCGGTGGATTTTTAGACAAAGGGAAGTCGATCGTAAGCAGAGAAAGGGCCCTCGACTGGAACGCTGACGATCGGATAGAGGACGGATACAAAGACTTCCTCATACCGAAAAAGAAGCAGTCACCATTGGAGAAAGGCTACGATTCAGATCTTCCTACTACTTCAAAACCTCCATCATCCCGAGTGCCCTTAAGCAGTCCGTTTAAAGGTAAATTACTACGGAAAACTAACGGAAGTATAAACGGAAACCTCTTCTATAAACAACTAGGCCAGAAAATAATAAACTCAACAAAATCCACGGTTAAATTATCCGACGGAAAAATTATTAGAAAGTCGGACATCGCCATTCCAAAGTCTAAATCCTCTACAATTCGTTCATTCAAAGGAAATATCTCCTTTCCTTTTTTCTCTAACGGTGATTTACAAGTAGGTCCAAGAAAGTCTTACAAACCGAAGACACAACAGACGCGGAAACCAGACTCTAAGACAGGAAGACACACAGAGTCGTTCACCCCGGTCACCACCAGATCTAGAGGAACAAACCAGCCTTCAAAATCCAACAAATCGAAGAAGAACCGAAATAAAGCCTCGACGTCGAATACTGGATATTTAGCAGGTGACGAATCCATGTTCATTCCGTCGGATACGTCGGACATTAGCGATTGGGAATGGATTGCGGGAGGTTTTCCATGTAGAGAAATGATAAGAAAACGCTTCATTTCAGATAACGACAATTTTTACAAAGAACCTACCTCATCATTAGACCCTAAAACATATCAAACTAATATAAAACCTGAGATTTTAGACGATCAACCTCAACTCTCAGACACAGCGGAATGCCCAATTAGTATAAAACCAGCACCTCAAACTACCTCACACCCACCCGACGAACCTTCTACGGCTACGACAACGGAGACCCCAAACATTCCTTCGGATTTGACAAAACCATTGGTAGGAGAAAAACCGGTCGATTTCCCAGTTTTCGAGATAGAGGACTCCTCCGATGAAATTGGAACCAGCGAGGAAAGACATCCTAAGGAAACTACTACCACCGGTAACGAACTTATTTTACGACGTTCAAGTCGAAATGTTGGTCGCCCACAGTTCTATGGTAAGCGATATTACATAGATATTATAGATGAGTTAGAAAACCAACCAGGCTCCGCTATTAACCCTATATCTCTGGACGAGGATGACAACTCGAGCTCCCCCACACAAACATTCAGAGAGAATCCCTTGGATAATCAGACACACATCTGCAACACATTACCGGAAGACAGTACACCGGATCTAGCATACACCCAATCTCCCGATCAATTCTCCATCGCCTCTACCGACGATTCTTTGAGAGATGCCGTGAACTGCTTTGAAAATTACATCGACTTAGATAGTGAAATTTTCAACGCCGAGCTAGAAAAATTCATGGAAGGGGACTGGTAAACTCAATCAAACTTTAAAACTCGCATTTAGCCATTTAATTTGTAGTACTGTTTCGTTTAAGTGCAATTAGAGCTTACCTAGCTGTAACTACGGATTACAATCCGCCGGATTTAGGAATTTTATTATCCTGTCTAATCCAGTAATTCCTTCGGAGCACTAAAATTACATTTGTTTCACCGTGCAGTATTTAAATTTTCATTTTGTCGGACTTCTCGAGAGGGAGAAAAAGGGTTAGATAACATGTTAGGTATCATGGCGCTTAGTACTTTGATTTTTTTTCCCACTTAGGGGAATGTAGTGATTCTTACCATTTGTTTTATTTCACTAATTACTTTAAAGTATCTTAACTGGTTAATCTTGATTTGACCTTGCTATCTTCATTCTCTCCGACGGAGAGAATGACCGCTCATTTTCTTAATGTTTTAACTTAGAGATTAATTCACTTTTTAAACATATCTTATTTGTAACTAAGTAGAATTAACCGTAACAAAGGAACATTTTATCAGCCTGGTCAACTTTGGACCTCCAAAATGCGGTGAAGACGTGGACCGATGGGGCTGAACAATTACTTTTCTGGGTCGTTATCGTTGCCCGATTAATTGTGCAAAAAATGTCCGAGTTCAATCAGAACTTTGAAATTACAACAAAAAGTCCTCAGCTGGTCAACTTCAGCCATCCAATAGAAGTGGAAGATGTGGAGCTAGAACCGCGGAGTAAAGTTTTTCTGGCTCGTAATCCGTGCCCAATTAACCTGCAAAAGAATGAACTGGCCGCTGCAATCTTTCACACATGTGGTCATTTTCCGATGGCAATTACAACACCTTCCCGACAGATAACTACAATTGTTAGCAAACAACATGAATCGCGTTATTCTGTTTATTGAATTGCCCCCCTTTATTGCCCCCAGGGGGAAGGCCCCTTTTATTTACAATTGGAATCACCAGCAAATATATTTTCTCAAAGGTAAACCTGAGAATTCATCATAGATAAGAACGCCGTTCCCCCACCGCTCAAAAAAGACTGTTTTCCTTAAATGTGTTTCTCAAACAAAGAGTAAGTGTAATTTTCGTTCATGTTATTTCAAACAAATGACATTCCTGTTTGGCTCTAGTGTTAAACTGGCTATTCACTCTGTCAAAGCTTCCGGCACGGTCGTACTAGTTGGCATGGGACCTTACGATGAAATCAAGATCCCTGTGATGACCATGTCTACAAGAGAGATCGATATTAGAGGCATTTTCCGATACGCTAATTGTTATCCGGCTGCTTTGGAACTTGTGAAATCAGGCAGGAGCGGTTCAAGGATACTGATGTTCACGGAGTCAGGTTATCCGGAGTATTATACAGGGTGGCCACGATGTCAGTGCCTGGCATGAGATTTCATGAGTGGCCACCCTATAAAAGTTTCAGGGTAAATTCGGAAACCGTTCGTAATATATATTTTTTAATTTACTTTTCGTCTTCGTTTTGATCTTGATTGCCTGGTTTTGGAACTTCCGAGAAATTCTAAAACTTTTGCTTTCTGTCCAGAAATTTAAGTTAAATGGTTTTTTGGGCGCGTCCAAACGTTTCTGTAACTTTTTTTTGGTTTTAGAATATTTTTTTATAAGCCATTAATATTCAATTCAAAATTCCGGGAAAAAAGTTAGTGAAATAGTCATCTTTTTTCATGTAAAAAGTTTCGAAAATGGTCAATTATTTGTGAACCGCCCCTGAAATCAGGAAAAGTGGATATCAAGAAATTGGTGACTCATAGGTTCCCTATTGAGAAGACAGTGGAAGCCTTTGAGACAACTCTGAGAGGGGAGGGCATCAAAATCGTCATCAATTGCTGATTGGGCGACGTCTCATTGGAGGCCAGTATACGAATTGTCTATCGGAACCTTCATAGAAAAACTGATTGTCTAATGCTTTATTTATGTTTTAAGATATCAAACGCATTACGTGACGCATAGAGAGATTATATATAAAAATTTATATTTTAATTGAAGTTTTTCTTAACGATGAAATGATTCATTTCATTGTCTATTTTTCACAAATTAAAGTAAAATTGTATGATATTGTTTGACATCTTTAATTTTTTTTTCCAGACTTTGTTTTCATGTAGCACGCATACCTGGCTCAAAGATTTCCCATGCTGCTTTTATACTAATTTATTTATTTACACAGACTTTAATTTCGCAATTAAAAGTATTCTCAGATGAACTCTGAATAAAGTAAAGCTCTTCTTCATAAAACTCGTCGTCTTCTCCTCCAGAACAAAAAAAATACCCAAGGTTACCAAAATGTAGTATATTTCACGCTTCGACATGAATGTTAACCGTTGTTTGTCTTGATGAAATATCGCGTTCTCGTTAAAATTGTCAATGACTTTTTTCGTGACCTATCTCCCGTGTGTTCAATCACTTCGTGAAAGGTCATAGGTTGAGAGTATGCTGACGAAGACTGAATTAAGTTAGCTCTCCATGAAGGTTAGAAAACATCCAGTAAAACGTTTTATTCCGCAATGTCTTCGCGAATATGGACCCTACCGTATCGTGAAAAATTTAAAATACCGAGGTAAAGACTTACTGTGTGAGATGATATTTGACAATAAAAGGTTTGAAAAAATTCAAAACTTACCATTTAAATATTTTATACCGGGTACATTTTATTGATCCCTGTATTGCAACTAAATATTGTGAAAATTTTTTCGACGACTTTTCCATAAGCGATCATAAACTGTTCTAAAAGTTCTTTTTTACTTCGGCAAAAAATGAGGGTGAACTATTGGAATTGGTGCTTGGAAGCTGTATAATCTTATAAAACGTGCCAAAATACTGTGTGCTGAATATAAAACTGGTTGCATCAAAGCTATAGGAAAAATTAATCATTTAAATGTTTTTTTTACCTTGAAATTACCCAAATTGAACGGATTTAAAAGAGTTTTTCGAAGGAAAGAACAATTGCACCGAAAATGTAAGAGTACCATCGGAAAAATATGGTACGCACATATACTTTCGACGGTACCCTCACATTTCCGTGTAGACAAACCTTTACATTTATATATAAAGTGTCCAAAACAAGCCCATGGTCAAACTATACTAAGGTTTGAAGCCAGAAAACATGGTCTCGAAAAAAGGGGAAAGAACACAAAATAAAGCTTTTCCCTTAAATCCGTATGATCCTGTAAATTATGCCAAAAAACTTTAAAGATTGCGTTGAATACGAAAAAAAACATATTGTGAATTTGTATCAATCCTGTTGTTCACACTGAAGAAAGAGCAACCGCGGGGAACACGATTGGAACCAACGGAACTCCTCTATCTGAGGACTGGAAAAAAACAGTTGATCCTCTGATTTCCTCAATTCTTACAGAATTCGGAAATAATTATTACTAATTAGTAACGTACCTGCAACGAATTGTTGATTACGTACTGCTTGCTACGGAATACGGACAAAATCCCCCCGGACAAATATCCCCGGACACAATTCTCCTCGCACCCACCCCCCCCCCCCCGGATAAAATCCCGTCCGACCTGGACAAAAACCCCTTTCAAATTCTTCGTGATTATGGTGAAAGTCAATACACCTCGCGAAGCGCGCTGAAGGGGCTAAACGATTGAGGACGAGCACCCTTGCGGCGGGAGAACGACGTCAGAGGATTGGACACTGAAGGGGCTAAACGATTGAGGACGAGCACCCTTGCGGCGGGAGATCGACGTCAGAGGATTGGACACTGAAGGGGGTAAACGATTGAGGACGAGCACCCTTGCGGCGGGAGAACGACGTCAGAGGATTGGACACTGAAGGGGCTAAACGATTGAGGACGAGCACCCTTGCGGCGGGAGAACGACGTCAGAGGATTGGACACTGAAGGGGCTAAACGATTGAGGACGAGCACCCTTGCGGCGGGAGAACGACGTCAGAGGATTGGACACTGAAGGGGCTAAACGATTGAGGACGAGCACCCTTGCGGCGGGAGAACGACGTCAGAGGATTGGACACTGAAGGAGCTAAACGATTGAGGACGAGCACCCTTGCGGCGGGAGAACGACGTCAGAGGATTGGACACTGAAGGGGCTAAACGATTGAGGACGAGCACCCTTGCGGCGGGAGAACGACGTCAGAGGATTGGACACTGAAGGGGCTAAACGATTGAGGACGAGCACCCTTGCGGCGGGAGAACGACGTCAGAGGATTGGACACTGAAGGGGCTAAACGATTGAGGACGAGCACCCTTGCGGCGGGAGAACGACGTCAGAGGATTGGACACTGAAGGGGCTAAACGATTGAGGACGAGCACCCTTGCGGCGTGAGAACGACGTCAGAGGATTGGACACTGAAGGGGCTAAACGATTGAGGACGAGCACCCTTGCGGCGGGAGAACGACGTCAGAGGATTGGACACTGAAGGAGCTAAACGATTGAGGACGAGCACCCTTGCGGCGGGAGAACGACGTCAGAGGATTGGACACTGAAGGGGCTAAACGATTGAGGACGAGCACCCTTGCGGCGGGAGAACGACGTCAGAGGATTGGACACTGAAGGGGCTAAACGATTGAGGACGAGCACCCTTGCGGCGGGAGAACGACGTCAGAGGATTGGACACTGAAGGGGCTAAACGATTGAGGACGAGCACCCTTGCGGCGGGAGAACGACGTCAGAGGATTGGACACTGAAGGGGCTAAACGATTGAGGACGAGCAACCTTGCGGCGGGAGAACGACGTCAGAGGATTGGACACTGAAGGGGCTAAACGATTGAGGACGAGCACCCTTGCGGCGGGAGAACGACGTCAGAGGATTGGACACTGAAGGGGCTAAACGATTGAGGACGAGCACCCTTGCGGCGGGAGAACGACGTCAGAGGATTGGACACTGAAGGGGCTAAACGATTGAGGACGAGCACCCTTGCGGCGGGAGAACGACGTCAGAGGATTGGACACTGAAGGGGATTTTGTCCGGGTGTGGGGGGATTGTGTGCGGAGGGATTTTGTCCGGTGGATTTCGTTCCGGGGATATTGTCCGGGATTCGCTGGCTACACAGTTCCGACCAGGGCCTGTCCATAAATAATTGCAATATATATATTTGTTTCAATATGAATTGAATTTTTCTGGAAATATACAATAAATAATGCAAAATTGTTTATATTTTTACAATGAAAATATGGATTTAGTCTCCATCACGTTTTTTCCGACCATTTTTTACTATTGTCACAGTTATCAAACGACTAGTGCTTCGGATTATGGAAGCACTTGATGCAATCCCGCACATCTTTGCACAATTTTGAACGTTTTTTGGCAAATTTTATACGGTTATATGGCTTTACGGGAAAATATCTTGGAGTTTTTTTGACAAAATAGCGTCATTTTATTTGATTTTGGGATTACTTGAGAATCTCCTCATTCATCTTTGCAATGGTACTATTATAATGTTGATGAAATTGTTTTTTTCCTCGGAAAAACGTGTCTTTTTCGCCCCATTTTGATAGTTTTTAAGTAAAAATTTAGAAAATTGTATCTAAGTGACCAACTAGTATTGCTATTGGCTTTGAGTCATGACTCTTTAGTCAGTACATTTCTTTACAGTTTTATGGAATGATTTATAGGATTATGCAGCTTTGGAGGTTAACATCTTATCGTTTTTCATCAAAAAGTCTATTTTAAACCAGTTTTTAAAAGTACAGCTTATTGCTTTATTGATCAAAAACTACTTAAAGAAATGCAGCGAATCATAGTCTCAATCACGTTTTTTCCAACCAGTTTTGGGTAAAAACACAAACATGTTTCTAAGCAAAATTCTGAGCGATAGTTCAGATGAAATAATATAGTATGTCAAAAGACTAAAAAAACGGGTGAACAAATAGAAAACGCTTTAATCCTTTCACTTGTTCAAAGTTCATTTCACTTACACAACGAATTTTCGATTTGCATTCAATCGTTCTAAAATTACAAACGGTCTCATTCGTCCTAAAATTTTCCTAAAAACTCCACGAAGCCGTTGGGAACGATTATGCAGGGTAATGTCTGTCGGCTCCCCACAGACTGTGTTGGAGGCTGTTCTACATTTATTTCGCACTATTGGAGCCCTATTATAATCGTTTTGAGACAATTACACATGTTGTTCAGTTAGGGTGGGGGTCTTTGTTGGGGATGCTACTAGGACAAACCCAAAAACCCAGACAGAAGTCGCGAACACAAACTTTGTATTATAGTTTGAAACTAATTTTTCGCTTCGCTCAAATTCGTAAAGAGAGTTTCCAGGCAATTACGACGGGGTACCTGTGATCAGGGGTAAAAAAATGTTATTTAAATAATTGGCAATGAATAAATATAAAGAATTTGTTTCGTAGATTGAAAAATGCAAATAATTTATTTTTCTCATACAATAATCGTAAAGTGACAGACAATTATTTCAGTTTCTTTGGTCTCCAGTTTCAAATGGGTAAAACCTACTTCGAAATTGTGTTGAAAGACTGTTTATTACCGCAAAGGCTGTCCATAAAGATTACAGAAAAAGTTCGAGTCCAATCAACTTGGAGGCACAGATGTCCTTGCAAAAACAAACAAGAAATATTGGGACAAATTGACTTTTTCCGAAAAAATGGGTTTCATTCACAATAATTGATGATAATTAACAACAATTTATTCTTGAGAACAATCTTTTTTTTTCTGTATAGAGCAATACAAGTATTTTCATTTAAGGTAACAATAATTATACATTACATTATTTTACACCCCTGCCTGTGATTTTGAACAAGCCGTTTTAGTTTGGGACCGCGAAAAAGGGAGATTCTATCGCTACAAATTAAAACCGTCGGATACAAGTAAAAAAAAATTTTTTTGAAGTGTTTACTCTTCGTGTTCTTAATTTAGCAATCTGTAACTTAATAATAGATTATCTATATATTTTTTTTTCAAGAAAAACATATTTTTCATGACTCAGTAAGACTAATAAGACCCAAATTTGGGTCACGTTGGGAGACGAATTGTCAACAAGAGCCTAAAATACAGTATTTTATTCTCGATATTTCCCCCTCGTTTATTACAAAAAATTATGTTTTGGAAGCCATATCACGTAAAAGTATGTAAAAGACATGTAGCAAAGTGCATGTGATACTTGAATAAAGCCGGTTTAATCACACACAAGTTACTTGGCATAAAAACACAATGTGGCCGCGGGATAATTAACTCAGCAATCTTCACAAACGCTTGACTTGACACACAACAATTGAACAAAGGAGTTGAGAGGCGTGTTTTTCGTGACGTTTATCAATTCAGCCTCGATCTGTGAAGTTATATATGCTTTAAGTTTATGTCTGCTGGTGAAGTGTAAGAGCCAGATTAGCTACTGAGATATCGAGCTACCAATTTAATGTTAAATAGAAGTTTCTAATCAATACCCTGAGACGAATAAACCAACCAACTAGTTAATAATTATAGTAACTAACATTAGCCATAAAAGTAGCAACTAACCTGCTGGCTTCATAGTTCCGACCAGGGCCGGGGTGGATTTAGTGGGGAGGAACTGTGTCTAGTGATTTGCTAGGAAAGCAGTTCCGACCAGGGCCAGTCAATAAATAATTGCAATATAATTTTTGGGTTCCAAAAATTATTGCATTTTATTGAAAACGAACAATAAATATTGCACTAAAGCAATTATTGATTCAATTTTTACGATGAAAAAATGCAGTTTCAAAACTTGAACTATTATATTTAAGTCCAAAAGAAAATTTCTAGAAAAAAGTGGCGACGAATCATAGTCTCCACCAGGTTTTTTCCCGACCATATTCAGTATAAACACGAACGTTCGAACTTGTCCGATGTACAAACATTCCGACCATTGGAAAACCAGCGTGAATTGACACCCTCAACCACAACCATGCCTAACCTCAATGACAAACTTTTTGCTATGGCTTCGAATCAAAATTTTTTTGGCACATATGTTCAGTTTTTGGCAAAACTTATAGGATTATACGGCTTTAGGGGAAATCATCACTACGTTTTTCATGAAAACAATAGCTGCTTATTCTTTTCAGCTGTTGTTTTCTCTTTTTCCTAGCCTTCAATGTCTATACGGTCGTAAAATTTGTAATTTTTTTCAAATTTGAAGATAAAATATTTCAACCAATGTCAATCAGAGGGCAATGGCAAATCGTTTCCTGATATTGCAATGAAATTATCCTTCTAATTTTTTTAATGCCAAGAAACAAGATTTCCTTTTGTCGATGTTTATATTGCTGCATCACGGAGATCGTTTGGCGAGCAATAAGTTTTTCTTGGCTCTGCTCGTCATTTTGTCAGTTCCGAATTCTGTAAAATCAGAGGATCAACTGTTTTTTTTCCAGTCCTCAGATGGAGGAGTTCCGTTGGTTCCACTCGTGTTCCCCGCGGTTGCTCTTTTTTCAGTGTGAACAACAGGATAAATACAAATTCACATTATGTTTTTTTTCGTATTCAACCCGATCTTACAGAAACAATGATTTTTCGAGGTTTCAGGAAACAATTGTCTGCCGTCTTCCGGAAGAAATTGTTCGTAGAACGTTTAAAGCCTTTCTACATCGGCGGAATTTGCCTGTAAAGTTGTTCAAAAAAACGTCTGCGGTAGTTCGTTAGTTTCAGAGTCCGAGGAATCCGTCACCCAACTGAAAAAAGTGAATGTTATTTGCAAACTTCGCGCATAGAGGAAAAGTTACGAATTCGCAGACATATAGAAACGTTCAATTCTATCGCACATTTATATATCGAACTGAACATTGTATTGCATTTATGCATTATTTCAACCACTTTTTGCGTCAAACATTATATAAAGAAGTCAAATATCTAATGATAGCTCTTAACTGAACCCATTGTTCGAATTTAACCGTTTTGAGCAATAATAGTTGACGCTAGCGTCCGAATGAGCTCGATCCTCCCAAAAACAGACAAAAAGACAAATGTAGCAGAAACTAATTTAACTCTTTATATACAAAATACTGTACAAGTACTAAATAGAACAAATTTACAAGTGAGCAGGAGAATATGTTATTTGCTAGGCAAAAATGAGTTCAGGCTTTGCGAGATCATGAAAATGTCAGCAAGAGACCGCTGTTGTTTCCCAATATGGGTTATGGGAAGGCGTGTCTCGATTGGTTGAGAAATGGTCAAAGAAATCTGCAAAAACTAGAAGACTGCCGTGTTCTGGTGGCCGAGACAGATTCATCCGATTGTCCAACAGCTCCAACAACGGTCGATTGAGCAGTCTCCTCTGCAAAAGAACTTCCAGCTATATATAGTTATATATAACTTAAGTTATACAGGGTTCCCGGGTTGACCAAAACTTCTTATCATACAATTTCCATATATGAGAAACTTCTTGTCATACAATTTCATACAATTCCATACGTACAGAAAATTGTATGAAAACTCTATGATAAGCATTTTTCCATATATGAAAATTGTATGATAGGCGTTTTCCCATAAACCAAAAATTTTGATTTTTTTCTTTCTAAATTTAGTTTCTGAAAATTTTTTGGTTGTAGTTGCAACCGAACACAAGTGACAAAGACCTTGGTTACTCAAAACACCAAAGGTTGGACGGTCTTGCATTTACAATGCATAGAAAACGACCTGAATTTGGCTGTCTTTCACAATTGATATAACAAAAGTAACAAACTTATATTTTTTGGCAAAATTTTTTAATGATGATTATATTAAATTTTTGAATTTTCAAATTATCAGACATTGATCAAGGCGTACATTAACACCCCATACAAAAGAAAGAGGAATTTTCAGCGTTTTTGAAAAAAAAAAATTCAGTGAAAAAAAAATAAAAGCCAATTTTATCGTATCCAGGACTACGTTATGCACACAAAATATTAAATTTTGCATGCAAATTTTTTTTTTCGAAAAATGTTGGTTTGCGTACGAAAATCGATTTGCGGTTGAAAAAAAAACAAAAAAATTTTTGGGCCAAATTTTCAAAATTAATTGAAAAATTTTTTGTGTCGCCATCAAAAAAATGCCAGTCATACAATTTCCATATATGGGAATTTTATGATAAGCATTTTTTTCAAAAAACGAAAACCTCCGTTTTTTATCACCAGATTGTTTTTTTTTAGAATCAAACAGCCACAGAAATGAGTTTATACCAGTTTTCAACCATTTTTAGAAATTGTATGAAAATTGTATGAAAGCATTTTCCCACACACTTGATGTATGGAATTGTATGATAAGCATTTTCGGTGTATGGAGGTCAACCCGGGTTGTTAGAGTTAGGGTTAGGTTTGTTTCAAACGATAAAAAAACATGTTTTAAACACGATTGAAAAAAAAAACATGTTTTGTTCCCTAAGAATGGCAGAACTAAAGGAGCTAAGGGTTTTTCCATACGTTTTTGTACAGTTGCATGGCAGTTTTACAATTTCAAAAGCTAGTTTCATACCAAAATTAGCGGTATATTACGCAAATCTCTTTTTAAAGATACTTTGGGCAAAAACGGATGGTGGATTTCCTGTTATCTGCGATTCTGTGGACTCCTTTTCGGACGAATGGTCAAGTATATTTACTAAGCGTTTATTGCTGGTTAAATGCTTAGTAATTTTATCCTAAATTATAAGTCTCACCTTAGATCGTCAAATTGTCTTGACAAAAAGTAGAGTAGAAAAAATAGTTAGAAAAGGTATGAATTAATTAGTTGGTTAAATACAAAGCACTGGGTTATTAGATTATATAAATGAATCGAACAGCTTAAAGAAATATACCTATGAGGGGAGGTTGAGCTAATCTTATTTTGTTCATCAATATTTTATCTTCTTACTAAGGTCGGTGGCTGAGTAGAATGTATTGTTGCCCTTGATTTTGTCCAAGTCAGCGCTTCTGGTTGGGTCGTCTGAATCGTCTTGCCGTCGTACTTGAGGTAGTTGTAGTCCAGACTTCCTCGGTTGTGCGAATTCGAGTGTCTCGATTTATAATTTTTCAAAAGTTAAAATGAGAATTTATTCTCTTTTTATAAGTGAAAAGGGCTAGATTAATTTCAGTGTTATGGCAGAAAAGAAAAATTATTTATTTTTAAAAGATCTGGCTGGAGAAAAACTGACTAGCTGCTTACTGAGCAAAATGAAACACTGAAGATTTCAGGCCAGTCCTTTTGCTCGTAAGCATAAACCGGCGGCTGATTCAATCTTTAATTATTCAGGTTTCACCTGCTCCTTTGTTCTCCCTTTCTTATAAGGGAATTTTCAACTAGTTTTTATTTGATTTTTTCAAATCAAATATCTTCAACTTATTAGTCCTCTTTGAAGAAAAAAGCCTTCAGTTTGTCTGATTAAAAATTCATATTACTTTCTCTGATGCATCATATTGCAGGTGCATCTATGCTAAATCAAAGCAAGGAGAATTTTAGTGCAGCCGGCAAGACTGCTAAATATTTATCCAGTTTGTTTCAAGTTAAGTTAAAAGGGATGTATTAATAATCGCCGCCCTTTTAAAATATTGAGCATGAAAAAATGAGAAAAATTGGACAAGTATTTAAAAAGGAGTGGATTTTCAAAACAAGATTTTATAGTCCTAATAAGAGTAAATCAGTCAATATCTGATTTAGTGAAAAGAGGCTTTAATTTAAATGGCACGCTCCAATTTAGAATTGGGTCGTTAAATAAACAATTAAGACAATGGTCTTTTGTGTGTGTAGTATTTCGCAATACTACAACTCACCCCTTTTTTTAGAAAATTAAGCTGTTCGATTCTTACAGTTACCATGGTGAAAATTTAAACACTTTGAAGGTTAAATACTATAGTTATAAAATTTAAAGAGAACATCAAATGAAAAAGTTATGAAGAAAAGTTAGGCTATATTTAGAGCTTCCTTCCGGCTTCTAGCTCCATGTTGTATGATTTGAGGATCGCTATCTTCCTCTGTGAAGCCTCGAGTTTTTGTTGCAGTTTTACTATTTTCTTCTTTTTTATTTTGTTTTTGAGTCGTAGTCTGCTCATTCCGTCCGTCAGTTCTTGGATGTCGTCCTGTTGTTCCTGTCTGTTTTTTCCATGGTTCGGAAAAGCAGTTATTCCCTCAAACGGGATTGTGACTTGCGTGCCTCCTGCCTTGAGGATGTAGCCGTGTTCCTCCCTCTTCTTTAATTTCCAGAAGTTGTTTTCGTTCTTTATAACAACTTCTGGCTCGGTTATGAAGTCAATAGGCATCATCGCCTTTTCCTTTGTCGTTGAGTTTACGACTTCAATGAACGATGGCAGATTCCATCTGTTGTAATTTTCCTTTATTGAGTACTTTAAACTCGTTATATATTTTGGATTTTCCGTATCCAATTTGGTTTCCCTGCACTTCTGCAGTTCCAATCTTTGGGTTAAACTGGGAAAATTGCGAGGGTTCTTATTCAACCCGTCGTCCATTGACAAAGATTGAACTGCTACCGGTTTCCGTTGTTTTTTGTTCCTGAGAGGCAGCTTTCTTTTAAATTCCTCTGGTGCAGGGTCTGCATTTCTGCAGTTCCAGTTTAAAATTGGGTCGTATTCCATTTTGCTAAACATCAATATAAAATGACCAAATATTCAAAATCCCGAATTACATTCGGATATTAAGGCTAATTATCAAATGTTTGAAAAATGAAGGACAAAGTGTAAAATTGTATATATATATATATAAAAAGTGGAAAAGATAATCTTGTGGTTTCACACAAACCCACCACGGAAAACAAATGAAGAAAAACGATCATGGTGTTTATTAACCACAGGAATAAAGCACTTTACAACACTGAGTTAAGCTCAGATATAAACTTATGTAGTTAAAGGAAAAAATGGAAATTTGGGCATTAATTAACCCCTAATCTTAAATGTATGTCCACCTGGGGTCATCCACAGGCTTACCATGGGGTCCCCTTTTATAGGTAAAAGGGACTAGAAAAAACCGGGGGGGGGGGGGTAAATAGTATATAGTAAGGCATGTGTAAAAGAGATTTTAGTGTTAATTGTTATTTAAAAAGATTTATAATTTATGAGCTGATTACTGAAGTCTTGAGATCTTACCAAATGTAGGAAGGTAGAGGAGTCGTAAATGGATATAGTAAAGTGTTGAGGATTAATTCCAGGGGTCGGAAAAATCACAAGGGATGTGGCATAAAGGACAAAATTGTGCCGTATTAGGGAGGCATCTTGTACAAATAATGATACCTTGATGGCAATCAGTAAGATGTTGATTGCTTGCCATACATTGGGTTTGGGTATTTCCCCAATTTGCGCTTTTAATCATTTTTTCGCATAAACAACAAGGAGAATAATATTAAAGTGATTGGGTATAATTTGGGACTTGGCAAATGGGGCATAAAATTTGTCCATATTTAGAAAAATGGGCTACAATTTGCTCATGACAGTCTATACAGATGAAGTGCACTGGATGATGTGGCTCGTTATTATGTTGTTTCTTAAATTTGGATTTTGGTAAGTAAGTGGGTTGTTGAATTGTTTTTTGGAAGTACTGTAAAATGGGTTGAGAAACATAAAGAAAATTTTGAAAATAAAAATATCAAGCTTGAAAAATTTTACATACAAAAGCTGGTAAGGTTAGTTGAACCATTTTTAAGAAAGGAAAGATTAAATAATAAGTCGATTGGAGGTTTGGAAATTGATGTCGATAACATCTTCGTCATTCTTGAAGGCATTTATGATAATATTAAAAAATCTACTGCTGCTTTTGACTGTAAGTTTTTCTTCATCGTGGAAGCCAGGACTATAACGTTGGCAAAAAATATCCAACTGCTGTTGATCGGGATGAATATAAATGCGATTTGTGCGCGCTTGGTAACCGTCAACTTGGACGAGGAGATTATAATCAAGGACAAAATCAATGTCCATTACCAAGCAGAACATTTTGCGACTTCCTAAACAAACAGCATAATTGTTTATTCATTTTTTATTGCCTTTACAAGTCAGACATTTGTTAATTTGTTCGAAATTTAGTACGTGAACATCCTGGCGGCATATTGGGCATAAGAATTTGTCAAAATTCAAGTTCGTTTTGGATTTTAGAGTCATGAAGCATACATTACAAATAAAATGAAAGGGTTGTGGATACTTTCTTTTGTGAAGTTTTCTTAATTGAAGGGTTGTTTTCAATTTTAGACACCCAGGGCATTCGTTTGCCATTGTATAAAAAGAATTTATGCCCAAAACTCATCAAAGGCAATTTTGGAAAAACAGATAGGGCAGATGTTTTTGCATTTCTCAATGCAGTTATTGCATACAGTAATATAAGGGTGCTTAACTATCATATGTTCACCCTTTCGTTTGTTTCTGGATAACACTAATTGGTTGCAGATATTACAGACATCGTATTCTGTCATATTAATTACATGAATAATCTGCCTGCAAATGGGGCAAGGAATTTTTGCGAATGGTGTACTAGCTCTTAGCTTGAGTTTATTATAACAATTAACGCAAACTAAATGTGGTGGTTGTGGAGGTAAATTTTTATATAATTTTTTCATTTGATCGCAAATTTCCAAACATATAGGACATTCAGTTGTCATTCTCACTGCTCATTCAATCTGGTCTAGATCGCAGGGAATGGGAAATGTTAGGCTATTTGCAAGACATAGTATTAAATGCCAGTATTTATTGCTTGGTTTAATAATGGTGCTGTGTAGTTCGCCATTATAAAGCGTTTCGAAATGAATTATAAAAATGGGGATTATTTTGAAGTTTTCTGCTAGAATGAAGGAGCGTTGGAAACCTTTAATTTGGACAAAGGTTCCTTCGTAAAAAATTATCATTCTAGTCTAGGGTACAATGTTCACCTTCAATATTGGTAGGACAAGACTCTGGGTGATCAGATACAAAAAGAAAGAATGGCCAATATCGGGAAGTGGGGTAAATACTAAGTTCCTCAAAAGTACCTGTTTCGATGTATCGAACGTTAACTATCATGTAAACTTGTAAGTGTGGTTGTAATTCAAATGTTTTCTTTATATGAATAACTGAAACTGGTTGGTCGTTGATATTAAACATCATTTTTCTAATTAGAGAAAATAGGTGGATTTAGAAAAAATTCTGCATTTGTGTCAAAAGCAAGAAAATGACTTAATTCAAGGAAATTAGGGTGATTTCCTGGAACTGTGATTGTAGTTAATATACTGGAGTTAACCTTACTTACATGTAAAAGATAAAAGTTAGTGAGATTAGTGAGATTAGTTCTCCAATTAGTGAGAAACGTAGGTTTGGTAACCGGATAAATAGATTACGTGAGGTTAGTGAGATCATTTGAATGGAAATCGCTTATGTCTTTTGGCAGATGACTTAAGCAAGTATTCGACAAAACTAAGAAAAAATTCCAATATGGCGAGTTGTGGAAGACTTCAATTGTTCCGTCTTCCCACGTGTTACAATAATCGAAATATAAAATAAGTTTTGGACAATATGAACCGTTACACGCGTCGAAGGATTTTTCTATTTGGTAAAAGAGTACGTGACGATTGTTGTGTTTAAATAACATGGGTTTATATTTAATTATTTTTCTCACAAAAAATAATTTCTTCACAAGCAGTTTCGATTATGGCTGAGTTTTTATACTTTAAGATGTGAAGAATATCTTTGTAACTAGGATTGGTTTCCGTTCACGATAATATCGTAATTTTGATTATGGTGAAAGTCGATGATAATTAAGTGTAGATGGTTATCAATTGCTACGGATGGTAAAATTGCTGTTGTGACTCGGGAATAGAATTTCTTCGGGAAATGAGGACAAGATATGATTAAGCACAAATTTTGATTTAGTGTGTCAAGGAACATTTATTTTTGTCCAAATTTTACATTTGGAAAGTATCTATTCAATTTTGTTGTTTCTGGTTAATACTTATACACAGAAGTGAATTCCTTCGAAATCGGTAATGACGACTGCTGAGCTATTTCCTTCAAGTAAAGAACAAATATAATCATATTTTTTGTTTGAGGAGTCAATTTCAATTTCTTGAACAGTTTCCTCAGGATAAGTTATTATCATAAGCTGATTACAATCATTTGGTTTAGTTTTTGGTAATCTTGCTGATGCTATTAATGCTGGTAGTTTGTTTGCGTAACCTGGGAGTTGAATTAACAAACGAATGTCTCGATCCAAAATTCCTACCAACATTTGATTGTTTGTGTTCAAGTAAATTCTTTGTATCGTGGTGTTTTCACACACAAAAATGAACTCCTTCTGAAGTAATTTTTATGATAGCAGATTCGTTACTTTGAAGAAACGAGCAAATATAATTATATTTTGGATTTGATGACTCAATGACAGCTTCATGAATCACTTTTCCTGGATAAACAACTAGCATGAGGCGTATAAAATTATTGGTTCCTGGTTGAGGCAAGTCAACAGCTGCTATTGGTGTAAACAGTTTATTTGTAAGTGTGGGAAATTGAATTAATAAAAGAACTTGTCTGTCTAATATATCGACTAGCATTTAGTCAATGGGGATGCACCGTTTTCTTGAGGGCATTCTGAAATAGAAAATTCTTGCCTTAGATTGGTGTTATAGTATTGTCGTTGGTGGTTGGATGAGGGATTGTTGTGCTAGAAATTGTTCCTATTACATTGTTTCGTACTAAATGTTCATTTTGGTTGTTTAGGTCTGGATATAAACCAGGTTCGTTTTGTGAATCTGGTGGCATTAAGGGTACTGCAGGTTCATTTCGCTCTACCATAGGTATTGAAGCAGTGCTTTCTTGGTAAATATTTTGATTATGATTTTGTTGTCGTATTTGTTTTTGTCTTGAGTTTCGCAAATCTGATGATTCAAGATTGGAGTTTTCGTTTGAGAAAATAGAAGTAAAAACTGATAGGACGAAAAGGTTATACGCGGCACCTAATATTATCTTCCAGAAGCTCATAGTACGATTTGTTAGCTTATTAATTTCCAAAGCTTTAATAATTGTTACTATTATTTCTAGCAGGAATTTGAGAAAAAGAAAACAGGCAAAATAAATTCCGATTTTCTCTAGGAAAAAAGCAACAAAACCGAATGTTCCGATGAAACTATTCATGAAAAATCCCGGTGAGAGCAGAGAATCTAGATACATTTTTTGGTTTAAACCCATTGCGGCTGTTAAAGCGTCGGAATTTGCATAATCCATGTGTCCATTTTGGAGAACAGTTCTTGTAATTTTTTTGAGAATAGATGTTGATGCTGTGTTATGAAAAATGTTATCCCAAAAAGCTTTTAATTGTTTTGGGGTATACATGCCTGCGCGTCGCGAATCGTATACGGGAAATTCCGTAATATGGCCTATATCTTGTGGAGCGAACATTAAAGGAGTCTTGAAGGGTATTGGAGCCGGCATTAATTGGTACCAAGATAATTTATCATCTAAGTCAAGTTGAAAGGCAATTTTGTAGCCACCAACGCAATGTATTTTGTTGGCAAAAGGAAAAATTTGGCGGGTAATAGGGTCGACAAACATTGTTCGCCCATTGTAAAAGATCGGTATTCGATCAAAGCATTTTTCGAGAACTTTAAGAGGTGAAACTTTTTTAGGGCAGTGATACAGCCAGCCAACTGCTCCATCGGTGTCCAAAAACATAGAGCGGTTGCCAGTTAACATGTATCCTGCAAGCCTGGTATTTTGTAAAGCTAACATCATTATTGTTAGAATTTGTGTTCTTTCGAGTTCACATTGATTCTGTAATAATGTGATTTCAGAATGTCTGAGTTGTTTAGCATTAAAGTACATTATGTAATCTAACTTTGCACCCAGATGAAGTTCGTAATCAATTTCATCGGTACCTACATGGCGCCAAAGAGGATCCCGATTTTTATTGTTACGTTCATCATGGAGGAAGGAAAAATTACTTGATCCCAGAGGATAGTTCAAAGGTTTCACTCTTATTTGATCGTTCTTATTTATTTGCATCTGATAGTAATTTCTATCATCATGTCGTATGTTGCTGGGTTTACCAGTGTTCATATCAAAACCGCCTGTATAAGAAATAAACAAGGACTCGAAATTTGTTTTATATAATGCTCCTGGCCTGCTGCAGACTTCTTGCTGCTTGTTGTAAATGCGAATTTTGAGTTCTAAGCCATTGGGTGCCGATCCCTCACTCAGTATATGATATTGAGGGTGGTCCAACTTATTAGCGTACTTGACCATTTTCGCTTTTTGAGAAAACAATTTTGTGACTACGCAATTTTCGGGCATGTCCCATGTGTAAGCATAAGGGTCTAGTGATGTTGATTCGCATCCGCCTTCGAGTACTGTGCACGGTAATGGGATACCGTAAGAATTTTGTACTTGTTTTGTTTCTAGATTTAATTTGAGCTGAACTTTTTGCATGTGCGTTTCGTAGCTATAGTGTTTGATTTGTCCCCTTTTCTTGCATGATGTCGAACTATCGCCTTCTAATGATGTTCCTTCATTTCTGTGTTGTAAAATACTTTCATCCATTTTTATAATTAGTTCATGGGTGTAACCATCTTCATTCACTGTAATTTTGTTGTTTTTTGCTGCTTTTTTGCAATCTTCTGGTGGTATAATAATTTCATAGGTTATCATGTTCATATTGTGAACGATGGAAGAATGTGCCCACATTCCGCAATTATAACGAATGGGAAATGTTTTAATTTTACACATAACTGCGTTCACGTATGTTCTATAAGACCGTTGATATACGCTAATTGTGCTATCGGTAGTGTAAAGGTTTTCTGGGCTAACTTTACATGGGGCCACTTGATTTGAAGCATACATTTTATTTTCCTGCATGCTTGAACAGTCATAGTGAGTAACTTTGAGAAAATTTGATACGTTTTCCAAATCATCATTCTGTAGAATGACAAAAGTTATAAATGTTGAAAGCAGAGTAGTAAATTTCATCATTATCGCGAAGTTGCTAAAAATTAGCAATAGTAAATTTTTTGGTTGGTTTTTATTGAAAGAAACCATTGTTTTTTAAAAAATTGACTAGTTTGATTGACGATTACGTGTGGGGTCATAGTTTGAATAATCTTTTGTATCCAAATTGATGACCCGGAGATTACAAAATAAGTTTTTTAGGTTTTAGTTAGTGAAGACTATTAGAGATTTTTTAATTGAATCCTGCTTGGTAGAAGCTGGGTTGTCGCCGATGTCTCTGAGGTCTTTCGTTTGTCGAGCCCATTTGAACAGATGTCTGTCCGTTTTGGGGCTGGTGTGTTGATGTAGATGGTATATATGACAATTCATCGAAATTATTACCATTCCTATCGTTTGGATAGAGAGGTGTTGAGGTTAGCCTTCTCTGAGCTAATCCTGGTGTATGTGGCATTTGTATAGTTTCTGTGTTGTGCTCTTGAAATCCTGAGTCGATATTCGTTAAGGTTTTTTCTTGCTCAGTTTCATGTAGTTCTATATTATTTTCTCGTCTATGGTGTGTTTCGACAGGTAAATATTCTGATGAACCCATTGGGTTTTGAAATGATTTGTTGGTTAGTGGTGTATTGACAATTTTATTCCTTGATTTCATTAGATTTTCATAGAATGGTTTGTAGGAATGGTCTTTTAAAACATAGTCATTCACCAGTTCCTTTGCTTTTTCTTCAATGGGAAAGTATTCAATTAGATGGTTTCTATGAGCTGTCTTTTTTATAGTTTGATCTGAATCTAATTGTATTTCATAATTTACATTCGTTACTTTGTTTGTTACCGTATATGGGCCTGATCGTAGTTCTTGTAATTTTTTTGATTTGCCATCTTCTATGGAATGGTTTTCCATCAGTACTTTTTGACCTATTTCTAAGGGTTTTCCTAATTTATATTTATTTCGATATTTGTGGATTTTGGCGTTGTTTTCAAGACTTTTCTTGTAAGCTGTATTATAGATGTATTTAAATTGGTTCTCTCTGATAAGTAGTGAAGTGTTAATTTTTGGTTTTAATAATGGTTGTATAGCTTTATTTGATGATGTTTGTAAAGAATGTCTGTGTAATGGGAGATTAGCACAGAATTCAGAGTTGCACGTTAATTCTGAATTTCGGAGTAATCCTAGTTTTAAAGAGATTGGTATTTGAGGTTTTTCGTATGGTGTTAATCCAGTACTTGCGTTGATAGTGGTGTTATGAGCGAAAGCGAATTTCGCAGCTAGATCACTCCAATTTCCCTTTGCTTGATCAAAGAAAATTCTAAAATGTGTTCCTAATGTTTGTTTTGTGTTTCCACTTTACCATTTGTCCATGGTGAATATGCGGTTCTGGGAGCATGTGTTATTCCTAGTTCATGAAGCCAACTAGTAAAATCTTCGTTCATGAAAGCTGTTCCTTTATCATAAACTAGTTTTTGTGGAATACCAAATGTGAGAATAAATTTTTCTAAAGTTTTTATTGTTTCAAATGCGGTAGTGTTAGCAACTGGATATACTTGGATGAATCGAGAAAATGAATCTACTACAACTAAACAGTGTTTTTTTCCGTTTGATGTAGGATTAATTGGTCCCTTATGATCTATGTGTACAGTACGAAACGGGAAAGGTACTGTATCCGTCCATTGTTGTAACGGTGCTTGGTTAAGATCGTGACGTTTATGCTTATTTTTTTGACAATCAAGACATCCTGCTATTAAATGGGTTATCCATTTATACATGCCTGGCCAAAAGAAAAATCGTTTTATATTCGCAATGGTTTTGTCTTTTCCTACATGACCTGCTAACTGATCTGTATGTGCCAATTCAAATGTTTTTATAAAAAGGGATATAGGTACACAAATTTTAATTTCTTTTACTTCGGGATTATCTGATGCTTGTTCAATGCAAAGAATTCTTCCTATTAATAGTAAAGTTTCAAATTTGTTTAGATATGAAGTTAAGGCTCTTGATTGTCTATAGTGTATATTTTTTGAGTCTTTGTTTTTGTTTCTTACTAATTCTTTTACGATTTTTATGACTGCATCGGTGTCTTGTTCTTTAGCAATAAGTTCTGTGTTTAAATCTATATTTTTTCCTAGGTTGTTGAAACTAGTAAGTATCTGAGTAAGGTTATCCTTGTTTGTAAGTGTTTCGTTTGGCAGTTTGGTTGCAAGTTTTTTGTTTTCTAGTTTATTGGTTAATTGTTCACATAATGCAATTTCATCGTTTAGTAAACATTCTTGGATTATCTCATCTTGTTCATTAATCGTTTCAAAATATAAGAGGTCGGACTGGTCTTCAATATCGTAATTTGACATATAATCCCCAAATTGGGTTGGGTTAGTGTTCAATTCGAAGGACAATTCGGAGTAGTTATGATCGGATTCTTCGTCAAAGGCATTATTATTTGGTACTTTGTTTTGAATCATTCTAACTTGGTTGATAGCTGAACCTTGTATAAAGCAAGAACTTATGTCAGTTAGTGAACAAATTTGTTCTTTTTTTGTTTCCTTTGGTATTTTGATTAATTTGTCGTTATTTATTTTGAATCTAGTTACACCATTCTTATCTTGTTTAATGACAGGAAAAAATTCGTCGCTGGGTCCCTTTTCGGTGTCATGTACTATGAAGTATTTTTCTTCGTAGCCATTTTTGTCGAAAAATTAAATGTCTTTGGGAATTTTTTTATGTTTAAGTTGGTGTTTGTCTAAATCTTTAGTTGTTACATTTCTGCTTAAAATATCTGGGAATGCTAGGTTTTTTCCTTCGGTCCAAATAATTTTTAAATTTTGGAATTGTGATATAACCAATTGATATCTAAAATATCTATGGGAGAGTTTACCTCTTCTTCCCCAAAGGTAAATCAAAGCTTCGTGATCAGTATAGAGATATATTGGATGTGGTGACCCTAATAAATAGTGTTCGTATGTTTGTAGAGCTGATACAACACCGCAAAGCTCTCTAGCTGTTGTTGACATTTTTTGTTCTTCTTTGTTATAAACTCTTGAATTAAAGGAGATAATACGTTTTCCTTCTGGGAATTCTTGTACCAATATTGAACCTATTCCTATTGATGATGAATCCATGTGTACATGGAAAGGATATCTTGTGTCTGGTATTGCTAAGATTGTATCGGCGCTAATTCTTTCTTTTATGTCGTTAAATAATTTTTCATGATCTTGTGTCCATTTAAAAACTGTATCATTTCGTATCAAATCATAAAAAGGCTTTGAGTCTACATGTAAGTTCTTTATATACATACTATAAAATCCTAAACAACCTAACACTCTCATTACATCTCTTTTGTTCTCTGGCGATTTCAATGCTTTAAGATCATCTACCTTTTTCTTGACTGGTTGTATGCCATTTGTACTTATTACATTTCCTAAAAACTGTACTCTTCTTAAAAAAAAATTTTGTTTTTTCTGGTTGAGCTTTTAGTCCTGATTTTCTTAATAAGTCATGGAATGTAGCAATGATGTCGAACATTTCTTCTACAGTTTGTGCTTGCATTATTGTATCGTCTATATAGGTTACTGCTTGATTTCTTTTTATTAAGGGTGCAAAATGTATTGTCATTATTCTACTAAAGAAATTTGGTAGACCACACAATCCGTAAAAACCTCGTTTAAAAGTGTATTGTTTTGATCCAATTACAAAGCTTGTTAATTGTTCTGTTTCTTCTGTTAAAGGTACTTGATTGTACGCTGAGCATAAATCACTCGTGGTGAAGAAGTTTCCTTTTAGCTTAGTGATGAGCGATCCTATTGGTTCTAATGGCCACGAATAACGACTTAAGTCAGTTATTGAGTTCAGGTATCTCGCATCGATAACGAGCTTGACTATGTTCCCTTTTGGAAGTATGATATTTGGGTTTATAAATTCTGACCCAATTTCGGTATTACTTCCCATTTCTCTAATTATTCCTGATTTACATAGTTGGTCTAGTAAGTCATTCAGTTTTTCTTGGTAATGAAATGAAACTCTTGATGGTCTTTGTTTAGTCAATACAGAGTTTGGTAAAAGCTTTACGTGGAATTTTTGCTTTATTAGTCCTACGTCGTATTTATGTTGTGAATATACGTTTTTATTCTGTAATAGCATATTCATTAGGTCTTGTAATTGATTTTGGTCTATATCAGAGTGAGTAAAGTCAAACTTTTTTAGAAACTCTTGTTTTGTCTTGTCAAATTTTTTCTGGATTTCATGAATTTGTGTATTTGTAAAATGTGTTTGGGAATTTAGTTCAGATTTGGGTTTCAGGTCCTTCAATTCCTTGCTGAAATCTGTTTCTAGTTCGTATTTATTTGTATAATCTAGTTCTTTTTGTTTCAAAAGTTCCTTGTTTTTCTTTTTTGAATTTTTATGATTTTCACTAATTGAAGAATTTTTGAAGAACAGTTGATTTTTTGATTGTTCACTTACATGAAAAATATGATCTAGATGTTCGTTTTTGTTGAACAAAACTTCCATAAAAGCTATATTGTCTGCGACGCTGTATATTGTTTTTGAATCAGTTTCAATATCTTCGAAAGTTTGTCCAATTGAGCCTTTAGATATAATGACTTTCGATTCTTTAGGGTTGTTTAACATTATAGGTAACGTTTTCTCGTCATGGTTACAATAGGTGTTATAAGTATATATCCCTTTTTGTTGTAGATCTTTATCTAGTTTGAACGATGTTCCCTTTTTGAAAACTTTGTCAGCTGGGGATATTGAAATGACACGAGTTGATTTTGGTGCTTAAGTTATGGTTTGGTCTAAAAGTACATTCTGATAACTACTTATAAATGGATAGCTTTTGCTTTTTATATTGCTGATAGCGACTGATACTCCTGGGTACATTTTAAGTTCTAGTTTCGGTGTTGAAAAGTCGATCGATTTAGTTGAATTAGAGAGGAAATCCATACCTAATATATTAAGTTTACATCCGTCCTTGGCCGCAACCCATGCTCGACAATTTTTACAGAATAATCACCTTTACTGTCAAAACTAGCGTTAAAATTTGTATATCCTAAGAGTTTGAGTTTTTGTCCATTAACAGCAAATGTTTTGGATTGTGCTTTAGTAAGTGTCAACTTTTGTATTTTTGCGTATTCTAAATAGGTATCATAATTTAACAGTGAACAAGTTGCTCCAGTATCTACTAAAATTTGGGTTTCAAGGCCGTTCTTTTTATTTTTGTCTCCGACGGGATGTTGATATAGATTAATATACATTTGTGACTTTTTATCTTGCGGAGACTGTTCTAGTTTAAAGTAAGTTCTTCGCCTTCGTCATCGCTGTAATAGCCATGGATTTTATTCTCACTAAATTGTACTTTAGGGTTTCTGTCTCAACTATTTTCTCTGGAGGATGGTTTTGAATCAGCTAGGGATCTTGCCTGATTATTGTAGGATGGGAATTTATTTTCGTGAGGTCTGTTTTGGTATCGCGTTCGATAATTGTCTTGTGAAAATGATCTTCTATTTCGATCGGGTATAGAATTGCTTCTGTTCCTATTTTGATTATAGTTGTTTGAGGCTGTGTTGTAAGTATTATAACGATTTGGGTTATTTTGATCGTTAAATCTATTATTGAAATTTCTATCTCTAGATCCAAAAATTTGAGATCGAGATCTATCGAATCTATTTGTTCTGTCATTGAACTGTCTAGGATACGGAGAATATGGTCTGTTATTGTTGTTTCGCTGATTATAGCCATTGTATTTATTGTTATAACTATTTTCTTCTCGAGGCCTGGATCTCCTATTATAATTGTCTGAGAATTTTTCACGATACTGAGGTGGTTTTCTGTTTTGATCTTTGTGGCCTCTATATTTAAAACAAACACTGATAGTATGACCTGACCTACGACAGCATTTACAAAATCGGGTATGGTTTTGTTTGTTTCTGGGTTCATTTGGGTTATAGGCTGCATTTATTTTATGATCTTTCATTAGTCCTGTTAACTCCTTAAGCTGATCCTTTATTCCTTCTATCTCCAACTTATTATCAACACTACTTGAGGCTGTTCCAGTAAACTCACTACTTACTGCAAAACTTAAGTCTTTTGTGGCAATATGATCTTTTAATTGTTGCCATGTTGCGGGTGGATTCTCAATTAGGAATTGATGAGCCTTTTGTTTCAAGCCTGGCGGGCTTAAGCCGCGTACAAAGAATTCCATTTTCTTTGCTGTTCTTTGATCATCATTAAAAGTTGGATTAGGCCATCCACGGTCTACTGCGGTGCTTAATCTATGTATGTAGCTTTTAATGAATTCATCAGGTTGTCTTTTTATGTTTTCTGCTCATTCGTCTCCTATACTTATCCTTATCATCAGTGAACCTATCTATGAATTGATCTCTTATATCAATCCAAGGTAAGTTTGCTGCTAGTCCCTGATACCATTGAGCGGCTGGACCTCTTAATATTGAACCAAATAAGGCTCTTTGTCTGTTATCATATGCGTCTTGTTCGTCACCCGCGTCTCCTGGTCTAGTGCCTAGGGAAAATGCTATCTTTTTCTCTACTATATCAAGAAAATCTCTTGCATCTTCATTCGGATCTAAGCCGGTAAACTTTTCGAGAGCTAAATCTGGGTATGCTACTACGTTTGCCATCTTTGTTTAATTTACTCAATGCTTTGTTAACATTATATAAAGGGTTTGGATGTGTTGTGTACTGATCAATTGTTTGGACTGAAATAATTGTATTTAAGTTACAATGAAGTTTGCTGGGTTCAATGAATACGAATTTTTGTTAGATAGATCAATAGTGCTATGGGGCTGATTTAGCTTTTTTAAGATATAAGTTATCTCTGGGGTATAGCTGCTGGAAAGAATGGTTAATTCGTGAATATTTTTGTGTGGGTGTTTGGATAAAATTGTGATTTGATCTTTTGGATATTGGTGATATACCAAATAATTTTTGTGGATTTATTTTTTAATTTCAGTTTTAAATTAAATGCTGTTGTATTTACTTGATAAAAGTTGGTCATAGAATTTTACATCCTTTTAGGGACATAAATATTTATGTAGGGAATGATAAACAATATAAAAAATATTTAAATTTTTCTTATGAACTTGTTATTATTTTTAATTTTTGTTAAGGAAAATTTTGTGTTTTTAAAAAAAATTGATTAAAATGCAAGTAGTTTTGTGCTTGGGTATTTTAGGACATCAAAAAGCAATCGGGAGTGAAGCAATTAATCGCTCTTCCGGTATACAAATTATGTTATTAGGTATTTTTATTTGCTGAAGAATTGTGTCAATTTCTGGAGTATATCGTCGAAAGAAGACGTATAATTCGTGTTTATCTTCGTTAGGTTGTTTTGCTAGTATACTAATATGATTTTTTTCAGTGTTAGTGATATACCATATGATGTTAGAGACTTTATTTCCTAATTTGAGTTTTAAATTTATTGTACTGACGTCAATTTTAAAATGTGTTGACATTAATTTCTCGATGTTTGTTTTCTTTTTCTTAAGCCAAGTTGTACTATTTGGTTAGTATGTCTTAGAGTAATGAAAACCTCTTAGGAATTATTGAATATTAACAAAGGTTATTAATAATAAGATAAGGGAATAAAAAAAATTTTTTCTAAAATTTTTTCTAAGTTTTCCAAGTTTTTTATTCACTGAAACCTTAACTGAAACCTGAAACTTTGTTCAAGTGAAGTTTTATTGATGCTATGGTGCCTTGAATGAAGTTTGCTGGGTTTAATGGTTATTATATGCCTTTAATGGTTATTATTGATTCAAAACTTAATTTTTTTGGTAAAAATTTTAGAAAATTTTTTGACTGAAACGATAATCTGAAACCTGAAACTATGGTAGCTGAAGTTGAGTTTTTTAATCTTAAAATTTTGTATACGCTTTGTTATATCTGGTTTTTGCTTTATCTTGCAAAAAAATTCGAGAAAACCGAATCTTTTGATATCTTAAACTTAGTTTTTGAAAACTCAAACCTGAAACTCTTAAACTCTCTCAAACTCGGTGCATGAAAATAAAAAGTTGGTTTTTGATAGCTGGTCTAGTGTAATTTAGAATTTTGAACAGGTTTGTAACTTCAAAATCAAAAATTTGTTTGCGGAAACCTAAGTTTTTGGGGCTGAAACTATGATTTCTAGAACTGAAACTATGGTTTGACCACTTGGTTTTAGAGTTTTGAGATTGGAAATTTAGGTTGGTCTCTCTAATATTTTTCTATTCCAGCAATAAAATTGCCAAAAAGATGAAAATTTTAGCCTAAAACGACGATTTTAGTTTCCTGAAACTATAAGTTTGAGGGCTCAAACTAACACCTTCTAGAAGTTTTTTGAGTTTAAAAATTTGTTAGTGCATTAAGAATTCCTATTATCTTTCAATATTTCACAAAAATTTCATATGGGAAGCAAAATTTTTGGGTCTGAAACCAAAAACACCAATTCTGAAACGTACGTTTCAGCCTTAGGAACTAAATTCTAAAATTGGTTTGGTGGGTTTTAACACCGTTAGTTTTTTCTAGAAAGTCAAAATTCGGCGTTCGGAGCTCAATTTTGAGACCAAAAACTCATTTTTTGTGTTCTGAAACCTGAAACTAACAAAAACGTACCATTTAAGACCAGGTTTTTGACTTATGGTATACAAATTTGGGTTTGACTAGTTCAACTTTTGCTGTTTTACCCGAATCCGTTTACAGAAACTAAAAATTCTGACCGGAAACTGTACTTATTTTAACTGAAACGTTTGACCCTATAACTGAAACCTAGACTGAAACCAAAAATTTTGGCTGGTAAAAATCAATTTTTTAGTGCTTATGCTATCATATGAAACCTAGTTTATCAATATAAAGTCGATGTGTCAGTGTTTAGACTTAGTTTTTGTTGTGAAACCTGATATTTTTGTGCTGAAACTAAAACTTGGTGATTGGTGTTGTGTGGTTAACGTTTAAGATTGGTTTTAGTGCGTATTCTTATTGTTTATTAGGTGTATACTTAAACTGTGTCATAAAAAACCAATGATTTATAAAAAAAACACTCAAATCCGTTCCTTCCTTTTGGGTTTTCGTTATTTTCTTCCTTAGTTTCAGTAATTGGTAGCTTTTACTGATGGATGATTTAGGTTTAAGTTACGTTAAGGTGGATAGAATTAAAATGAGTTTAAGAAAAGTTGAGGATAAGCCTCGAGAATTGACGAAGGATTAGAATAAATAGCAACAAGCGTGGTTTGGGATAATGTGATGAAGAATTCAATTTATCATACAATTTAGGGTACTCTTAGATCGCACATATGACCACTTAACCCCCTCGAAAAAAATAATGAAGATATTTAATAAGTTTTTGAGCACTTTAGTTTAATATAGAATTTCGTTAATTTTAGTGATGATAACTTTAAACTGAAGTTTTGGTATGTAATTAGTGGATTACTGGACAAAACGGGTATATCTTACTAGTGGACTTAGGCAGAGAACGATTCTTTCAGAAATTTTATATATTATTATAATAATAGATAATAGTTAAGTTCATGAGCTAATGTCAGTTAGAAAGCCGTCTAATAGACCTCGAGGTGGAGGAATATCGTGGGCGACTGCTAGCGCAGGGGGATGCCTTTCGCAAGAACCCTACTAGAAATATCTGTCAAGTAGAAGACAATAAATTGTGTTTCTATCGATAGATACCCATTGTGTCTGGCTTTTTGAGGTTGGAAACTAATCTGACAAATACTCACAGATCCTAATATAAAATATTTTTTTGAATTTTAAAAGCTGTTTCGAGTTTGCTGGAAAAAGAATTTCTTAAGGAGTAGTTCTCTGCTGCAGTCGCACCAGTTTTACTAAGCGTTTATTGCTGGTTAAATGCTTAGTAATTTTATCCTAAATTATAAGTCTCACCTTAGATCGTCAAATTGTCTTGACAAAAAGTAGAGTAGAAAAAATAGTTAGAAAAGGTATGAATTAATTAGTTGGTTAAATACAAAGCACTGGGTTATTAGATTATATAAATGAATCGAACAGCTTAAAGAAATATACCTATGAGGGGAGGTTGAGCTAATCTTATTTTGTTCATCAATATTTTATCTTCTTACTAAGGTCGGTGGCTGAGTAGAATGTATTGTTGCCCTTGATTTTGTCCAAGTCAGCGCTTCTGGTTGGGTCGTCTGAATCGTCTTGCCGTCGTACTTGGGGTAGTTGTAGTCCAGACTTCCTCGGTTGTGCGATTTCGAGTGTCTCGATTTATAATTTTTCAAAAGTTAAAATGAGAATTTATTCTCTTTTTATAAGTGAAAAGGGCTAGATTAATTTCAGTGTTATGGCAGAAAAGAAAAATTATTTATTTTTAAAAGATCTGGCTGGAGAAAAACTGACTAGCTGCTTACTGAGCAAAATGAAACACTGAAGATTTCAGGCCAGTCCTTTTGCTCGTAAGCATAAACCGGCGGCTGATTCAATCTTTAATTATTCAGGTTTCACCTGCTCCTTTGTTCTCCCTTTCTTATAAGGGAATTTTCAACTAGTTTTTATTTGATTATTTCAAATCAAATATCTTCAACTTATTAGTCCTCTTTGAAGAAAACCGCAGCCTTCAGTTTGTCTGATTAAAAATTCATATTACTTTCTCTGATGCATCATATTGCAGGTGCATCTATGCTAAATCAAAGCAAGGAGAATTTTAGTGCAGCCGGCAAGACTGCTAAATATTTATCCAGTTTGTTTCAAGTTAAGTTAAAAGGGACTTATTAATAATCGCCGCCCTTTTAAAATATTGAGCATGAAAAAATGAGAAAAATTGGACAAGTATTTAAAAAGGAGTGGATTTTCAAAACAAGATTTTATAGTCCTAATAAGAGTAAATCAGTCAATATCTGATTTAGTGAAAAGAGGCTTTAATTTAAATGGCACGCTCCAATTTAGAATTGGGTCGTTAAATAAACAATTAAGACAATGGTCTTTTGTGTGTGTAGTATTTCGCAATACTACATATAACACCCGGCAAAATCGATAAACTACTTTTTACTCGTTGATATAAGTAATTTTTGAAAAAAACTTGTTCTTTCCGAAAAAAACATATAAAACAGTCGAAAATGAAAATAACTGATTTATAAAACAACCCTGAAGTTATATAAAACAATTATAATAGAATAAACAAAAGTTGAACATTCACGATTAGAGAGAACAAATATGGCGTTAATCGTTGAAATAAAAGTTACCATTTCCCGTCGGAGAAGATGGAAGCACATGTGTTTGTTGTGTCTGCAAGCGATTCTTGACAATCTCCATCTCAGCACGTGTACTTTTCAGATATGGATTATTGTCGGGCAGTGTGCCTGTTCGTATGGTCATTGCTTTAGTGAGACAATCCAGGGCTAAATGCAACTCGCCGGTGTTTTTATAAAGCACACCCATGTTGTTGTAAGAGGTGGCCACATTCGGATGCCGCTCCCCCAGCGTCTCTAGTTTAATGTCAAGACTCAGCGTATGCAGACTGAGAGCTTCTTTGTGATTGCCCATTTCATAGTGCGTGTTTGCCATGTTGTTGTAAGAGGCGGCCACATCCGGATGCCGCTGCCCCAGTGTCTCTAGTTGAATGTCAAGACTCAGCGTGTACAGACGGAGAGCCTCTTTGTGATTGCCCATTGCTTTGTGCGTGAGGCCCATGTTGTTGTAAGAGGTGGCCACACCCGGATGCCGCTCCCCCAGCGTCTCTAGTTTGATGTCAAGACTCAGCGTGTACAGACGGAGAGCCTCTTTGTGATTGCCCATTGCAGAGTGCGTAGTGGCCATGTTGTTGTAAGAGGTGGCCACATCCGGATGCCGCTCCCCCAGCGTCTCTAGTCTGATGTCAAGACTCAGCGTGTGCAGATGGAGAGCCTCTTTGTGATTGCCCATATCATAGTGCGTGTTTGCCATGTTGTTGTAAGAGGCGGCCACATCCGGATGCCGCTGCCCCAGTGTCTCTAGTTGAATGTCAAGACTCAGCGTGTACAGACGGAGAGCCTCTTTGTGATTGCCCATTGCTTTGTGCGTGAGGCCCATGTTGTTGTAAGAGGTGGCCACATCCGGATGCCGCTCCCCCAGCGTCTCTAGTTTAATGTCAAGACTCAGCGATTCCAGACGGAGAGCCTCTTTGTGATTGCCCATTGCAGAGTGCGTAGTGGCCATGTTGTTGTAAGAGGTGGCCACATCCGGATGCCGCTCCCCCAGCGTCTCTAGTCTGATGTCAAGACTCAGCGTGTGCAGATGGAGAGCCTCTTTGTGATTGCCCATATCATAGTGCGTGTTTGCCATGTTGTTGTAAGAGGCGGCCACATCCGGATGCCGCTGCCCCAGTGTCTCTAGTTGAATGTCAAGACTCAGCGTGTACAGACGGAGAGCCTCTTTGTGATTGCCCATTGCTTTGTGCGTGAGGCCCATGTTGTTGTAAGAGGTGGCCACATCCGGATGCCGCTCCCCCAGCGTCTCTAGTTTAATGTCAAGACTCAGCGTTTCCAGACGGAGAGCCTCTTTGTGATTGCCCATTGCAGAGTGCGTAGTGGCCATGTTGTTGTAAGAGGTGGCCACATCCGGATGCCGCTGCCCCAGTGTCTCTAGTTTAATGTCAAGACTCAGCGTATGCAGACTGAGAGCTTCTTTGTGATTGCCCATTTCATAGTGCGTGTTTGCCATGTTGTTGTAAGAGGCGGCCACATCCGGATGCCGCTGCCCCAGTGTCTCTAGTTGAATGTCAAGACTCAGCGTGTACAGACGGAGAGCCTCTTTGTGATTGCCCATTGCTTTGTGCGTGAGGCCCATGTTGTTGTAAGAGGTGGCCACACCCGGATGCCGCTCCCCCAGCGTCTCTAGTTTGATGTCAAGACTCAGCGTGTACAGACGGAGAGCCTCTTTGTGATTGCCCATATCATCGTGTGTAACGGCCATGTTGTTGTAAGAGTCGGCCACATTCGGATGCCGCTCCCCCAGCGTCTCTAGTCTGATGTCAAGACTCAGCGTGTGCAGATGGAGAGCCTCTTTGTGATTGCCCATATCATAGTGCGTGTTTGCCATGTTGTTGTAAGAGGCGGCCACATCCGGATGCCGCTGCCCCAGTGTCTCTAGTTGAATGTCAAGACTCAGCGTGTACAGACGGAGAGCCTCTTTGTGATTGCCCATTGCAGAGTGCGTAGTGGCCATGTTGTTGTAAGAGGTGGCCACACCCGGATGCCGCTCCCCCAGCGTCTCTAGTTTGATGTCAAGACTCAGCGTGTACAGACGGAGAGCCTCTTTGTGATTGCCCATATCATCGTGTGTGTTTGCCATGTTGTTGTAAGAGGCGGCCACATCCGGATGCCGCTCCCCCAGCGTCTCTAGTCTGATGTCAAGACTCAGCGTGAACAGACGGAGAGCCTCTTTGTGATTGCCCATATCATAGTGCGTGCTGCCCATGTTGTTGTAAGAGGTGGCCACATTCGGATGCCGCTCCCCCAGCGTCTCTAGTCTGATGTCAAGACTCAGCGTGAACAGACGGAGAGCCTCTTTGTGATTGCCCATTGAATAGTGCGTTTTGGCCATGTTGTTGTAAGAGGTGGCCACATCCGGATGCCGCTCCCCCAGCGTCTCTAGTCTGATGTCAAGACTCAGCGTGTGCAGATGGAGAGCCTCTTTGTGATTGCCCATTGCAGAGTGCGTGTTGGCCATGTTGTTGTAAGGGATGGCCAATGACTCGTGTTTTTCACCGAACTTGCTTGTCCGTATTTCTGCATACCGCTGGTAATGATGCAGAGCGTCACTCCTCGTCTCAAGCTGTTGACACACGCGGGCTGAAGCAAGAAATATGACAGTAACACTTTAGTCATTGTTTGTAAATAAACTACGAAGTTGTTGCTAACAGGTCAAACAACTACACTTTTTGTTCAACGCGAGCAAGCAAATCAATGTCCGTACATGTAACATGTACCATTATATTTTCGTGATGAGAAATTTCATAAATGAGTTTATACGACTGTTGTACAGAGTCAGGGGGAGAATAACAGAATCGTCCCCTGGGAGAATCCAGAATCGATTATTTTTGTTGGTTTAGAAACGTCTAGGGGTGTTTATACAACCCTCCCAAAGCATGAAATATCAATTCTGGACCATTTGGGGTTTCAGAAGAACCATTCCAGTTCGCCTGACCAAAAACTGCCATATTAGTAGATTCCAAATTTGATGGTTCTTTTTAAAATTCTAATTTTTACCATTTTCCTTTTCTAATGAACTTTCTGACCTAAATATCACTATATATCACCAGTGTACCTTTATATTCATAATTAAAATTGAATTTAAGCTAATTTTTTTAATTTATTGCTTAAAGTACCCCATACTATAAATTACAAATAATTCATTTCAAACCATTTAAAATCAACGGGAAGTAAGTCAATCCACTCAGAAGATAACGCATTTCGTCTAAAAGTGCTTGGCCAATAAATTTCGAAATGGGCTGTAAATTTTTGTACAAATTGTTGCTAAGTGATCAGCGCGCGCTAACCAACAACGTCATTCTAACCGTTATTGAAGCCTGTTACAAGTATTAAAGTCAAGTGATCGAAAACCCACAGTTTGTTCAAAAATACTCATCCACTGACTTTTGAGAGTTTTCGAATGTCGAAAAGTGACATGCTAATCTTTTAACTTTTATAAACTTTTCTTGACCAAAATAAGTCTTCTAAAATTATTAACAAAACAGCCAAGCACGTCTCGGTGTTATGCGCAATCGAACCAATTACTAATGTGTGAAAAGTCAACTGCTGCATTTTCAAAAAAGAACAAGATCCCTTTCCAAAAAAACTGTTTCCTGTCGTGTCAAACATTGGCTAGGTTGACACACAAGTTAGAAATGGCGTAAGCCAGTGGCACTTTGTGTGCTTATATCCAGGGTACGGCACAATCATATTTATATTCTATTGCAATAACTTATCGTTGTTGAAAGTTGAACTTTCGTCGTGCAATAAAATACTGCCCCTTGAATGATTTCTGCAATACAACATGCAATATTTCTGCAGATGGTTTTCAAAAAAGTTTAGTGAACAAGTGTTTTTATTGTATCGATATCCCAAAATTTTGTGTTGTAGTGCTACATGTAATACAACTGAAGTTCCAAGTTAGTAGGTAGTACTACTAGTAGGCTCTTCCTATAATCCTTGTAAGTTTATCCAGCCGTACTGAAAAACCGTTCCGGGATATTCGATGTCGGGCTGATGAAGCTGGTTTCCATAAAGGCACATGTCAAGACCAGCTCTTTTTAAATCGAAAATATTGCAATTCATTGCACTGTTTTGTACCAATATTTTGCAATACCAATATGTTTTTGCCATGCCCTGCTTATAGCCCACAGGTGGACAAAGTTTGAACAGAAATTTGTGTCCGACTTACCGAGGGACGTTCTGAGTTAGAACCGAGTTGGTTAACTCATAGAGTAATTTCGGATAGGGTACACCGTCTGCTCGTCACGCTATCTTATTTTCGGCCGGATAGATTCGTGCAACTTCTTAGTCTAATACCGATCCTAATCTTACTCTTATACTATCTAGTCTCAGGTTGTTTAACTAGTCTCTGCTAGGCTCAATAGATCTAGGGTATACTGGTTTATTGCGGTTGCTGAAGTGCTCGGGAGAGTCCAACTAATTTCTAAGTTAAATTCAAATCTCTCTGGTGCTGAAATTACAAGTAACTTCAGCACTTACAAATAAGTGGGTTGTTAGTTAGATGGATCATGATTGGTTAATATTAAATACTTTACATTGGTAAAATATCTAATTTATCCAATCATAAAATGTAGTTTAGATCAGGTTCCACCCATCCGGGTTTTACAGAGTTTTTTAGAATAGTTCTTCTGCTATTCGAAGGATGGATGATGGAAGTTGGTGTTTGGCGAACATCTTATTTCTTCTGTTTCCTTTTTGTTAAAGAAGTTCCAGGAAGCTGGAGTTAGAGACATAAGACGTTGTGTCTTCTAGTGACAACGACTAAGTCTTCGCAACAAACTCAAATCTGATTTCAGAATGGTTGGCTATGTCAGGTTTTTCTGTTCTGCGTGGAGAACTTCTTTTGTGTCTGATCTAGTTTGGGAATGGCGTGAAGATTGTGCGTGGAGGGGATGCCTGGTTACTCGGATCTGTACGTATACTTGAACATCGAGGTGGTCATTGGTCTAGTTCAATGAAGTCCTTTTCTGCGAAGTCAAGTCGTACTCTAAATCCTTTGAGTTGTGATTGTGAGTGGCATATCGATTGTGGTTGGTCATTCTCTCTCGAGTGTAGTGGGGTCGTTTTGTCTTTAGATGTTCGTCCTTGGTGTTGTATTCTGATCTATGTATTGCATAATGTAATTTACATTTTATAAAACATTTATTAGTTTAATATTTTTTAATTATGATTTTAGTTAGTTGTTTTCACAAAAGCTTTTTGTTTTAGTTCGGTTATTTTGAAGAGTTACTCACACTTGAGTAGCTCTTATTAAAAATAGTGGTGTGGTCACAAAGCGTGGATGTAGCGCGGTGGGTTAGGCCGGCTATAGAGCATGCTCAGGACGTCCTTCCTGGTGGGTTAGGCCAGGAGTGGGAGTATGATTTCATGCGGTTTTTGTGAGGGGTCCTGTTATGTGACAACGTTTTATGTTGGGTTTGTTGTGGTTTTTCTTATGTCTTGTTGGTTATGTCCTTTTTCCAAAAATCAAATTGTTCGTGGTATGGGTTTGTCTTTCGACTTTTTTGTGTTTTATTATTTCTTTCTTAGACTTTATAATAGTCTTCAAAAGAATAAATTATCCAGTTTTAAACTGGGTTAATCCGGTTTGGGTACCGTTGGTTTCCTTTTCTTAGTCATGCTGTTATTCTATGATTTGTGGTATTTAGTAAGCTGCGTTGGTTAGTTTCGTTTAGTATATGATTCCTTTCCAACCGGGTTAAAGGAAAGTTTGAAACATGTTATTATATGTTAGAGTTGTTGACTGTGAAAACTTGAAACTGAAATTCATTATTTTAAACAATTCTTCGTGGGCGAGCTGTGCGAGTGTGGATAGAATTTCTGTGCGAATGAATGAAAATATCAAAAGGTTAGTACTGCAATTGCATTTTATTAATTTACTGCATAGAATTTGGAAATTTACTGCTAGTTATGGGGGAATTTTAAGTTACAAATTTTCATCATAATTAAATTTACTGCTTGTGGGGAAAATTTTAGAAATGAATTTACTGCATTGGTATTAAATTTATAAATTTATAAGTGTAAGAGATTAATAGAATTGTTGAAGTCTGTTTGATGAAATTTGCGATCTTTATTTGTTTTTTGTGGTTTTTGTAGGTGATCGTCGGATGAAGGCTAAAAATCTAAGGAAAACATGGATAAAGTATGGTGAGTTTTTTAATATTTCAATTAGTTAGTTATATTCATTTAATTCATACTTACCTGTTAGTCGTCGGGGAAAAAACCGTGGGGGAAGATGTCGTGAATTAGTTCTGAAGTTGTTAGTAGTTTAGCTAAGATGCGGATGATATTTTTAGTCTGAAGCAGTGGCCAAAGCAATTGAAGTGCCTTAATAGTGGTTAGTTCTTCAGTGCCAACTGCAAACTCATAAGGTGTGTTTTGGATTAGATTATATAATTTGTGATTGAATTTAGTGTTGTGGATGAATTCTAAAATTGGGATTTCTATAGGTTGTACAAACTCGTGCGGGATAAGGAAGGGTCGGGATTCTTCGGCGTTGAAGGTCTTGGTGATGGGACAGAAGATGTACATTTGGGTTATGGGGTCATAATTACGAAGAATACCATGGAGGTTAGTGTCTTTAATACAATATGTGAAATTTAGGAAAAATGGTGAAGTGTATTTGGAATTAATGAATTGAAAACGATGGTGTGGTTGTCTAGAGGGTGTGTGTAGGTCAAAGTGATTTTGGATGAAGCGATAATAACTATATGTGTGGGTTTGTTTAGTGCGCAACATAATATCGTGTGAGCAGTGTAAATCTCTTTCGTGTGGTGCAAGGAAATGAAAGGTTAGTGAAAATATTTGGAAGCGTTCTTTGAAACTTTCGTATGCTTGTGTGTCTGTTAGTGCTTCTGAAATAATGTGATCAAACTTTCGGTCGAAGATGTTTAGTGTGAATATATATGGTGTCTTGATGAAAAATTTCTCGGTAATTTGTGGATTAGCGAAGCGATCGTCGTCTAAGAATTGATCTTGGTTAGCTCTGATGATGTTGTGATCATAGTATTCGAGTGTATATTCGTTAGCTCTAGGTGCAGTGTGTGTTTTTAGTGATTTTTTATATCCAACGTAAGTAAATTGTCTAGCGGTTAGTGGTGTAGTGAGTCGATATAGCATGTCCGTATTTCGCTCTATATCGATGTGAGTGTTAGATAAAGGTAAGCAAAGAGGGTTAGTAAAATGATAATATGAGGTCCAAGAGAGGGTGGGCATTAAAACGTATTCATCTACAAAGTTGCGTGTTTCGTTAGTGTCGTGGGGGGTATTTAAGGTGTATTGTGGGAATGAGGGTAAAGTGATGGCTAAAAATTCTTTTGTGTTAGTATGCTTGGGGTGGTTGATGTATTCACGGGCTGTTCCTGGTTTTGCTGGGAAAGGATGGTTGGGGAACTTTCTTTTAAAAGTGCGGTAAGCTCTATTAGTGTTGAGTGAAGATTCAGTTGATGTGGATGATGGTGCTAATGATTCAGTATAATTTGAAGAGGGTGTAGGGGTAGGGGGGTTGGATGAATTTATTGTGGAGGAGATTTGGTTTATGGTTGGGGTATTAAGGTGGTAGGGTTGCTGTTGAAGGGTAATAAAATTATCTAGCTCTGGGGAGATTCGGGGGGTGTCTGGAGAATGAGATGATTGGTCAGAATGGTATGAGGAGTAGGTTGGGGTAACTTGGGAAGCATAAGAGGGTGTGGGGGTGATTGGGTCAGGGTTATTGGATAATATGGGTTGAAAAGGGGGTTGAGAAAAATTAGAAGAGTTATGAAAATTATTGGATGGGGATGGTTCTGAGTCGGCAAATTCATCGGGGGTTTCAATATTCGGGTTATTGAGTTGTGAGATGGAATATAAAACTGAGATGTGTGAATTAGTGTCGGAATTCATGCCTGATGTTACATTACTAGTGGAAAATCGGGTGGCGGAAAAGCAAAAAGTGGTATTATTGGGATTGGGGAGGTAAGATTGGTTGGGTGGGAATTTGATCGGTGTAGTGATCCAAGTTGGCGGCTCATCGTGGGCTAAAAAAATGATTATTTTGAGACTGAAAAGCGGTGGTATGGGGTTGTTCAATAATTTGTTCATAAGTATTATCATCTTGTGACTGGTGTGTCATTATATGTTGAATGGGACTTTGTGATGTGGTGAGTCGAAAATTTGGATTATGTGTGATGGCTAAGTTTCGAAAATTTCGTGGGACTAGGGATAGTGGATGGTTATTTGGTAGGGGTGGTAATTGTGGTGCCGTTGGCGTTATGTCTACATTGTTATGTTCTTCGTCGTATGTATTTTGTCGTGTTGCTATTTTTGTGTTATATTCTTTTATTTGTGCGTCTAAAAGAATTTTGTTTATAGATGTAGAAAAGATTCCAAAAAATCCTGCAAAGAGTATGCGTGCTACACTTGCTTGTCGATTGACCTGTGTGTGTATAGCACATGTGTTGTAGATTCCTTTTAAAAGTGAGAAAAGAAATCCAATAAAGTTAAACATTGCGTATAAAATAGTCAATTTTTCTAAGATGTAGTAGGGCCATCCTAGAAAATCGAGGATCTCATTTTTGAGTGTAACAAAGCTAAAAATGTTAATTGGTGATATATCTTGGGGACGGTATTTTTCACCGTTTAGATATATATAATCTTTAATGTCTTTAAAATATCCGCTATAGTCTTGCGTGTAGATATCGGCAAATCCTGCGGTTTCTGCAAGTTTGCGTAAATTTTGGTCTATTGATTGTCTTTGTATAGTGTCCATTTGTGTTAATAATTCTTGGAATTGTTGTGTTCTAATGTGATGTTGAATATCTGATTTTGAATAGATTCCTATTCATTGTAAGTCTATATTTGGGTTTCGAGCAATAGCGCGAATGCTTTCTGGTGAAAATTTTTTGAGTGATTGCATTAATGTGGGATATGGAGTGAGAAGATAATATTTATTTTCATCAGGGTTTAGTTGTACTACATTGTGGCTGTTTTCTGATCCACATGGGACTGCGGTATCCCAGAAATAGGTTCTTCGTGAAAGTGTATCCACGAAATGTACTTTATTCTTAGAAAAGATAGGGATTCTTTTATAACATCGTTTATCTTCAAAAACGTATAGTGGTGATACTTTTTTAGTACAAGTATAAAACCATAAGATGTTTCCTTCATAGTCTAAAAAATTTGATCTATTTCCAGATAATAAGTATCCTGCATAGGGTATTTTTAATACTGCTAGTGCAAGTGATTGTAATATTTGTGTTCGTTCTAATTCGCATAGGTGGTGTAGTGTTTCTAATTCGGAGAGTGACATTTCTTGAAAAATTCGGCTAATTGTATAATCTAGTTTCATATCTAAATGAATATCATAGTGGATATTACCGAAATATGTAGTATTCATTAGTGATAATTCTTGTAAGCGTGTGCTTCTGGTGTCATGGGGTTTTAGATGTCCACCAGGTTGTCCGTTGCTTTTTTCAAAATTAACTGGTATATAGGATGTTCCTTCGTTTAGAGGATGACCTGTGGCATATGGGTCGATTTTTACTTTTCCAGTGGTCATGTCGAATCCTTTTTCGTATTCAACTAATATTTCAGAATATTGTGTTCTGTGAAGTGGATTCCTGTATTTACATGCAAGTTCTGTTTCTTGATATATTTGGAAACGTGTCAATTTGTTTTCTATATTGTCTATGTTTCTAAAATTAGAACTTAGTTTTCGTGACGGATGGACTTGTTCATATGGAATTGATTGTATAAAATATTTTTCGTGAAATTTTATCATACGAGCGTGTATTTTTGCTACTTGAAATGTTGTACATGTATCTTCGGGGAACCAAACAATTGTTGCTTGTGTTCTCGTTGTAGGGTCGCAATAACCTTGATCATTTTTACAAGGTAATCGGATTCCTTGATAGATCATTGTATTATCTGATAAATCTCGTGTTAGTTGTATTTTTTCGAGTTGTATTTTCCAATCAAAAAACATTATTTCTTGGTATCCTTTATTTTTTGTGTCTGCTTTGCAGTTTGATGGGTCATTTATACCAATGTGTGGTATCCAATGTTTATCGTGTAGGTCATAGGTTAATCGTCCGTGTGCGCCGTTATACGGGTATTTTTCGTCTAGTTTTATATGTCCTTGGTGTCTTTCAAGTTGTGATTGATGTACAGAGTCTGGAAAAACTTGAAAATTAACTAACTTTCTTTGGGAGTTTTTATTTTGTGTGATGTTTAGTCTAAATAATTCATTTTTACAATCGTCGGGATTGAGATGTAAAAGACGTTCTATATTACTTTGATAGAATGATTCATGGTCAAGTCGGTTTTTGTTTCCGTTCGAGACTTGTGAACAATGTACTTTCTTTTCGGAAAATGTTGCTGTGAATTTATAACCTGTAACTGTTGTTGCTCGGGCTTTTGAATAGAGTGTTGCTATTACATCTGTGGTTTCTATAGCTTGTGGTTCTGTTTCACATTGTGATACTTGATTTATTGCATATTTATGTAGTGTTTTTTGTTCATTTTCTTCACAATCGTAATGTGTTACTAATAAATCTTGTGGTCTTGTACGAGGGGAAGGGTTAATGTTTTGATTTGAGATTACTAGAAAAAGGAGTTGGAGAAAAATTAATAATTTTTAGAATATACATGTGTATGATAATCCTGAGTATGGATTATAAAATGTAATGTAGCCAATTGTGTTTTTGGTATATCTGTCGTATTTGTATATTACTTCAGTAGTTATAAACGGTGGTGGTAGTGATTGAGCTGTTATGTTAGGTGGATTTAATGGGTAGGGATGTTGGGTAATATTGTTTAACTTAACTGTGATTTCAAACTTTAATTGTAAACTGTTTTGTTGGAGTATTTGAATATTGTGATCACGGATATCGTTGTGAATATCTTGGCGATATTGTAATCTATTAAGTGCCCAGTTATGAAGGCGGTTACTTTCCTGATGTTGTCCAAATAATGGTGGAGGTGCTGTAAATGTATTCCAATCTAGTCTTAAAGGAATATTTGTTGTTGATTGTTCTCGGTATCTGGCGTCGAGATTATTTGGAAAATTTAAGTTAAAAGGTGGTGGTGAAATCTGGCTTATTGATGGTGTTGATGGTAGTGATAATGTTTCTGGTAGTGATGAGGATGTTGTTGTATCCGTAGAAAAATCTATGGGGTCATTGACTAAATTTGGTTCACCTTGTGTAAATGAATGTGTAGTCCAATATGGAAATCGTGATGTTTGTTTTGTGGGGTTGAAAGGATTTTCACGTATTTGCTCAGATGTTGGTGTTGAACCTAAGTAATCTGATGGTAGGCTTGAGGTGCTACGTTGTGAAAGAAGCGTAGGGGTTTCTGGTAATATACCAATGGGGTTTTCTGGAGTGTTTTGTGATGGGGATTGAGGTATATCAAAATGAACTCGTGGAGTTTGAAAATTTCTGTTTCGTCGAGGATGTATAATTTGTCTATTTATTTCGACTGTATTTTGGTTTTGACTAGGATTTCTTATTCTACTTAGTTCTTGTGGTAGTGTTGGGTATAGGTTATATGTTGGTTCGCTTAAAGGTGCTTGTCGTTGAACTGGTTCTAGTGGTTCTGATAAACGAGCATGTCGTTCTTCAAAAGTGTATGGATTGTCTTGAAAAGAAATTCGTGTAGATGTTTGAGGATTTTGAGTAGTTGAAGGTGGTGTTTGGTTATCTTGGGATGATGTCGGTGAAGACTGATTCTGTGACTGTTGGGTAGCAATTTTTGATGGATTTTTGAATTGTTACTTTAGTGGGAAGGTTTATGTTTATTATAGTATTCTTCCAAAAAAAGAATTAGAAGGATTGTTGCTAGGGCAAATGTGAAGATTGCTTTCTTTATACATTTACATATTGTCAAAATGAGGGATGATAAAAATGTTATGAAAATTACAAACAATAAAAAAATATCGGTTCTACTGAAAATTGTTCGTATCATTTAGACAAGTTATATGACTCGTACCTGTGGATGTAATCAAGGGTTTTGGAAAGTTGGAGGAATAGTTCGAGTATAGTGTAGAAAATTAAAAAAATGTTACAAAAAATGATTAGGATTATTAGAAAAGATTCAAGTATATCAAAAAGAAATATTATAAAGGTTTCAAGTATTGTAAAAAAATGTTTAAGATTTATGAGTATTTGAGTAACTGATTGAGAGAAGAGCATTTAAGAAATGATCTCTTGGTCGAATATTTTTTGCTGTTTGAGGCGATTTTCTAGTTTGGTCGGATTATTTATTAGTTTTTTGACAAGTGGGTTGAGTTCTGTAAAAAATTGTTGGGGGCAATTTTCATGGTGACTGGGAGGTCGTCTTTTTCTTTATTTTTGTTTGTCAAATGATCCGGGGTATGGTGAGATTTTTATACTTTAGGCTAATTAAAATGTTCATTTTGTTACTTTAGGCTAAGTTAACAAATTTGCTTTGGGGGTATTCGTGGTCTGAGTTGGGGAAATATTGTTGATCTTTGGGTTATTAGATAAGGGAGGGGTACGGTATTATGGTGATATTTATTTTAGTTGTCAAGTTGGAGTGGTTTGCTTATTTTTGACCTGGAGGTCGTAAAGTTATAGTTATAGATGTGCCTGGAGTTCTATATGATTCGTCTAATTGGTCTTAGTTTGAGTTAGAGAAAGTGACGGATTGGATGAATCCTATTGGTCTATTTTGAACTAGAATTATTACGTACTTGTCAGCATGTTATTTTGAAAAATGTAAATGAAAAATGTTTCGAAGGTTTCAAGATAGTGAAGTATAATGTTGAAATTACTTTTGAAATTCCACTTTCTTTAAAATTTTAGATTGGGGGATGAATATTTTATAGTTTTTACGTGGTTGATTTCGGAGTCTTGTTGTTTTTCTATTTTCTGATTTGTCGATTTGTTCTTGGGGTATTATTTGTTCGGTCATTTTTCTATTTTTTCTTTGTTTTGGTGATTCTTTATGGTTTTGTGTATTGATTTTGGTGGCGATTGGTTTTGTGTTTTGATTTTCGGTGGGGTTATCATTTTGTTCTGTGTTTTTCAGATGTGGTTCATTTTGAATGATTTTTAATCCTGTGAAAGAATATAATTGAGTTAATTCGCGGAGTGCGTATTCTTTTGGGTAATAAGGTAATAGGTTGTTTCGATGTTGAACGATTTCTTTTTTGTTTGAGTCGGTAATTTTATATGTGACATCAGTGGGTTTTGCAATTATTTGGTATGGTCCTTTTCGAAGGGGTTGTAATTTTTTAGAAATTCCTTTTTGTGTATTAAAATTAGGTATTAAAACAAATGTTCCAATTTTTAATTCGGAGGCTGGTGTAAAACGTGAATTGATTTGTTCATTAATGTTTTGTCTTTGTAATAACTTTTTTGTTATTTTTTGATAAATTTCATTGTGTTTTTTATCTCTATTTAGAATCCATTCGGTGTGTGTACCGGAGGCTAGTTTAAGAATTTGTGGGTGATGAAAATGATCTTCATCGTGTGTATGTAAAGGTAGGTTATAACAAATTGAGTCTTTATTTGGTTGACAATAACCTTGTGCGTTTTTATGAGAATTTGCTGTAAACATTATTGGTTTGCGTGGCTTTTGGTTAAAAACCATTTCGTATGGTGACATTCCTAAAGTTGTCGTGATTTGTGAATTATATGCTAAGGGAAATAGTTTTACATCTGCTGACCATTCGGTATATCTTGTATCATTTCCATTGATGATACATCTAAGATATTCTTGTAATGAACGGTTCATACCTTCGACTAAGCCGTTTGTCCAAGGTGCATGAGATGTACGTGGTTTGTGTTTAATGTTTTATAAATGACATAGTGTGATAATTTCATTATTTATGAATTCTGTACCGTTGTCTGTAACTAAAATTTCTGGTAGTCCGAATTTTGCTATCCAGTGTTCATAGAGTGTTGTGTAAGCGTAATAAGCGTTACAATGTGGTACTGGGTTAAGTGCTACATAATGTGTAAATGCGTCAACAATTACCATAATGTAGGAGTTTCCTTCTGATGAGGGTGAAATTGGTCCTTTAGTATCAAATGAGATACGATGATTAAAGTACAAACTTTGTCCTTTAAAATCTTGTTTTTGTGCTATTTGTTTTTGATTTGGGTAAGGTTTATTTAGTTGACATACTATACAGTCATTGCATAGTACTTTTATCCAAATTGGTGCATTTGGGAAATAAAAGTTTTGTATAAAATTTGAATATGTTTTCTCTGATCCAGAGTGTCCTTTAATATTTTGTGTATGTGAAATAGTAAAAGCTATAAGAATCATACTTAAAGGGAGACATGGAACTGTAGATTCATTCAGGTTATACTCTAAAAGGTCTGTATTTTCGTTAATTGTTGTGTTGTTAAATTTGCGAAAGTATCGGAGGAGTGTTTTGTTTCCTAGAATGGTTGAATCTGCTTTGATAGGTTTAGTTTTATATTTGTGCCATGATTTCAGTTGTCGAATTACTGGGTCAAGGTTTTGATATTGTTTTAGTGTTGAAATTGTAATTATTTCTGTTGGGGGGAGAAAAATGTTTTCGATTTCTAATTTAGATAAGGGTATTGTATCAAGTGGGTCGTGAAGGTCAAAAACTTGATTTATTGTGTATTTTGAGTCATTTGTTTGTGGTCCTGATAAATTTATTTTATCAGTTAAATCTTCTTTTTCAATTAGTGGAAAATGGTCTTTCTTAGGCAGGTGTTGTTTTGTTCGTTTTTGTTGGGTGTTATTTTTTATCCATTAAGAATATGGGATTGGTTTGAAAGTTGATGTTCCAAGTAAATCAACTTCATAATGATTATTTTGACAATCTAAATAAAGTGGGAAATGTTGTAAATTATTTATTTGTGATTATTCAATATCAGTTTTTACTGCATATTTGCATTCCAATCGGGGTGATGTTTCGTTTTCTGCAAGGTAGAATTTTATGTTTTTGGGTATTTCAACTGTTGTTTTTCGTTTAAGTAATTCAGGTGGTGTATTTCGACTTAAGGTGTCTGGTAATGCAAGATTTTTTCCTGCAGTCCAAACTATATGTAAGTTTGGAAATTTCATTAGAATTAGTTGAAATCTGTAAACTCGGTGGTTTGGGTTAGATTTTTGTGTAAAGAGAAAGATGATTGGTTTATGGTCTGTGAATAGAACTGTTGGATGTTTTGATCCAAGTATCAGAAATTCATATTCTGTCAGTGTATATATTATGGCTGTACATTCTCTCATTAGAGTTGAGAGTCGTAGCTCTGCTTGAGTGAATAATCGAGAATTTGCTGATATGAGGTTCATTTTATTTGTACCATTATGTGATTGTAATAGTGCTGCACCGATGCCAAAGTTCGAAGCATCGCACATTGCATAAAATGGTTGATTTGAATCTGGAATTGTGTTTGAAATTTGTTCAGTTAAAAGTTTCTTTATTTCTTCAAATCGTGTTTGATGTTCTGTGTTCCATTCAAAATTATTTTGTTGTCTAAGGATGTTATAAAATGGTCGTAGATATAATTGCATTTTATAAACATATTTACTTAAAAAGTTTAACATTCCAAGAAATTCTTGGATTTTCTTTTTATTTGTTGGTGGTTGAAGTTTTTGAATAGCGTCAATGCGTGATTTCAATGGAGTGATTGTTTTTCTTTCTATATTATGTCCTAAGAATTTAACTCTTGTCAAAAAGAAGTGTGATTTATCGGGGGCGGCCTTCAGATTTTCGTTCTGAAGTATTTGGTGATATTTTTCTAAAACATTGAACATCTCGTCTTTTGTTTGTGATTGCATAAAAACATCGTCTAAATAGGTGATTGCGTTTTTCTTGAGTATTAGTGGTCTAAAAATTTTGCTCATAAAAGCTGAAAATGCTGCTGGTCCTATGGATATTCCATAGAATAAGCGGTTGAATTCATATTGTTGGTTTCCGATAACAAATTGTGTTAAACGTCGTGATTGTTCATCTAGTGGCATTTGATTGTATGCACTATTCATATCGGCGGTTGTAAAGTATTTGCCGTTTATTTTTGTTAAAATAACTTGTATTGGTTCAATGGGCCAATTACATTTTGATTCATCTATAAGTGAATTGAGGTATCTAGCATCGAGAACGATTTTCAATGATTCTCCTTTAGCTAGTATGATAACAGGGTTGATAAATGTGTTGCCTTTTGGTTGTTCTTCTTTGTTTACTGGTGATATAATGTTGTATTGTTCTAAAATGTCGAGTAATCTGTTCACTTTATCATGTAAGTGAATTGGTACTTTACTTGCTCTCTGTTTTTTGAAAACTGCGTCTGGTTTTAACGGGAGATGTAGTGATGAACTGATTTTCCCAACATCGAATTTTGATGTTGCATAGACTGATGAATATTTAATTAGCTGTTTGGCTAATTTTTCGAATTCGTCTTGTGTTATTTGTGAATGTTGGAAATTAAACATTGTTAAAAATTTTTGTTGGTCCTCTGTGTAGTTACTTATGTTGAATGTAGGTTTGAAATATGGAGTTTTTGTGAAATAATCCGTATTTCTGTTTTCGTTACTTATTATATTATTTATAGATAATTCTTCATTAAGAATTGTAGATTGGCAAATATCTAGTAATTGGAGTATATTATTTACGCGATAGGCTTTTTCGTGTATTGGTGATATTGTAGCGTTGGTTTCACAATATCCTAAAAGTCCTAAGGTAATGTTACTTGGTAAGGTGTGTTGTTATAGACATGTAAGGAAATGATATCTGAATTCGAATTTTTCAAATATTTTATGGATGATATTGTGATTTTGAAAAATTTGTGAATAGGTTTGAATTCAAATTCTGACATATAAAATTTTTGTTTGTTTTGTTCTTTATCATATTGGTGAACTTGTTTGATTGAAAAATTATAGATATTTCCTGATAGTGGTTTTAGGTGTTTTCTTTGTTGGTTAAATATCGGGTAGAATTTTGAAAAGAATGGTGGTTGTTTATTTAATCTTTGAAAAAATGTTAAGGATGTTTCTTTTGTTTTTGTATATTTATCTTTGATTAATATTTTACTATTTAGTATGTTAATTGTTGGTATATACTTCGAAATAAATGGTATTCCAATGATATTATATTTAATGTCAGTGATATGGAATATTTGTTTAAATGGCTTATTTAAAATTTTGCTTTGCTCCATTGTTCTGGTGGGGAGGAGAAATAATTGGATTTTTCCGTAGTTTATCAATGTTGATCCTTGTGCTGTTGCTAGTTTGCTGGAGGTTTCAAGAGGTGTTAGCTTTGGGTGTAAGGTTTTTATTTCATTCCATGTGGGGATGTTTATTATGTTTGATTCTGCTCCTGAATCAATTAAAAAATCTATTTCAAGGTCTGGTGGTTGAAATTCTTTATTTCTTGGGCTTTCTAAGAGAAATGGTATTGTCCAAATTTTTTCTTTGGGTTGTTCTTTTTGTATATTTTGATAAATATGGTTTGTATTCAAGCATTTTGTTTTGGTATTTTTATTGGTTTGATCTGTAGTGTTAATCTCATTTGTTTCTTGCGTCGTTGGTGTGGAATTTATGGGTGTAGTGTAATAATTTTGAAGAAATTCTGATTGATTTTCATATATGTGTGATGAAAAGGGTTGTTCATATATGACAGATTCATAGTCATTTTCGACTTTTATCATATTGATAGAAAGAGTGTTTTCAGTATCACTTTCTGAATCTGATGATGTATAGTTTATTTGATTGAGTTGTAACGTATCAGTTACTGTGTCATCAATACCTGGAGGGTCTGATGTTGTTTCTGGGTTAGACTGTACTTGATTGATTTGTCTTTGATGTTTAGGTGTACTACTTCTGTGGCGATTATTAGAATTATTATAGTTATTATTATTCCGGTGTGGTGATTGGGAATAATTTCTATAACGATTATTATAACTTGAGTGTCGATTTTGTGAATTATTTCGCGATCTGTTTTGGTAATTATTGTTTGGTCTGTTATAGTTCGATCTATTATATGAGTTATTCCTTGATTGACTGTTCGGGTAATTCTGGTTTCGGTTGTTTGAATAACTTCTATTTCGATTATAGGAGTAGTTTCTATTCCTATTGTATGATGAATTTCGTGATTGGTTGTTTGGATAGTAGTTATTTCTTGATTGGGAATTAGATCTAGAAACAAATCGTTGTGTATTTGAATTTGATCTGGAGTAGTTATTTCGACTATTTGGTCTATTGTAGTGATTTTGTGATGAATTGTTCGTGTTTCTTCGTTCTGGTGATCTTCCTCTATAACTTGAGTTATATGGTGATTGATTTCTTGTATAATTTGTATTGTTCGGGAGTGGTTTTCCTGAACTGTTGTTGCTGTGGACTGTTTTGTTCGGTAGATTTTGATCTTTTTTCATGTATTGATAGAATGATTTATTTGGTTCTTTATATTTTTGAGGTTTATTTTGATTGTCTTGCTGTTTTTGTCTACATTCGGAAATACTATGTCCGTATCGTCGGCAATAATTACACCATTTTTTGAAAGATGGTTTGCCTTTGAAGTTTGGGTTCTTTTCATAAATATTGAGTATTTCAGTGATTTTTTCAACGAGGTCTGTCTCTGATTCCTGTATATTATTAATATTAGTAGGAGTCGTTTCAATTCTGTTAACGTATTGTAATTTCAGATTTTCCGTTTCTTCTAGTTTCATCGTGATTTCTGCTTGTTCTAATTTGTCTACTAGTTTTCGAAAATCTAAATCGGGTTCTCGAATTGAAGAAGGATGGGATGCTCTCTTTTTTATTGCTATTTTCCTTAATTGTGGTGTTAAGGTCATCATTAAGATTTCTGTCATCTTTGTGTTTTTATAGTCATGTGTATTTAATGAATATGCTTTTCGAACTAGTGTTTCGATTCGTACTGCTATTTGCTTGATGGTTTCGTTTGGTAATCTGCGAATTTCATTACATAAAACTCTTTGTTGTTGTTTGTTTCTTTCGGAGTCAAACATTTTTGAAAATTCCTGTGTAAACCTTTTCCAGTTTGATTTTATTTCTAGAGGTAGTACTGAAAACCATTTTTGGGCTGCGCCATCTAAGGTTGTTTGTATCAACGCTGTGCGTCGATGTATCCAGTTTTGATGTAGTGGCGTATTAATTGGTTCAGGTCCAATGTTTAAAATCAGGTTTGCTGTTACTGCATTTAAATAATCTTCTACAGAGTATTCAGGGTCTGTTCCTGTGAAAACCATTTGATAAGATGTTTGTTTTTTATTTTTATTTTGTTGAAAAAATGGGTAATTTTCACTGTGATCCTGTGGAGGATTTGTTTGGAAATTTATTGGTTTAGGTTGGGTCATTGGGTTATCCCAATTTCGAGATCTTGTATATTGGTTAAAATTTCTTTGTGGTTGGTTATATGTTTTTGATGGATGTGTATAATTATAATTATGGTCTGTAAAGTTGTTTCTAGTGAATGTTTTGCGTGTTTTTGATGGTATTGTCATGGGTCTGTATGTTTGGTAATCCATATGTGAATATTTAGGGGCAACCGAAGATTTAACGGTTGATTGTAAGGTTACCTGTGTTTGTGAAGGATTTGTATTTCTTGGTGTTGTTAAATTTGGGCGTATTGGTGAAATACTTTGTTGTGTAGTTGTTGTGTGTACAATTTCTTCATTTATGAAGTGTGATGGTGTCTGGATATCTTGTTGAGTAAGATTCCTAGTTCCATTGAGGTTTTCATTGTGTATAACTGTAGAGTTTAAACTATTATTTTGTGTATCGGGCAAAAATGTATTATAGTTTAATGGTGTTGCATCAATGGTTAATGGTATTACTTTTACATAATCTCTTATGTAAGATATCGTACTTATTGCTTGACTTGAGATTGATTGTGGGAAGCTTATAAATGCGGGATGAGACCATTCGGGGTCCCAAACATAATCTGATTGTTCTGTGATAGCGGTATCATCGTTCGAGTTTTGGGGTCTAAAATTTTTTCTTGCTTGTGCAATTAAATCAATATTGTGTGTGAAATAATCTATTATGAACCATGCCAAAATTTTTTGTAGATCGTGTTTTGTATGTTGTGAAACGTCGTCTTTCGTGAAATTTTCTTTAATGATGTTTAAATAACTAGAGAGTAGTGTGATTTCATGTCGTACTCTTAAATGTTTAGATGTTTCTGTCGGTGAGACATTTGTTATTGGGATTTCGTTTTCTAATATCGAAATATAACTATATATTATTGCGAAAACTTCATTGGTGAATATGGAGTTTGCTCTTTGTGAGTTATGATATTGGATGCTTTTTATATATTCTGAAAAAACTTTTGAAAATTCTAAATCAAGATCGTCTGTTTGAATTGTATATTTTCTATTATTATGGTTTGGTGAGGTGAATTCTATGGAGTAGATTCCATACTGTTGTGTTATGTTGCATATATCTTTTAAGTAGTGGTCTATGATTTGTCTTTTGATTTTTACATCTGGGAACTCTGTTTTACATGGACTAATTCCGGGTTCAAATAAATTTACGAGTAAATTTTGACAAAATATGTGTTGTCCTCTATCAGTATCTGCGTCTACTATAAAAGGAAAGATTTCATCATCATCTGGACTTTCTTCACCTGGGGTGTGCGTTGAGCTCATTTTTTCGTTCGATGACTGTTAATATGTAATTATCAATGTGTCTAATTGGTTGATTCCAATTGTATAAATGTACTGGTTTGTGTTTATACTGCTTTTTTATTCTTCTTTTTCCTCTTTTTGATGAATTTGAAGTTGTTTCTGAGTCAGAAAAATATAATTGATCGTGAAGTGGGTAATTTTTATCTATTGATTCTTTTAGTTTGTAAAGTTCGTCTAAACTATTGGTTTCTGATTCTGAAAATGCGTTTCGATTTTTTGAAAATCTTTTTCGTGTTATTTGTCTTTGTTTCGTTATTATTTTTCTTTTTAGTGTTTGTCGTTTTGTTCGAATGTATCCAACTGTTTGTGTATGAGGTGTGATTACAAGGTCGTATTTTTTGTTATCTATTTCACAATTGTGTAAAACGATTGTTTGTTTATTTCCTAGGTTTTTAAATGACATAAGGTTTAGAATGACGGATGCAAAGGGTTGTTAAATGGTTTCTATTTTCTTAAACTGTTAGTTCTTACGATTTTTTGGTTAGCTTAACCTGGGTCTGTTTGTTCAGGGTTGGAGAGAAAAGTATATCGATTCCGAAGAATGATTTTTTACTTTCTCGTGGCTAGTATAAGTTAAGGTGTTAACTTACTTAATCTTACTTAGGGGTAGTGATTGTGTTCAAGGGTTGGAGAATAGTAAATCGATCCACAAGGTTCAGGTATAATTAGAACGCGAGTAGTTCGTTAGATACTATTTTAAACTTACTAAGTCTAAGATTTATCCTGGGTCTGGTAAGAGGGGGGGTCAAGTGAAGGATGAATAACCGAAGTTCTTCACTGTTTATCCTAATTTGAATGATTAGTTTTGTTTAAAAATTTCTATTAGTCTTAGGTCTTTAGAAAGGGTTGGGTAGTGAATCGACGTTTGAGGTCTTTAGACACTAATTAAGTGGGTGGGGGAGAACAAAGTTGTTCTGTTTGATCCAAGGATAAGCCTTGATGATCAAATTTGAAATTTAATTAAGTAGAAAATGATTTAAGATCCAAGGATAAGCCTTGATGATCTGGTTTTAAAATTAAGTGAATTTAAGTTTTAATAAAATTTTAAATGTGTGTAAAGGAAAAATTTAGTGTTTTGATGATATTAGTGGGTTTATGATTGCTGTTATGTTTTAGGTGATGGAGCTGGAACAACAGGATGATTTATGATTATTAACCATTTATTGTCATGCTACTAATTTTTATTTTTTATTTTTCAATAAATATTTTTCAAACATGTTTTGTATATTACTGTAGAATTTTAGGAAAACGATCTTAGATCTTTTTATCAATCGTTATTGTATATTAATAATTTTGTTTAGCGCCTGAAATGATTTTGAAGATTAACTTCAAGATTTTATGTTTGCAAATGAAAATCTAAATTCATTGCCAGTAGTATTCTAAATATAAAAGTTTGTTCTGGTTTTTGCCTAACTATCATATAGCTATATGGCAAGTTTCTACTTTGTCGTATGTCGTCTCTGGTTCGAGGTCTTCTTCCAATTCCGGGTAGTTCTGTTATGGTTCGGAATATTGGCTCTGATCTATTGAGTCGTAGAGACATTTCGATTAAATTATTGTCGTATAACATTTTGTAAATGTTTTTGTCTAATTTCTAATCTATTTTGGTTAATTCTAAGCTATTAAGGTCTTGTTCGAGACTTATGGTCGCACCAGATGAGTTAGAACCGAGTTGGTTAACTCATAGAGTAATTTCGGATAGGGTACACCGTCTGCTCGTCACGCTATCTTATTTTCGGCCGGATAGATTCGTGCAACTTCTTAGTCTAATACCGATCCTAATCTTACTCTTATACTATCTAGTCTCAGGTTGTTTAACTAGTCTCTGCTAGGCTCAATAGATCTAGGGTATACTGGTTTATTGCGGTTGCTGAAGTGCTCGGGAGAGTCCAACTAATTTCTAAGTTAAATTCAAATCTCTCTGGTGCTGAAATTACAAGTAACTTCAGCACTTACAAATAAGTGGGTTGTTAGTTAGATGGATCATGATTGGTTAATATTAAATACTTTACATTGGTAAAATATCTAATTTATCCAATCATAAAATGTAGTTTAGATCAGGTTCCAGTTCGTAAACTTCAGACATTTCGAAAACAAACACACTATTCTAGCCTTCAAAGATCCACAAAACCCGAAAAAATGACCAACATTTTGAACCTCTTATACTTTTGTTCGATGGTTGTTTTCACGTTTCGAAAACGTATTTCGCACGACTCGTAGGCCAGCCTTCGGAAACCACTTTATTTTTAGAAGTGAACTATTCTGATTTTTCATTTTACTCAAATTCAGGGCTTTGGACTACAAGGAAGAGTTGCGATAGACTGGCGACATCTTACGTTGTTTATGAAATGTCTGTCTAGTTCTAATTAATTCAAGATACCCACGGACCCATTCGTTTTACCACCAGTACACTTCGTCAAAAAGTCAATTCCGAAAAAATATATATTTTGAATCGCGTTTGAACCTATTTTGTGTACTTCCAACGAGACTCAAAGCGTGTTTTCAACGCTTCCATCGCCGTTATACGCCTTATTAGTTACTTATATGCATGGTCATGTGTGTTGAAAGTTCAAAAACAGAATAACTAACCCGAACGTTAGAACAAAGAAAGTTTTACTTTTATTAAATTCTGGTAACAGTTTTTTCAACGAGGTCACTGTTGGCCAGTGTTGTACTCGCTCAAGTTGTTTACGCTTATCGCTATCTGCGCTTTTTCAGCCTCCGCTTATCGCTTCGTCGCTTATGCTTAAAGCGCTTACGCGCGACTTCGCTTACTTGAAAAATTTATAACGTGGGCGTATTTTGAAATAAGCCATGTGCCTTTGGTCATTCAGCAGCTGAATTTCAGCTCGAAGTAGTTGTAATAAAAAACAATGTTAAAGTGTCGCTTGCGCTTATATTTCGCTTGGCCTCCTAAGCGTCTACAACACAGGTGTTGGCGTCTGAAATTCATTGCCACCATTTAAAAAATTCTGGCCATGAATGTACTGTACGTAAGCATTTGATACGTTATCTGAGAACGTTTTCCCTGAGAACGTTAAAAGCGTAAAACTTCGTGCCTCTGTATAAATTGTTTTCAGTATTGCAATCAGGGTTCGAAATACTCTGAAATTTTTGTATCGCATAATTGCGAATCAAGGTTGCATATTGATTCGCAATCTCCAAATTTGTATCGCAACATTTTTGAGCCGTTGAATTTTACAGAAACATTTGCAGAAACAGTAATAAGCCATGGTGCTTTTTCTCGAACTGAACTGAAAATTCGGTGTCGATGACTGCTTTTGATTCGCAGAATTGCCAATCAAAATCAGAAAGTGATTCGCAAATCCCCGATATCGATTCGCAAATTGCGATGCGATACGGCTTAATTCGAACCCTGATTGCAATTGAAATGTTTATCGCAAAAAGTGTTGTTTGAGTTTTTCTCAAAATTTTCTGCGATACATATTCAAAAGCATTATATTACGAAAGCTTTGGCAAGTCTGGGAAAGGCCACAAATTTTGGTGGAGGGGTCGAATCCCAACTCCCTAAACCCCATGATGGAATACGATTTCAAGGGGAATTCAAATATGTTATTTAGTGTTTTATTGCTAAGATTTTTTTAATGTGCAAAAAACATTCGTAGTCCTTTATGATGGTTAAAGAGGGGAGTTCGACCAGCAAAATTTAGATGTTTTTTTTTGTGAGAAAAGCTGAGAAACCTTCCAGAAAAACAAAACAGTCGTAAGCACTAACCGCTTGGCAATCAATCACTACGGTACAGAATAATTCAAGAACAGAATGATACATACCCACATGGAAATGAGCAACGTCGTCGTCGTCACCGGCCTCATCCAGAACCCGCTGTTTATGCACCAAAATCTGCTCGAGCAGGGTCTTCGATGGTGAAAAGTCACACACCAATCGGAAGACTCCCGACCTCGGTTCTTTAGCCAAGTATGCCATGCATTTGTCCACCAGCAGATCTCGCACTTTTTGCATAATTTCAGCGTTCAACTTTTTTGTTCCCACGCCTTCCTCGATAAGTTGCAGGATATTGGCCTTGTCTGCTGGTTTTGAGGCCTCTGCGTTTCTGCTGTCAATTTCTGAGTATTTGCTGACAATGAGGTCGGTGTCAGTAATGTTTTCCGCCCACGACCCGTCTTCTTCAGCCGTGAAGACGACCTCGAATGGCTTCTTGTGAGTTATGGCAGTGTGAAACTCGTAGATGCACCAGATTCTGGAGAGTGGTACCGGGTTGTCCCACGGAGACATGACCGCCACGAAATGGTCCGAGTCGCGAATCGGCTGGCCGAACACGTTTTTCAGATAATCGGGGCTGACCGTGCCGCCATGCTGGGGGTAGACATAACAGTCGATGTAGAAATATTCGGAGGTTGATTTAGACTGAGAATATTTCAAGAGGGTTTTCAGAAAGCCGGACTAAAACACATGTTTCTATTTGTTTTTTATCCAGTTGTTCCAAATATGAAAGATAAAACGACTTAATAGGCGCATAAGTTAACTGAACAATACTTTGCTCAGACGTATTCGAATTCTTCACCTATTAAGTAAATAGTGGTAACAAAATATTATTGAAAAACTGGATATTAAAGAAATGTTTGTTCATCATAGGCTGGCACTGGCTTAGTCGGTACATGTAACAGCGTAAAAACAACAAAATATAGAGTGGTCATATGAAACAGGGGCGGCTTTAGAACATATTCCGAGGGGTGTAAATTGTTCTAGGGGGTTCGAGTAGAGTACGGAATTTCGCGTATTGGGTCGGGTCGGGCTTAACCTTTATTGACCATGCTTTTTTAGCAGCAATAAAAGTCTAAATTACGCGTTCCTTATGGATGGCATCAGCCAAATTTAGCTTCTTTTGTTCTAAAAGTAAAGTTCGGGTCGGGTCGGGTTTGACAAACGACTGTCGGGTCGGGTTAGGGTGCAAAAACAGAGCCCAATGCACATCACTGCTTCACGGTTTAATGCTAAAAGTAATCTAGTTTTCAAGCCATTCTAAAACGTCTAGTTATATAAACCAAAAGCCGCCCCTGTAAAAAAAAACGTTTTAATGATAGTTTTTAAACAAACACCGTTTGTTTGAAAAAAAAATTTATGTTTTTTTTCTTTTTTCAAAAACATGGTGATAAAATAATGTTTAGAAAAACTTTATTCAATTATATTAAATCAATTGTATTGAAATCATAAAAAATCAGTTTTTCGGCTTTTTGCTCTCAGTTTTCCATACTTTACGCCCAACTTGGAGAAACGACCTTCCTAACCAGCCCTCGCAGCCACTGCTGAGACCGATGTAATTGTTCTTATAATTAAATTAGATTCCCTGAGCTGTATAAAACACATTAAAAAACACTGTTTTGTATAGCACGCTTTTTATTCCATGTCAAAAAACGACACGTCAAAAAATGAACTCACGTGTTCGTATCTCCACGCGTGTGAAACAAAACATGTGGCTTCTGATACGAGAAGTTGGCCGGTCTCGTCCCGCTCTGAGGCATATAGGTCCACATACGCACATCCCGTGGACGCAGTGGCAGGCTTCACGATTGTTTCACACACCTGAAGGCACAATGATGATAACATAGTGAAAAGCAGAGCTGTTATATATTTTTTAGTTGTAAAGATTTTTGCTATCTTTTGGGAAAAAACATGTTTTCACGAGGAGTGGTAACCACTCAGTGGTTCAATACAAAGTTTGGAAAATAGAGCATCTTTGTTTTTCTCAAATCGTCATTAGGAGCGACAACTCGTGTGCGCTTGTCTTACAGGCGCCGATGTCATTCTTTTTCGAAGTGAAAAAAAAAAGTATTTGTTGTATTTCAGCCCAGATATCGACTGAACAGCTAGGTTTTTTTCCTTATAAGGATGGATCGCGTTTTTATGGATATACATGAATCCTTTAATGAATAAAAAATCTCGGACAAGTACATAATCCGTTCTTCTTCTTCGAGGTTCTTCGAAGAAACAATTAATAATATTGTAATTCGAGTGCTGGATCGTTCGCTGCCGGCTTTGCTCAACCAACTCGAAGTGAAGTCCCTACCTTCTTTAAATAATGGGGAAAGACCAAAAGAGGACATGACTAGGGGTACATAAATGGGATTTCTGAGTTTATAAAGCAACATTGAAAAAGTAAAAAAAAATGAAAATTTTTATTTTCCTTCACGGAAAATCTGTACTATAGATTTACTCCTAGCAAACGGTCATATTCAACAATTTCAATTAATTAACTGATCTGAATATAATTGTTTTTTAAAATCGGAAAAAATACAACTTAGATCTCGACAACATTTGTTTCAAAACCAATAATTAAAAAACGTCATTTCCGATAGTTGGAAATAGTTAATTTTCCGATATCGGAAATATTATTTGGTAAAAACCTATAGATATATGTGCTGAACAACAAAGACAGTTGCCATTAGGAAGAACACAAAAATTGGTTCCCAGCGGGACAGGAACTGCCGACTTGAGCAAGCGGAAGTAACCGATTCGGAAAAAAACTAAGATATCATTCCGTATATCTTCAAGATATCGGAATTAACAATATGTTAAACATATTTCAACCTTTTTTGACAGTATTCTTAAAATATAGCTGATAAAAGTAAAGTAAACTGCGGCAGTAAAATCAGTTTCATCCACTAACAGTGAATATGATATCTACTATATATAGCAAAACATTACTGATAGTATTTCAGATCGCCGAACATGCTAAAAGACCTTTTCCTAACTAATTGCATTTAATGAATCATTCTGGCAAAGTTTTGTAATTCCCCTTTTCCCCTACATGCAGTGATAACCAAATAAATAAATTTTATTGGAATAATCGCGATTTATTGGATGGTTATATTTCATTTATTGTTTCATTCGCAATTTATTGCATATTCGGCTTGATTTCGATGATTTTGTTCTGAAGAAAAAAATTATTGGAAAAATGCAATAAATTATTCATTCGGAAGAAATCAAACTTTCGTTGAAATTTTTCACATTTCGTATGGTGAGGCTTTTTTTTAGCTTATCAACCACCATATTTTTCATTATTTTTGCGAGAAACATACTTTCTGCAAAGCTTTAGGTTTGATTAGTTTGATGCAACCTATAAGAAAGCAGTAACACTTGAGTTTTTTCACCCTTCAAACAAAAATCCAATAAAAACTAACTCATTTTTATTGTAAAGATTTATTGCAATCGCGATTTAAATCGCGCTAAAATCTGTATTTATTTATTGGTTTACTTATTGCATCCAATAAATTTCCAATAAAATTTTTTTTGTCATCACTGCCTACATGTAATTGATTGCCGCTTTCTGACAAAACGTCTTTCCACTACATTTGATATTTGATGTGCCTCGATCAGCACGCAGCTGAAATCTTATTACTTTGATTTAACCGACAAGAAATTGCAAAATACGCTTTGTTAAAATGTTCCTTTGTTACGGTTAATTCTACTTAGTTACAAATAAGATCTGTTTAAAAAGTGAATTAATCTCTAAGTTAAAACATTAAAAAGTGAACAGTCATTCTCTCCGCCGGAAAGAATGAAGATAGCAAGGTCAAATCGAGATTAACCAGTTAAGATGCTTTAAAGTAATTAATGAAATAAAATGAATCACAACATTCCCCTTAGTGGAAAAAAAAAATTAGAAATACTATGCGCCATGATAACTAACATGTTAACTAACCCTTTTTCTCCCTCTCGAGAAGTCCAACAAAATCAAAATACTGCACGGTATAGCAAGCGTAATTTCAGAGCTCCGAAGGAATGACTGAATTTTCAGAGGTTAATAAAATCATAAATCCGGCGGATTGTAAATCCGTAATAAACGCTAAGTAAGTTTATAATTGTGCTAGGCAAATACTAATACAGATTATAAATGGCTAAGTGTGAGTTTTTTTTTAAAGTTTGAATTGAGTTTAACTGTCCCCTTCCATGAATTTCTCAAGCTCGGCGTTGAAAATTTCGCTATCTAAATCTATGTAATTTTCAAAGCAGTTCACGGCATCCCTCAGAGAATCGTCGGTAGAAGTGGTGGAAGATTGGTCAGGAGATTGGGTATAAGCTAGATCAGCTGAACTGTCATCCGGTAGTGTGTTATACGCGTGTGATTGAATATCCAAGGGATTCTCGCTGAATGTTTGTGGGGGGTAGTTCAAGTTATCTTCGTCGTCCAGAGATATAGGGTTGGTAGCGGAGCCCGGTTGGTTTTCTAACTCATCTATAATATCTATGTAATATCGCTTACCATAGAATTTTGGGGGACCAACATTTCGACTTGAACGTCTGAAAATAATTTCGTTACCGGTGGTAGTGGTTTCCTTAGGTTGTCTGTCCTCGCTGGTTCCAATTTCATCGGAAGAGTCCTCTATCTCGAAAACTGGGAAATCCACCGTTTTTTCTCCGACTATTGGTATTGTCAAATCCGAAGGAATGTTTGTTGTCTCCGTTGTCGTGGTAGTAGAAGGTTCGTCCGGTGGTTGTGAGGTAGTTTGGGGTGCTGATTTGTTGGATTTGTTGGATTTTGGGGGCTGGTTCGTTCCTCTAGCTCTGGTGGTGACCGGGGTGAATGACTCAGTGTGTCTTCCTGTCCTAGTGTCTGGTTTCCGCGTCTGTTGTGTCTTCGGTTTGTATGACTTTCTTGGACCTACTTGTAAATCACGGTTAGAGAAGAAAGGGAACGAGATATTTCCTTTGAATGAACGAATTTCAGAGGATTTAGACTTTGGGATGGCGATGTCCGACTTTCTAATAATTTTTCCGTCGGATAATTCAACCGTGAATTTTGTTGAGTTTATTATTTTCTGGCCTAGTTGTTTATAGAAGGGATTTCCGTTTATACTTCCGTTAGTTTTCCGTAGTAATTTACCTTTAAACGGGCTGTTTAAGGGCACTCGGGATGACGAAGGTTTTGAAGAAGTAGGGAGATCTGAATCATAGCCTTTCTCCAATGGTGACTGGTTCTTTTTCGGTATGAGGGAGTCTTTATATCCGTCCTCTATCCGATCGTCAGCGTTCCAGTCGAGGGCCCTTTCTCTGCTTAAGATCGACTTCCCTTTGTCTAAAATTCCACCGGATAAATTATTAGATGCCAATTGCTTCCAAATCGTGTTCGGTTTTCTTTTAAGGTGTATTTCGAACGGTGAGCATTTAATTTTAGATTGGAAGGAAGATCGTAGATTCCAAATGATTTTCGAAATGGCGGTTTGTAATGTAGGTTTTTGATGATCCAGTGACATTGCTAATAATTTAATTTTTACAGTATGTACAAGTTTTTCTACAAGACCGTTAGAACGATGATCCCCAACTGTACAAAATATTAGTTTAATATTAAGAGAATTGCAAAATAATTTAAAATCCTGACTAGTAAAGCAGGATGCGTGGTCGACCCGAATAGATTTTGGAATCCCATGGAGATAAAAAATAATCTTGAAGGAATTCGATTACTGTGTTCGATGACGTTGAAGATGTAATTTTAGCTGAAGGGAATTTTGAAAAACGATCTATACACAATAAGATGTATTTATTGTTTCCCCAGTTGTTATCTGGTGGGCCGGCGAAATCAAGATTTATTTCCTCATTAGGTTCGAATAAGGGGGGAAGTTCACTAATTTGTGTAGTTGGTATGATGCTTTTTATATTCTTACCAGTTTGAGTGCATTTTGTGCAATTGATCCCGTGGAAGTAAATTTGTCGATATATGTGTGGCCACCAAATGTATTGTGCTAAATACTTCATGCCGAATTGGCCAGGATGAGATTCATGTAAGGTTTTTAAGACGGCGTTTCTAAGTGTAAACGGAATAACCAATTTTCCATCCATATATAATAATCCGTCGGATTCATGAAGGTCTTTTGTAAATTGGTGTAAGTAACGGGAATTTGCCTTTATGTTATCTACTTTATTCTGTAGAGCTTTCACAATCGGGTTTAACAATTCATCATCCTCCGTTAATAAAGCCACCAATTTTGCATTGAATAATGTGTTTAGATCCAAAGGTCTTTCAGGTAATTTGAGGTTTTCACGGAATTTAGTTACTAGCTTCTTGTGTTCCGAAGGAATTTGAAAATCGATAGAGACCTGAATCCCGGAAGTGGAAGGATTAACTACAATTTGGTTATTTGACATATTTACACTATTTATAAGTTTAATATCCGAAGGATTACTAATTAAGCTACTGTTAAGAATTAAAAAATAGATAAAGGCTGAATTTGATAGAGAAATTTTAGTAAAATCAGTGTTTGAGAAATCCGAAGGAATACATTTAGAGTTGCAAAATTCTGTTCTATAATGTTTTTGATTGCAAATTGAAATGGAAGAGTTGATGAAATTCAATGCTGTAATTATTACGTGATTTCGTAATTTCGTGTAATGGGAATTTTCCGAAATCGAATTAATTGAATTACGTAATGAATTTTCACTATCCAAAGGATTAAGCGCATGATATATTTTTTTGGTAGTAGCAACTACAAATTCTTCGTCATAATGTGATGGGGGAATTGCTTTATCCGAAGGAGTTCTTGAAATTAAGTCTGTAAAACCCATATCTTTTCCCGCTAAGTGTTTGATAGTAAAGTTAAATGGTAGAAGACGATCTACCCATCTTGTCAACCGGCTATGGTATGTTTTGTTTCCGTGATTTGGTGACAAAGCGGAAAGGAGAGCTTTGTGATCGGTGATAATTTCGAATTCGGAGCCGTAGAGATAATTTTTGTAATGTTCCACCGCCCATACAACTCCTAATAGCTCTAATTCGTTTGTTGAATATTTGGATTCATGCGGATTTAAAAATCTTGAAGCAAATGAAACTGTTTTTCAAACCTTCTCATGAAGTTGTTCAAGGGATGCACCTAACCCATTATGTGAAGCATCTGTTTTTACTCTCGTGGGTTTTTTTACGTCGAAATGAGTGTTTTCAGTAAGGTTTACTATCTCAGATTTAATCTTGACAAAAGCTTTTGAGTGATCTTCATTCCAGCGGAAAATTGATTTCTTGTTTAAAAGAGGTCTAAGTGGGCTTCCGAGGGATGCTAGGTTTGGTACAAATTTAATGTACTGATTAGTTGACCCGAAGAATGATCTTAATTCTTTTAGATTCTTTGGGGTTGGAATATCTTTGATTGCTTTGGTTTTATCGAATAGTGGGGCGATTCCGGATTTCGATATTTTAAAACCGAGCCATTCGATTTCTTTTTGAAAGAATTTGCGCTTCGACCATTTAACTGCGAAATTGTAAGAATCTAACGTTGATAAAATTTTATACACGATTTTCTTGTGATCATTAAAACTTCCTTTGGAAGCGACTAATATGTCGTCGAGATAACAATTTGTAAAAGGAATGTTTCCCAAAGTTGAGTCCATGACTCTCTGAAACTCGTTTGGCATATCGCCGAGTCCGTAAAAACCCGTTAAAAATTGGTAAGTGCCTGTTATATCTCCGCCGACTAGACTAAAATTGCATTGGCTGCTAGTAAAATTGTCCAGCGCGAGTTGAGTATATGCGTTATTTAGGTCTAGATTTGTAAACCATACTTCTCCGGTGGAATTGTTTGAAATTTGAGCCGCTACGTTATCAACTAATTCGTGTATTTTAGGCATCTGGTATTTGTTCTTGTAGATTTGTTTGTTGATAAATTTTGAATCTAGGGCTAACTTTATCGATTTGTCTTTTTTACAAGTAATAACTATCGGGCTGATAAATCTGTCCTCGTCACAGTTTTCTAATTTTTTGATGTGTCCTTCGGATTTAAGTCTGTATATTTCTGTTTTTACTGAATCCAGTAAATGTAAAGGGACCCTCCTGCCTTTTAGTTGAATTGGCTTTAGTGGTTCATGAAAGTGTGTTATTTTTGTTTGATTTTTTATTTTTCCAATCCGAAGGAATAGTTGTTTGAAAGTTTTTCCAATCATTTCTATTTCGTTATCTATGTCAAGTGAAGTAACTGAATTGATAGACTTACAAGTTCTCTTGTTGTTGGAAGTTGTGTATTGTTTTTGTGAAACTTCGATTCCGACTTTTGGTAAGTTGTCGTTTCCTAAGATGTTTCTTTCATGACCTTGAGTTAGGAAGAAGTGGCATTCCTTGTTGGACCATCCATTTGAGAAAATTGGGACGATTACTTTTCCAGTGATATTTATTGCATTGTTCGTGAATCCGCAATAAAGTTCCTTAGTAGCCTTATCCACTGGATATTTTTTCACGTAGGGGTCTCTTAGTTTCAACTCGTGTAATACATTCTGTTTGAGGAAGCTTATAGGGCTTGCTGAATCCACCTGTATGTTGAGAATTACTTGGTTTTCGTTTCCTAAGCCGATATTTAGTAGTTTCTTTAGTTCCTTTCCTTCATCGTCGTAGATAGTTGTTACGTTTAATACAGAGTAGTCGTCATTATCGCTTTGTCCAGATTCTGACCATGCGTTGATTACTCCGCAGCATTCTCTATTAGCTTGGTCGATATGTACAGCTGATTGTTCCGAAGGATAATGGTGATCTGTATTATTTACAATTTGACTATCCACAATATTTACATTTTTACGGCGTGATTTACAGAGTCTAGTAAAATGTCCTCGATATTTACAAGTCGAACATGTTGTATCTTTAGCAGGGCAAACCGCTAGATGTCCCTTTGTAAAGTTTCCGCCGCATTTCATACATGTGTTGTTTCTTTCGATGTTTAGGGTGGGTTCTCTTTTTACATTAAAATGATTAAAAGATTTGTTGGAAGAATATCCGCTGGATTTAAAAGTACTCGTCATCTTGATGTGGTTTGTAATTCCTTTTTCGTCAATCAGGGCTACGTTTAGGGCTTCTAGGGGCGGTAAAGTTTCGGTGAGAAGTTTCCGTTGGATATCTGAATTCTTCGTGTTATTAATAAAAATATCTCTAATCCATTCATCTTCTCCTGTGGGAATGTTACATCGTTTAGCCATTTCTGCCAGTGCCCCCCAGAATTGTTCTAGTGATTCTCTGTCCCTCTGTTTTCTGTTTAAGAGTTTGTGTCTTTCGAAGGTTATGTTTGTTTTTCTCACAAAAGCTGTGGACAAATTTTCCCAAAATTCTTTGAAAGAAATTTGTAGAACTTTGACTCTCGTGAACTTTTGGCCGAATATTTTCTTTCCTTCGTTTCCGAGGGCTAAATAAAGTATGGATCTTAATTTTTTGTCCGCCTCTTCCAGTCTCATGCCGTTGAATTTCTTGGTTTCTGACTTTATTGAGGTCATTTCTTCATCATCGAATCTCTTTTGTTCTCGAATATTCCTCTCAATGCGTGATGTTTTTTGTGCGTCGGATTCGTTTTCCGGCGGATTTTCCAATGTTGGGGGAGGTGGATGATATCGTTCCGTTGGATTCAAAAGGTTTTCAATATCGATATTCTCTTTCGCGATAATTGCTAGCTGGAATAGATCGCTCCACTCTTCCCAAGGGATTGGTGGGTCCATTGTGTGGTTCTGCCAAAATGAAGGTATACCTCTCACGTTTGATTCATTGCTGTTTGACTGCGCCATGTTAAAATGTTCCTTTGTTACGGTTAATTCTACTTAGTTACAAATAAGATCTGTTTAAAAAGTGAATTAATCTCTAAGTTAAAACATTAAAAAGTGAACAGTCATTCTCTCCGCCGGAAAGAATGAAGATAGCAAGGTCAAATCGAGATTAACCAGTTAAGATGCTTTAAAGTAATTAATGAAATAAAATGAATCACAACACGCTTACCTGAAGATCAATTGGGTTTGGAAAAAGTGAGCAAGAGGGTTAGCCGTTGGGCTTTTAGCTCAGCCGTTATTTCACAAATTAGAAAGTCTTAATCACCAATTTAGCCCAATATCACGATAAAAATGTAATTGTATGAGAAAGTTTTGACCAAAGGTTTTACTTTTTGAGAATATATTCTTTCTATATATAGAAACCGTTTTCTTGAAAGACTCTTGAATGCCATAATATCGGATACTATTTCAATCAAAGGAATTTTCAAAGAAAATCAGAACTGGGATTTTTCTATTTAAAAAGGCAAATAATGACTTGCATTATAATTGCAATAAACTATTGCACATTAAAATATATTGCAATGTAATTATTGCTGGTATTTTTTATTGCAATGTTTTGTCAATTGGCTAATGCAAGGACCTGATGTGAAATGCATAGTTTCCAAGTTGAAAAAAACCTGAAGATCGTACCTGATAAAGGTTCCATTGTTTTGTTTCGAGGTCATTTTCGTGAAGAAGTTTTTTGATGAGTGGAACAGAAAGTCCGAGGGACTTCGGGGGAGCTGAAGTGTTCACAGCCGGGGACACAAATTTCGTTTCTCGAGGAATGCGTGTTTGATTCATTTGAAATTCGGCAAATAAATGCTTTCGGCAGCTCAGACACTATTAAGTACATTCGTCAGAAACAAAAACGAATCTTGCATTGAGCTGAGCGTTTATATACGCAAGCGTTTATTTGTTCACAATCAAAGTTGGCTTCGGTGAAACTGTATATAGTTAGTTTCGGCCAATCAAATTCGCTGCCAACATCACGTAAAGCACAGTACTTATGTAATTGTGCGTATATACATGTAGAGAAACGTACCACTGCGTACGACTCACGTTTTCGCACAGATAAATGTAAGTAGGGACGACCATTTATGCATATAAAAGCTACCTGTTTATGTGCATACGTATACAAATGAAAATAAATGAAACTTTTGCTTAATTTTCATTGATTTCTAGCAAAATTCCTCCGTTTCATTACACTTTTGGAGCTCATGGTCACAAAAAGAAGCCATTCTCAGTGAATGAGCCTTTATTGCGCTAAAGAACTATGTTTGCTGTCTCATAAAACTTTCAATTTTACATGGTGGAACAAGTGGTTGCGGGTAGAATCAACTTTATTCAGAATTAATCGTTTTTGGTGCAGAATACTGGAGTTTTTTGCAGAGTTTTTGAAAAAAATGGGGGATTTATGCAACTTGCGTACGTTTTTGCGCATAGCGCAGAAAAGATGGTATTTATGCAACTTGCATGCATTTGTCGTCCCTACAGATAAGAGAAAGAACTAGCTAGACGTAAAAAACATTAAACTAGCTAGACGTTAAAAACATCGTTTAAGCACTCTTTAAGCTTAATCAGGGGTTCCTAATATGGTATGGCAATATTATGGTCCTAGAAAATTTTCAAAAATAAATAAAGCCATATATATTTTTGAAAAAATAAATAAAGGCCATAATTTTCATAATGGAAAAAAAATTTCATGAACAATTGGTTCAAATTCATGACGAGAAAACAAACTTTTCTGACATATAGTAAAAAGTATTTTCTTAGTCCACTGTTTGTTCTATGACCTTCTTGACAGTGTGAACTCCCCAGAACTGCTTGTTGATCATTAGAAACATGTCTTGCTCAAATGTCTTGCTAGTTATCAAAGTCTGGTCTCTCGGTGAGCCCGATTTCATTCAATTTTTTCCGATTTTCCCTCTCCGAAATATGGTTCAAATAATAGCAAAAAAATTTAAAAAAATAATGGTGTTTTTAATTTCTTAAAAATACGTTATTTCCATATATGGTATGGCCATATATTTCCATACAATTATTTATTAGGAACCCCTGAGCTTAATTCCTTTAGGCCTATTAATTAATATATTAATGGGTATACCCAATGGATTCAATATATTAACTGTATATATATACAGCAGAGAGTGGATTATCCACCGTGGATATAATAACCTCAAAATATTACTCAAACAGTGTGGCACCGAGGTACCCCTGTTTGTATGCTATTTATATTGGTTTATATATGTCATCATTTACACATTGTCATTCTTTATCATGTCCCCATCTTGCATTATCAATTATGTTGTGTCACCCATACAATGTCACCCAACTTACATTCCTTCATCCATGCAATGTATGATTTCATACGTTGTCTTTCATCGCATTCACCTTTATGATACTTCTACTAGTGGTGCCTTACTCTAGCGCGCTTGCGTGCTAGAGCTCACATTCATTTCACATTAATTATATACCAGCCATGGCTAAATCTGGCGATGTGAAGCCGAAGGCTCAGACCGTAGTTTTTTCTCAAGACAGTGCTTACGCGGTGAGAGTGTAATCTTAAATCTTGTGTTGCTAAAGCATTGATACTCAGAATAACTGAGTCTCCGGCAGTTTGTTACAAAGTACATAAGACCAACACTAAAATTTTTCTAATGCTTTGAGGCGCCAAATTATACTACTTTTGTGGGGGAAAAACATTCGCTAAAACACTCGACTATTCGTCAAAAAATTCCAAATACTTCCTAAAATAAATTTTTTTCTTTCAATAACATGAAGGCCATAAACTTTACTAGATTTATTTTAATTCCAAGAAATAGACAGAGCAAAAAAGTCATAGTGACTGACCTGAAACTTGCGACAAAAACTTTCAAACACCCCCCCCCCCCCCCACCCCATCATCATTTTTTATGTATATTCTGACAATGATGTGCTGGCCAATAAAAAAAATTGGTGGCTATTTTTTACTTTCAATTGTTCATGTTGAAGAGTCTTTTTTAATCATTATTTAGCTCGTAAGACTAATCGAAAAGGTACAAATCATATTTCATCTTCAAAGGATAAATTGCCTTTAACATCAAAAATGACCACACAACTTTCCAATTAATTTCAAGATCACCTTCAGCTGAAGGGAAAGATAATCCTTATATTGGCTTATTAGGAACCAAAAATGTTCAATTCCAATTTGACTTAAGAAATACAAAATTGAATGAAAAATTAGGAATTTTCAAGCATTCCCCTACAATTTTTTAAGTTCACGGGTATTAGCCAATAAAAGCCCTTAGGACAAAATTCCCAGTTTTTACCCCGTTATTAGCGTGTCTAGTTATTTGTAGGCATACCTTTATCTGTTGTAGCTAAAGGATTACGCCGTCCATTTTCGCATTCTTGACTGAAATCTTTTCACTTTTTGTTTTATAGCCCTTCCAAAAAATCCGCTAATACGTTTTCTAAAGCAAGAAACAATCAAAAGTGACATTTTGGGATAAAATGACAGCCTTTTAGAGCGCATTTACCAATTTTCTACGGAAAATTCAAACAGCAGTATAAATTCACGTCAATTGAACTTGATTTAAAAATAGTTTTAGGGAAAGCTGAAACGGATATCTGTTTATTTCAGCGTTTCCGGGTTTCAAAAAAAGCTTGTTTGTTTTTTCGTCTTAAAACTTCAATCTTGAATATGGATTATGGAGGAATATTTTACAGAGTTTTGCAAACTGCGTTGTTTCAATTCGGTAAGTGCAGGATCAATCCTTGTTCATGAAGATCAGTTTTGATTGGCTTTCTGTTTCGTTCCTTAATCAAAATTACAATTAAGAGTTGTTCGATAAACTGTTATGTGGCAATTCGCATGCTGGAAATATTGTAGAAAAAAAAAACTTTTTTAAAAGGAGTTGTTTCAATGGAGTTCAATTTAAAGCCCAGTTTGTGTCACCGGCTGCTTTCCATTGTTTTTTTAAGCTGAAGACTGCAGATAGAGAAAATACAAAAAAGACGTTTTTGCAATCTCGAAAGAGAACGCATTAAAAAAAAACTTGATTTTCAAAAACTGCTCTAATTTAAATATTTAAATAAAAATTTGGAATTCATTACTAAAAAAAGATGAGTGATAATCATACCAACTAGATTAGAAAAATCATTAAATTATACCTAGAAAGATATAATAGAACCTGTCGAAAATTAATTGGGATTTTTTACAAGAAAATTAACTCCAAAGCACTTGAACTATAAAATTTTTTTAAAAAATGTCCTAAATTTAATGATAAAGTAGCTCGGACAATTCATCAGCCGTACAATTTATTACCTCAACTTTTCGGAAAACTTTTAAAATGTAGCGTCAGCATAAAAAATGCCTTATACAAAAAATTAGATTGTTTCGACGGAAAGACGCAAGAAACTGATTTTCTATAGATGCATAGGCAAACAAAAACTTTAATAACACTTAACTTTTTTAATAACTGATTTTCCAGCTTAGGCACTGAATTATGCTCGCATGGTTTTCCACATACATAACACTTTTTCGAATTCCTGAAAGCAAAAGTTTTCCACTGATATCAAAAAAGCAAATGTAACAACACTATCAAAAACGATCCCAATATTAACAAAAAGTTCATCTGAAACAATTTTTAAAAAACATTTAAAAAAACATATTGTTAATACTGGAATGACAAACAACTAACAACCCTGACCAATGACAGAAAACTAATTTAAAAAATTCAAAGCTTTTTTTGTTTAATCAATAAAAGAAAACTCTTATCGCAAACCGGTAGCTTCAAAAAATCTATCTCCTAAACAAAATGTTTTTCACTCGAAAACTGCTTCTAGGGAAAATTTGTCTCCTTATTAAAGCAATTACAACCTAAATTTGTTAAGTTTGTTAAATTTACTGCAGCGTCTGATATTTCAGCATGAGCGCTATGGTTTGATTGTATTTTACTTATCTGATTACCTGATAAAAATTTATTCGACAGATGCTAACAAGCAACTGTTACAATGATACACAAAAAATTTGATCTCGGAACCACAGAATCTGCAAACCCATTTCAAAAACAGGAGCCGGATAAACCATTTTGAAAATTTTTTGCATGCTCAAAAAACGGATACTTTTAGACTCCGTCGACGACCGAAGACAATTTTTCGGTCGACACTCATTTAAACTTGGATGATTCTAATCAACAATAATATCTGTTTTCTTATTTGTAAAGAGCATTAAAAAACAAACTTGAGACAAATTGAAAAAAAAAGAAAAGTCTAATTGTGGCAAGCTTCAGTTTCAAAGTAGCAAACCTGTTTTGCTACAATATTTGAACTGTAGGCTGCTTCCACGACAAAAACTTAAGAAATAATTCTCCCTAAAAAGCATAAACAAGCGTAAAACTTCTAAATATGTTTAGTGATGTTCTAGCCTGGGCATCAAAATTTGATTGCGAAGCAACCCACATGCACCTTACGCTTTATGACCTCCTGGAAAAATCTCAAGGAAGCTTACGAAAGCAATTGATACGCATTTGATTAAAATGAAAAATGTAGAAAATTGTCTGGAAAATTTTTGCTGAAACACAAAACAATGATTTTTTAATCTCATTTTTTTGACCAACAACTATGCCGAAAACTTCAAAAAAAAACTAAAAGTTTCTTGTCAAAACTTTTCATGGCTCTCAGAAACTAACACAAACACCATAGCTGTATTTTGTGAAATTTTTGTGAACATTTGAAACTCACAACGTTTTGTTGATAATCATTCAAAATAATTTTTTTTTACACCCGACTTAAGATTTCTGTTGTCGATTTTGGAAATTGATTTCGGTCATTCGCCAGGTCTAATTGAACGCGGATTGAGAATTTTTTGCATGAAGAAAAATACGTATTCGAAATGTTTTTGCTAATGGGAGACAACGAGAATGCAAGTGGATTCACGTTTCTGCAAATTTAACAATTATAAAAGAGAAGCAAGTCGTTTAGTCTGGCCAAACTATTCGATAAAAAAAGGCATTGCTTTGAGAATTTAATTTGAAATGTTTTCAGAATTAAAAACTGGTTGAGTTTGATATGTACGTTAGTGTTTCTCTTCGTTTTTCATTTGAAAAATTTAAACTCAAAACAAATTATTCAAGCCATTTTGAATCAAGTGATGGTATTTTTGAGCTCAGGGCCAATCATACATACTTCATAAACTCCATAATATCAATTTTATGACAAGCACTTTTTCAAACGCTTTCAAATCAGCATTTTGACCAGCAATTTTTTGTATGTAAATTAACACAATATAGGCTATCAAAAATTTTTCGACAAGGACAAGCAGCATAGACAAATGGCATCGAAGCATAAAAAACACTGTCTCTGAAAAAAATACCTTACGAAATAGCTTGTTTTAGCTGCTACCGCTAAAAACCAAAAACCATTGGCTAAATGAAAGTAACATGAAGAAACATCGGTACCTGATAGGAACCCACAGTTTCCACTGAGTTTTTGTAGTGGAAACTGTAGATGACAAAGAGCAACAAAAACAGATTAAACCTAAGGATGTTCAGTTTTTTATATAGGAATAACCAGAATAATCGTAGTTTTTTTATTCTTGCCCATTAAAATCACTCTAGTTGAGTGTAAACTGAATTTAAAAAAAAAACTCGGCAGTTTCATTAGTACTGATTAAAGGGGAGAACAACTCAGCATTTAATCTACAAATGTGTTGCAAAAAAAATGAAAATCTTGACTTCAATTGAAAATTATAATTTCATACTTAACTTATTTTTT